>NW_026704961.1:332500-665000 GCF_029867415.1 Vicia villosa | reverse complement strand
AGAATAAAGACAAACATTTGAAGAATCCAAATTCGAGAAAACGAAACCATTGATGGAAATGGGAAAATAGGTTTGAAAGGTGTACCAATTGAACTTACGATGAGGTGGTGGTGGTGGACATTGTTGTATGAGCAGCTTCAGCAATACGACATTAATAGAAAGATGAATAGGTGAATATGGAATGCGTCAATGGCCGACGTAACAGCGCGAAACCGTAACAGGCTATTATTACTTGTAATAGCAATAATTGATTAAATTTGAAAAATACAGTCAGATACTATACCAATTGGATATATTTTTATTTTTTATTTTTTTAAATTTAATTATTTTAAAAAAATTATTATTTTTTTAAAAAAATAATTTTTTCACACGTTTTTTATTTTTTTTCATGTTGGCCAAATTTATTCTTTATTATATATATAAATGCCAACTGTATTTATATTTATATTTATATATATATAATTACAAGTTTTAAAAACTAAGAATTTTGTAGTAACAAAGTATTGAACCCCATACCTTATACTTGATTACTAGAGTAGTTCCCACTATACCCATTTGCTTTTTATTTTTTATTTTCTCTACAACACTATATATTATCTAGTTAACATTAAATAAAGCAAAGCAAAACAAAATACACGTGAGAATCCTAGCAATTGGCATGATTGGTTACTTTCTAATTTCTAGTCTAGGATTTTATGATTCCAGCATTATTTCTAGTCTTGGATTAATTTAAATCTTATTTTTGGCCAAAATAAATTTAACTGGTTTATAATATATAATTATATACAAAAATTCATTAACTTGAAATTAAAAATTAAAAGATAATTAATAATAAAATTAACATAAAAATAATAAATATTAAACTAAAATTAATAACTAATAAAACGCTAAAAATGCTATTTAGTTTATTATAAATAAATTTAATAATTATTAAACAAACATTATTTAAAAACTGAAAATAATAAAATTATAATAAACTGAAAATATAAATAAAATTATAATAAACTGAAAATATAAATAAAATTAAAAGTATTAAACATTCATTATTTTAATTTTATTAATTTATTATTATTAAGTATTTTAATTTAGTTTATTTAATTTAGTTTAGTTTTTTAACATTAATAAAATGAATATAACAATATTAATTTAGTTTATTTAATTTTGTTTAGTTTTTTAACGTTAAAATGTGTTAATTAAGTTAGTTTTATAGATTCAACGTTAAAATGTGTTTTTTAACTCAATTTAATTAAAATAGTTTTAATTTATTCACTTTAATTTATACTAATTTTAGTTTAATATACTAATTTATTTTAAAATTAACGTTAGTATATATTTTAAATTAAACTCAGTTTTATTTAATTTATTTTTAATTATTTTAGTTTTAATTAATTTAGTTTAGTTTAGTTTAATTTAGTTTAGTTTTAATTAATTTAGTTTAATTTTAATTTAATTAAATTAGTTTAGTTTAATTTAGTTTTAATTAACTTAGTCTTATTTTATTAGTCTTAGTTAGTTCAGTTTTAATTTAATTTAGTTTAGTTTAGTTTTAATTAATTTAATTTAATTTTAATTTAATTAATTTAGTTTAGTTTAATTTAGTTTTAATTAACCTAGTCTTAGTTAGTTCAGTTTTAAAAAACGTTTGGATGTTATAAAAATAGCTAAGTGCATTCATATTACAAAAAACGTTATGTAGCCTAGTGGATACGTAGTTGTAGTTACAATGTGAAGGTGGTGTGTTCAACTCTCCCCATAATCAATTTTTGAGTACATTATCATGTTTTATCATTTAAACCAATAATTCATATAAAATAAAAAGTGCGAATATAAAAATTTTAAAAAAAAATTTAACAAATAATAATTTTTTTAAAAAAAATAAGATTCTTTTTATTTTTTTAAAAAAATTAATAAGAAATCCAGATGGCAGCCACGTCAGTAATTAAATAAATAAAAAAATCCAACACAGCACGCCACATCATCATTTTTGTTGACCAAATTCAGTGAGGGGGCAAAACAGGGGAATCTACAAATGACAGGGACGGAATCTGTGTTTTTTATTTTACAGGGTTGTTTTTTAGATTCGCCCCAAATGGCAGGGGGCAAAATAACGTTTAACCCTAATATTAATTAATAAGGATTTTGATAATTTGTGCTAAAATATGCAAATTAAGAATATTACAATTAAAAATTTTAGGGTTAAATATATTATGCCCCCATGTCATTATAGCGAGTTTTGGTTTGAGCCCTTGAAGTTTTTTTTTATTAAAGGCCCCTTATAAAACATAAATCTTGGATTTACCACACCCTTTTATCCTATTTGCTGACTGGGCTTTGACTTAGTTGATGATGTGGCCAAAGGAGACTTGATGACTGTATATGGTCATGGCTTTTACCCTTTTATCCCTTATATTCAATTAAAATATAAATTAAGAAATAAACAATTAAAAAAAGGGGGAAAAGGGTTTGTGGATCACGATTTGTCCTTCTTCTCAGAACATGAATCGACGACTTCCATCTTCTCCGACGAGCTCTCCAATTACTTCTTCGATTTCATCTTCAATTTCTTCTTCGATTCCATTTTCTTTCTCTGATTTCAGAATCATTGTTGTTGATATGAGGAACATGACTGTTGTTGAAGAGCTGGTTTGTTGATTACGTTGAAGTGTTGTTGTGCTGAATCGATGTCGGGGTTGCGATGGATGGATGAAGTGATAGTGATGATGATTTGCAGATAGAGGCGGTGAGGTTACGATGGAGGCGGTGGGAATGAGGATTGGGATAGTGACAGTGATGATGATTTGTAGATAGTGTTGAGTATGAATGGATTGTGTTGATCTAAAGTGTATAGGAGAAGGTCAACGAGTTGTCTTCATCAAACAAACACAGTAAGAAGTCAGCAACAACTTCCTAAATTGATGAAAGAAAAACAAGAGATTGGAAAGGTTGAAACAGGACACACCATCACTTTGTTTTTTTGGTATGGTTGGAATACATGTTTAGTTGCCTTTTTTGTGGCTATGTTTTTCATTTTGTCTTCTTGTATAGTGACTGTTACTTCACATCAAGTGTCATTTTGCTTTCTTTTGTGTTTCTTTTCAATTGGAAACAGAGGTAATTTTCAAAATAAAACAAAAAAGGTGAATCTCAATTTTATTCTGTTTGAAACATAACAATAGTCATTCTCTGCTAAAACTTCTGTCATTCAACACCAAATGCTTCTCATGAGTTAGTGTCTATTGCCTATGTTGAGAGAGTAAGGTGGAGAGAGGATTGAGGATGATGGGGTGTTTGATTTATTCATGGCGGCGGAGGGACGATTTGGCCGAAGAAGAAGGGTGGTGAGGAGCGCCGTTTTCGCCCATGAGAAGAAAGGGAAGAAGTTCTGAACGAGTAACCTTCTCAATTATCACTAATCACCAATAATTATCACTAATCACCAATTAGTTTGTTTAATTTGGCTCAGCAAGTGTTTTAATTGATTTTGTCAAACTTATCATTATCCCAGTCAGCAAACAAATGCCACCGTGGCCACTGTTTCAAAGCCCAGTCAGCATATGGAGTAAGAGGGTGTGGTAAATCCAGGATTTATGTTTTATAAGGGGGTTTTAGTAAAAAAATACACTTCAGAGAGCCCAAATCAAAACTCGCTATAATGGTAGGGGGCTTAATATATTTAACCCAAAATTTTAAGTTGAATAAAACAATTTTTAAAATTTTAAAAAATTGAATGCATGCTTCCAAATTCCCCCTATAAATAGTTCAGTAATTTATATCCTAAATACATGTTAGTATTAGCCTATTAATAATTATTGAGATAGATATATAAAATTTATTCATATTTTAAATAAGTATATTATTAACCAAATGTTAGTTGGTTCAGTAGTCATTGATGTTGTATTTGGTAGGGAGGACCACTGTTCGATCCAATCTCCCGCAACTAGGATTGGAAGGGACTTAAACCCTGAACTAAATTAGTTGATCAAGTGGACCATGTTAGACGCTGGCCTTAGGATCTAGAGGGGGGGGTGAATAGATCGTTCACAGTTTTGCGGAGTTAAATGACTTTTCAGCGGAAGTGATTCTGAATCGACTCGCGTCTATTCCGAACCACTATCGAAACGATTGTATATGTGTTTAAAACCAGTCGAAGACTTGAGATAAGTGATAAGAGTATATGTTGCAGAATCAAAGCGTTGCTCTTATTGAAAATCAGATTAACTTTTTGTATGATGGACAATGTTTGCAATGCAGTAAGAGTGATAGAAACAAATATACAAACACTTGGTGATAATGATCAAATTGATGGTGATTCAATATGTGATGGATTGTGATGTTTATATAGGTTCTTAATTCACAATCTTAACACTCGAATCGTTGATCAATTTGCTATTATAACCAAATATGAACAGAATGTAAATGAAAAAGTAAAAGCGACAAGAACACGATATTTGTTTAGGCAATTCGTCGATCGTCCTCGCTACGACTACGTCTGCCCCCAATTCCAAATTGAAATTGGGTAATCTTTCATTAATGTTGAAAGTAGTATATACAAAGAAGATAACAAAGCGATAAACGATAAACCAATTATGTCGATCCTTTGAATCTTCTTCCCCCTTAATCTTGAGCAAGATCAAGGTTATCCAAGAGCTTCACTTTGATTCCCTTCTGCAGTGTCTTGATTCCTTGAACTCCCCGTTCCTCAATCGTTACACTCAGCCGAATCCTCAATGAACGCCTCTTGATAAAAACCCCCAAGAACCACCCGTCGTGGAGGACAAAACCCGCAGATTTTATTCACCAACAAACCCCACAAACCTTCACCCACTAGGAATCTTCAATTCCGTTCCATGGACGTTATCGAACTCATCACTAACCCGCAACGCAAGAATGATTATGTGTAATTGTGTTGGAGATGATGAAGAACGAAGATGAGAAGCGTTTGTGTATCTTTCAGTCGTTGGTGTTGCTTTGAATAATGAACCTTTGATAATATATATGATAGCTTAACAGTTGGAGACGAGAGAAACAGAATTTTTGGCATTCTTGATCAGTTAGGTCGACCTCTTGTAGTGCTTAGGTCGACCTAGCAGAGCTTGCAGAATTTTGCTCCCAGTTAGGTCGACCTGTTTAAGGAGTAGGTCGACCAGAATCCTCTTCAAATGCATTCTGGGGACATTTTCTCAGATTAGGTCGACCTAGTCGTTGTGTAGGTCGACCTAGCAGACTGGTATGCAAATTTCATCAATTTAGGTCGACCTAGATGATGTGTGAGTCGACCTAGGAGAAGTATGTGGATTTTTCTCCATTTTAGGTCGACCTGGGTTGACAGTAGGTCGACCTGACTGCTGGTTTTCTGCATTCTTCTTGATCTGCTTGTGTTGAGTCGACCTATAAGTATAATAGATCAACCTGTACTGTCATGAGTGATCAATGCTTGCTTTTCTTTGAGTTTTCTGCTTCCGCCTTGTTGTTTGAATGCTTATTTGAGTTTTCCATGAATCAAAAACATCTTTGAGTGTAATCTTGTATTCACATACTCCCCCTTTTTGATGATGGCAAACCATTCGTCGAAGCTTTGGTGATAGGTGATAAGGACTCAACAAAGCTCCCCCGTACATTCAGCATCTAGGTGATAAGGACTCAACAAAGCTCCCCCGTACACTCAGCATCTATTGCATCTATCTCCCCCTTTGACAACATCAAAAAGAGAAACAAAGAGACAGAATAGGAGAGTAACAAGAGAAATATAAAGAAGATATCGGCATTCATAGTAATAGATAACATGTAGATATTGAACCAATAAGAGCCAAACATATTTTAAAGAAACACCACAACATACATAGTAGTCCAAGAGATTGATAAAAACAACACAAAAGATACTATATCATATAGAATTTTAACATAATGCTTAATGAAATGAAATGCAATGAAATGATGATATGATGAAGAATCCACCCTAACGCCTGCCCCTTCTTCCCCTTCCTCTTTGAAATGTGTGAGGTCGATCTTCTTCAACTTGTTCCAACAAATCCAGCACAGACATGTTAAGAGTGTTGAAGCTTTGACTTATGTTTGCATGACGATGCAATGCCGTTTCCTCAAACTGATTCTGTCTTAGAGTAGAGTTTGAGGCAAAGGTTTCAAAATCGCTTTGGTGGTCTTGAACCAAGCTATATAGCGATTGATATTGACGTTGTTGTTTATCATACCTATCTTGTTGAAGCTGCTGCATGGTTTGGAACTGAAGCTGCCGTGTTTCGAAATGTTGTTGTTGTTGGAGTTGCATAGCTTCAAGCATGGAGATGATGTTGGACTGATCAGGAGGGGGTGGAGCCTTGTATCCCCAAGGAATTTCTTCCTCTTGAGGAGGTACATATTGCCAATTTGAATCTATGTCATTGGCTGCATCTTCCATGTTGTGATCCTCATCATTGGCAATTTCATGATCATTGCCTTCTTCTTCATTCTCAGGAATATGACCAAATTCCGTAGGATCATCGTAATTGTAGATGACTTTTCCCGATCCTTTTTGAATGAGATAATAGGTTTTCCTACTTGGATCCCAATGATATCCCATGAGGGTTAAGGTTGTTTGAGAGAAATCTTGATTCTGTTTCAAGTGAATGTACGACAATCCATCAAGATTCATGCCAAAGTGGTTCACAATAGTTTGAATAATCGAACCATAACATAAAGCCGTAGTCTTCTGCTTTATTTCCTCAAACTTCGCAGTTAGAAAGTGTGGCCAATGCACACGAGTTCTGTTTTGAATCAGATACATTAACACCACTTCGTTACGTTCAATCCTTGAAAATCCCCCTGCTCGTGGTCGGATTACCCTTGAGATGATCCAGTTGAGAAGCCTAGGATCTCTTCTTAGATGCCCAGCTGTGATTGATTCATTTTGCTTGTCAAGAACAACAGGATCTTTGAGAATGGATTTCATATAGGCGGCATGATCATAATTTCCCGGAATGTCACCGTCTTCAATGCGAACTTCATCTCCCAAAAGTGTAAGCCCGAATATATTTATCCATGCCCGTTGGTCGATAATATGGGATCTTGACCCCATTTTAAATCTGAAATTACAGCCCTCCTCTCTTGTGAAACCAGCATAGAATGCCCTAATTGTATTCTCACAATACGGTGTAGCACATTCCAAAAGTGTATGAATATTTTGATGTTGAACCAAATCGACAACATTTGGAATATGCATATGCTTGGCAACATGTTGATTATAGATATATTGTTTGACAACCTTCCTTTTCATTTGCCACTTTTCAAAATTATCCTTGCAATCCGGATGAACAAGAGTTAGAGCACTTACCGGTTGAGAAGATGAACTTGATGCAATTTCCTTTCCCTTTCTTGATTTTGGAGCCATTCTTGCTAGTGATTTTGTGTGAGAAGGATGATTTTGGACAATTTTGAGTTTGAGGAATTAGGGTTAGCCGTACCAAATGTGATGAGAATGAGAGGGAATGAAAGGATGGAATGTTTTGAATGAATGAGAATGGGTCGGGTCGACCTAACAGACCCAAATCTGAAAAAAATGACAGCAGTAGGTCGACCTAAAGTAAGGCTGGGTCGACCTAACAGAAGTAACACAAAAAATGACTAATTTAGGTCGACCTAAATTATGAGTAGGTCGACGCAACTGAACCTTTTTAGTTTCTTGTAAAGAAAATTCTTCTGTAGGTCGACTCAAATACAGAGTAGGTCGACCTAAGTTCCCTTAAATGATGAAAATGCCTTAGAAATGTTTCTATATGATGTATTTTTGCTTTGTCATTTGCTTGAATGCCCAAACATTGTATGTTATGAATGAAAATGATGAACACATATACATATGTAATTGAGAAGAGTAGATAAGAACACATGAAGTCACTATAAGCATGTTAATTGATAGCATATTATAGCACCAATAAATTTTTTGGAAGTGAACAATAAACATGTTACCGCTTTCTCAATATGTAGGTGTTTTGTCATCATTGTGTGGAGTCTTCTTGTTAGTGTGCCATACTTCCTAGATTTGATGATGAATTGTTTTGATGGAATGTTTCACAGCTTGATTTTTGCGAAAAACTCATCTAGTATCGATTACTTGATGTTCTCCCGAATGCGGGACATGGTCCCAAACAATATTCTGCTAAGAATAGGTTTAAAATCTCTTTGCAATGCAACTTGCCAATTGCACATCAAGTAATGCGTCCTTTGTGTTTTTCGGGTTAACTGTATTTGTGATGTATCTTAAACATTTGTGATGGCCAGGTCACCTACATTTCCTCTGCCAAGTATGGTTCTTCAATCTGTCTTTATAGATGACATACCAAGAGTGGTACGTCTTCCTTTATGTGTCTTGAGCACCAGCTGTCAAGGAACCACCACCTTTCGGCGATGTCAAGACACTTTTCCTGCAAAATTAAATTAGAGTGGAAGGTCCCCAATCTTCATTGGGTCCTGGATGGTGAGTACACAATTTGTTGCACTTAGGCACCCATTGAAATACTCCTTTAGGAACTAAAATTCTCCTAAATTTGCATTTTTCAATGGTATGTCCCTTTTTGCAACAATAATGACAGGTAATATGATGAGAATATGGAGTTTTGCTAGTTGATACTTTTGGTACAAAAGTGTATTTACTATATAAAGGAGTATACGATCTTTTGAACTTGTTTGAATCAACCGCAAAAGTCACTTTTGGTTGTAGAGCCTTGTCTAACTTGGCTTTTAGATCTCTTACTTCTTTTTGCCAAATGTGACATGTCTCACAGCCAAACCATGATGTAGGATCTATTTCAACTTTATCCTTTTGAATGTCTAGCATAGATTGTTTTAAAGGTTCCATATCCTTTTCGGTTTTCTCAACTTTTGATTCAAGATATGAAAATATTTTCTTATTTGAGGCCAAAAGTTTGAAAGCTTTAATTGCATCTCTATGTAATTCTTCAAAAGCAAGTTTTAGTTGAGAATGAGATACCTTATCTACGAGTTCAGGTTTAAGATGACTTACAGCTTTCTTTTTCTTGTGTTGATGAGCCATGAAACATAGGTTTGCTGATTCTTCTTCATCGCTTGATGAGCTTTCACTGGATGAATCACTTTACCATGCTATGTAGGCTCTTTTAGATTTGTTATGACCTTTGCTTTGGTTCTTCTCCTTTTCTTTCTTAAGGTATGGACAATCCGGTTTGTAATGACCGGCTTTCCCATAATTGAAGCAAAGACCTTTGATTTTTCCCTTGTTGTCGTCATCTTGTTTGAACATGTTTGATTGCTTTCTATAGTTGATCAAGCCTTTGTCAGAATGTTTTGCTCCATTTTTCTTTAGATATTTGTTGTATCTTCGCACAAACAGTCCCATTTCCTCATCATCGGAGTCTTCGTCATCACTTGTGTCACTATCCTTTGGCTCTCGTTTTGAGGTCTTGGAGCTCGAAGCTTTTAGAGCTATTGACTTCTTCTCTACCTCTTTCTCCATGTTCTTTTCTTTCTTTGTCCTTTTCTCATGCATGTCAAGACATTTAAGGTGTTGTTCATGTTCCTCTAGTTTACCAAATAGAGTTGTGATGTCTAAAGTGTTTAGATCATTTGCTTCCTTTATTGCTGTAACTTTGGGTTGCCATTCCCTGTTCAAACATCTTAAGATTTTGTTAGTAGCAACTGCATTGGAAACAGGTCTACAAAGAGAATTTAACCGATTTTTCAGATGAACGAATCTCTTCTGCATGTTTTCGATGGATTCACCATCTTCCATGTGGAAGAGTTCGAACTCTTGAGTTAACGTATTGATCCTAGCTAGTTTGACATCATCCGTTCCCTCGTGGGCAACTTGCAATGTGTCCCACATAGCTTTAGCTGATCTACAATGGGAAACGCGATAGTATTTATCAACTCCTAGAGCTGAGATTAGAATGTTTCTCGCTTTCCAATCGTATGCATATCTCTTTTCATCTTCAGCATCCCAAGTATTTTCTGGTTTTGGAACAACTGCACCAGCTGCATTTGTCATGGTGATCTGAAAGGGACCATTGACAATAGCTGTCCAGATGTTCCTATCAATTGCATTGATGTGGACACACATACAATCCTTCCAATAGCCATAGTTTTCACCGTTGAAAACTGGAGCTCTATTGTGAGCCCCTTTAGGTCCGGAAGCCATCTTTCCAATAAGTGTTTCACGTAGCACGGAATAAACCAGAGCTCTTGATGCCACTTGTTATACGCTGGCCTTAGGATCTAGAGGGGGGGTGAATAGATCGTTCACAGTTTTGCGGAGTTAAACGACTTTTCAGCGGAAGTGATTCTGAATCGACTCGCGTCTATTTCGAACCACTATCGAAACGATTGTATATGTGTTTAAAACCAGTCGAAGACTTGAGATAAGTGATAAGAGTATATGTTGCAGAATCAAAGCGTTGCTCTTATTGAAAATCAGATTAACTTTTTGTATGATGGACAATGTTTGCAATGCAGTAAGAGTGATAGAAACAAATATACAAACACTTGGTGATAATGATCAAATTGATGGTGATTCAATATGTGATGGATTGTGATGTTTATATAGGTTCTTAATTCACAATCTTAACACTCGAATCGTTGATCAATTTGCTATTATAACCAAATATGAACAGAATGTAAATGAAAAAGTAAAAGCGACAAGAACACGATATTTGTTTAGGCAATTCGTCGATCGTCCTCGCTACGACTACGTCTGCCCCCAATTCCAAATTGAAATTGGGTAATCTTTCATTAATGTTGAAAGTAGTATTTACAAAGAAGATAACAAAGCGATAAACGATAAACCAATTATGTCGATCCTTTGAATCTTCTTCCCCCTTAATCTTGAGCAAGATCAAGGTTATCCAAGAGCTTCACTTTGATTCCCTTCTGCAGTGTCTTGATTCCTTGAACTCCCCGTTCCTCAATCGTTACACTCAGCCGAATCCTCAATGAACGCCTCTTGATAAAAACCCCCAAGAACCACCCGTCGTGGAGGACAAAACCCGCAGATTTTATTCACCAACAAACCCCACAAACCTTCACCCACTAGGAATCTTCAATTCCGTTCCATGGACGTTATCAAACTCATCACTAACCCGCAACGTAAGAATGATTATGTGTAATTGTGTTGGAGATGATGAAGAACGAAGATGAGAAGCGTTTGTGTATCTTTCAGTCGTTGGTGTTGCTTTGAATAATGAACCTTTGATAATATATATGATAGCTTAACAGTTGGAGACGAGAGAAACAGAATTTTTGGCATTCTTGATCAGTTAGGTCGACCTCTTGTAGTGCTTAGGTCGACCTAGCAGAGCTTGCAGAATTTTGCTCCCAGTTAGGTCGACCTGTTTAAGGAGTAGGTCGACCAGAATCCTCTTCAAATGCATTCTGGGGACATTTTCTCAGATTAGGTCGACCTAGTCGTTGTGTAGGTCGACCTAGCAGACTGGTATGCAAATTTCATCAATTTAGGTCGACCTAGAGATGTGTGAGTCGACCTAGGAGAAGTATGTGGATTTTTCTCCATTTTAGGTCGACCTGGGTTGACAGTAGGTCGACCTGACTGCTGGTTTTCTGCATTCTTCTTGATCTGCTTGTGTTGAGTCGACCTATAAGTATAATAGATCAACCTGTACTGTCATGAGTGATCAATGCTTGCTTTTCTTTGAGTTTTCTGCTTCCGCCTTGTTGTTTGAATGCTTATTTGAGTTTGCCATGAATCAAAAACATCTTTGAGTGTAATCTTGTATTCACAGACCAGACACTGATGGTGAAAACTTATTATGTTAATCGAGCTCACATTATCTTTAGTTTTTTTTGTTACAATTGGATGAGAATCTAGTCCATTATTTCATTTATATTTGACCTCATAATATTAGATCTAATCTAAATATTTCATTCAATAAAATGAGAGTTTATAATATGTCGTCATATTAATAATAATTTATACTCAATTTCTAGAGCCTATAACCCACTTAAAAAATTTAGAATGGAAAAAAAAATTAAGAGTTAAATATGTCTGAGATCGTCATAAATATCCCATAATTTAAGTTTAGTCCCTATAAAATTTTCCTTCAAACAATGGTCTTCTTAAATTTTTCCATCTAGAGTATTGGTCCTTCACGTTAAAATACCTTAACGGTTGCCTACGTGGAGGTCCAAATGGTTTTTTTTGACACATTGGATTTTTCTATAGTTTTTTTGTTTATTTATATTTTAATTTCAGAGCCCTAAATTGATGATCCAAATCCAAATTCACGTTCCCATTCATTTGTTCAGCTTCTTCACTGGAAATCATTCACAAATCCTGATCGAATGTCATCTTCATCAAGGCGAAACAAATAATTTTCCTATCATTCCTTAAGTGTGAGCAACCATCCAGGAAGAAGGTGTGAGTGTAATGCTCGGATGATATCATACCATTACAAGAACGAACATGATAAAGGGAGGCTTTTCCGAAGATGTACATTTTGGTAAAGTGAGAAAACTTGCAATTTATTCATATGGGATGAAAATATAGCACAAGGAAAAGATGTTTATGAAGTTGCAAATGAAGATGAGAGCAAAGATGAGAGCAAGGTGAAAGAGATGCAAGTTGTTGAAATGTTGAAGGAGATGTACGGATCTTCAATGAAGAAGAACAAGAAACTACATATGAAGTTAACGTCAGAGGGATTTTCAAGAAAGTTGAAGCTGATATGTCTTGTATTTTTTGTTTACGCTCAACATGTACTTATTATTGAAGTGTAATTGTTGAACAAAATATTGAAATGTAATTTTGTTGAAATACTCTCCCAATGTTGCTCTAATTATGATGTATTTTTATTCAATTGTTGCTTAATGGTATTCAAATGTTGACAATCATGTAATGTTGTTCAATTGTTGTTGTAATGGTATTCTAATGATGTTCCAGTAATGCAATATTGTATAGATAAATTTTGATACAATTTGGACATAGTATGACCAATAATTTGGACATAAGGTTTTGTATAATTTGGACATAGTAAGACCTATAATTTGGACAAGGTATAACCTATAATTTTGCATATTGAACATAGTATGATCAAAGTAGTTATTCCATTCATTAGAGTTCTTATCAAAAGTGTAATTGCTCCATTCATTACATTACATATCAAAAAAGTAGTTTGAACACCAGTCAACTGACAATACATATTACAGGATGGTGATACAACACCATTCAAATCTACCAAAAACATAAATATCTTCATAACTTAAACTTAAAGACGACATATGAAAATCACAAATAGAAAACATAAATGTCTTCAAATGGAGCTCCAAATAGTCTTCATTGAGTTAGCCCTTTGGAAATGTTTGCCTAAATTTTTGAGTTCCTAGCACCACCGTTGATACCTGTTGTTATTTGCTCTACAATAATCACCAATGGATCATCAAGTTTTTTACCAGGGCCATATATGTCTCTTGTTTTCAGAGTCCTTAGCATGTCACTAAATCTTTTTTCCCTTGTCACATAAGCATTTTTCTTCACTTTTTTCTTTGGTATCAGTTTCTTGACCTGACATAAGAAGAAATAAGCATAATAAGGAAACATAATTAAACCACATAAGTGAATAAAAAGAAAAGAAGGAATAGGCACAACAAATATGGATATACTCATAAGATCATTGGAATTTGGCTTATGTGAAGAAATTCCTGGTGGTTTGAAAGCATTATTTTTACAAGCTTTTGGCTTTTTACCATAGAAAGTCCTGACACCATCTGACTTTGTTGTGGTAGGCTTGATAGGTGAAGCGTCAATACTTAAAGGTTGAATATCCATGACCTTTTCATCACTTAGAAATGTTGCCAAAGTGCCAGCATCAACTCAAAGTACTTGTTCAAACTTGAAGCTTGTGTTGGTGGATCCACATTGATGGTTGGCTCATTGATAGTTAGTGGCTAAATGGTTTAAATCTTCTTTCAAAGAACCACCATCATGATTCTACCATATTTTAACATCCCTAACATCAAGCTCAGGGTCAATCCCTTTGACTAAATCACAAGTTTCGTAATAAGACCAATAATCTGGATCTTGACCACTATATGCATAAGCATCCCCATCCTCATATCTTAAGTTAAGGTCTTTTACAAAACAAACCTTGGTGTAGAACACAACCTTAAATTTAGCTATGACATGTACACTTTATTCACTTAAGGTAATTTTTTTTTCAAATTAGGTCAAATACAGTAGAAATACTACCTAGATACACATACAATCCAACCAACAACATATAATATTCACTATTAATATAAGTAGATTGATTTTTAAACTATCCCTACCATTACTGAATAAACAAAATGAAATACTTGAAGAGACCACAAGCTGCGAAGACCCGCGGCCACAAAGTTGCTTTCAATTGGAGGGACCACGACCCCAACAAGATTTCAACTGGAAGGGACCTCAAAGCTGTGAAGAAATATGACCACACAGATGGAAAAGAAGACATCTAGGGCTTGACTTTCGAAGAAGAATGGTGGAATGAACTAAAACTTTTAGTTTTCTAAGCATCTACCCAACATTATTAGAATATAATCCACGTTGGTGAATAATTGAATAAAATAACCCACGTTGGCAAATTAAACATGTTCCACGTAAGCCTCCGTTACTGGAAACTAACGGGAGGGACTAAATTTATGGAAGAAAAAGTTTAGGAGAACCATCGTTTGAAGAAATTTTGTACGACAACTAAAATTTAATTATGGCCTATTCATAGGGACTAAGAACATATTTAACCCTATATTTAATAACTTTCACTCAAATTAAAATATTAAAAAATTGCAAAATTAGTACGTAGCTAAAATTAACTAACATATAAGTTTTGTATACTTAAAAATTATGTATTTTTTGATACGTATAGCAGGAAAGTCAATAATGTTTCTTCATCTTTTTTATAAATACCATGTTTTAAATGTGTAAGCGGAAGTGGCACAATTAAAATCTTTAAGTAATTATAATTTTGCAAATTTAGTTAGATGCATCATTTTTGAATGAGTGTACGGTAGGAGAGTATAATATACTTTTGAACCTAAAAGAAAAATGTGATTTTGAAGAACATTTTAATTTTTTAAAATATTTTTCTCTAGTAAATATACTATCAGGGTGAAGTTTTCTACCAAAGACTAATCATTGACGAAATCACATAGGGAGTTTTTGGCAAAAAAATGTATTAAATAATGAGACTATATTATTTAACATGACGTCTTCTTTGTAATAAGTTTATGGAAGGTCAAAATAATCTTTAAAAGGATGGATAAGGGTAGAGTTAAAAAATTAATTGCAAGAGGTTGTGATTATCAGATTGTTTTGGCAAGTAGGTTGGTTACGTTATAATGATGAATAACATAAGGAGATTTAGAAACGCTAGGTGCTCTTGATATAGTCGACACATGAGATAGATATTACACGGTCAAGTGTGACACATGTGAAGACTGTGAGAAGGATTTTATGAGGGAACCTTGGATGATCTTCAATCATTACTTGGTGATTTGCAATAAGTCGTCCGACTTTTATCCATCGTTACATGATGCAGATAACATGTTGTTTAGGGTGTGAATGTATGGCCTAAGCATGTAATATTCTGATGAAAATGTTCTACTTGCCTTAGGACTAGCGGTGAGTTGTCTAGTAAAATTCAACTTTAGAATAATGGACACATCTCGCGGTAAATTTGCAAAAATGTCTGTTGAGATATATTTGAGTCTCCTTGTTGTTGATCATATATGGTTTCACTTCAGATAGTTCCCCATGGAATATGAGGGCATCCGCCTCTTGTGCAAATGCCATGGAAAATATGATCATGTCGTAAGAAGTTGCATTCTAGATAATACCGAAAAAATGTTACAGTACTGCAATTGCAACAAATCAAGAAAAAAATAGGTAGATATTGGAGGACAAACTACTTATGGTGATTGACACGAGGTTTCTAAACCAAAAAAGAAGTCAAACACACGTTTTTACTATGCACATGAAGTATAACAAATACAAGAGAAAATTATGAAAATAATAACAAGATTTTGAATAATTGTTTATCCCGAATCTTAGGATTAATATATGAGATAGAATATGAAACTGTGAATCAACAAGGTAATATGGATGTTAGAGTGGTGTAACATCAACATAAAAAAAAACACGAAAAGCACAAACTTGGAGATTGTCCAAAATGACAATATAAAAAATATTGATGAAAATAATATAACAACGACACATGATATGTCTCGAACTATCAAAGTGGGTCCACATAGCTCTAACTTTCAAGGTAAATTATTATGTGTCCATGATAAAAATGCAAGCTCTAATAAGGAGGTTCCTTTTCAACATCATAATACATACAAAGATATGCCTCATATTATTTATAAACTTTTTCATGGATTAAAATTTCATCATGTCATCGCAGGTGTTTCGAATCATCACATATTTATCTATTTAGAAATAGGTCAGAACGCACGTGCCTGATTATTTGATTGAGTGCATGGTTGTTTTCTTTATGGTTTACTATTTTAGTTTGGATTTTACCATCCAAAAAAACGAGAGACTGATGTATATTCAAGAGACCTGTATGACACATTTGTTTTGTGATTTTTACAAAAAACACGTGGTTATAGATATTTGGAAGGGAGAGGTATGAAACATACTTTACAATTGTTTTTTATTCTTTGTCTTCATATTTCTTCTAATATAAAGTTTTATTTTTTTTCAATATTGGAATGAGTCTCTGAAATGTATAGATAACTAAAAAAAAAAATCACCACTCTGCTGACTCTAAACAAGGAGTGGTTCATTGATGTTATTTAAAAAGTTGGATTATTGACCTCTCCATAAAAAATTTCAACATAGTTCACCATGTTCTTTTGACAACCTTTTTAGAGAGGTGTCACGAAGAGACGACACATTCACCTTATAGTTGGGGAGATGACTGTGACATTTGACGACATGTCTTGTCTCCTGCATCTTTCCATAAAAATATGTCTCATTAATCACATGGTTGTTACTAAAAATGATACACTAAATAATATGATTGAGCTACTTATATCATATGTGATAGAGGCCCTTAAAGAAGTTAAAAAGACCAGAGGGTCTTGTACGATAAATTTAGATTCCTAAAACAAGAGTTTAAGAGACACCTGGTATCTATGAATGTCGCTAACAACAAGGGATATGATATGGAAAGACATATACACAAGCAATTCGTTATTTAGTGTATTTTTTGAAAGGTTCGACCATTTTCACAAAATATAATTCAAAAATCCAAAATCCAATTATTTGATAATATTAAAATTTAATAATTCAAAAAATAATTCAATTATATTATTTGAGTTAATGAATCAAAAATCCAATTATTATTAAAAAATGATTCAATTATATATTTAAAAAGAAATTCAACGCTAAAAAATATACATAACATTTTTGTGAAAACAAAGTTTATAAAAAGTTTTAAAAATGTAAAAAGAATTTTACTAACCATAAACTCTTATAACTCTTCTACATGGTCTACTTTTTCACAACTTAACTTGTGAGATCCCACTATGGGACACTCCTATAATATTTCCTTAAATTTTAAAATCTTCATGCAAAAATTTGACCTTAAATTTTTGGTAATTTATTTTTAAATTGTCGATATCAATTTTATCGATTTTTCAATTTTTTTTGATAAAAATTTATGAGTTTTACTGAAAATTTATGGTAAAAATTCAAGAGTTTTTACCGAAAATTTATGGTAAAAACGCATACATTATGAAATTGTTGGTAAAAAAATTCAAGAGTTTTTATCGAAAATTTTAAAATTTTTGGTAAAAATTCATGAATGTTATGATTTTTTATCGGAAATTTTTGGTATTTTTTCAAAATTTTTGGTGTAGTTTGAAGATTTTCGATAAAAATTCATGAAAGTTATAGTTTTTACAATTTTTTTTTTTAAATTCTGATATTTTTTCAAAATTTATAATATTTACTCATATTTTATGAAATCAATAATTTTAGACAAAAAATAACGATAAAAACACGCATACATGGAGTGCCAAGTATAATCGAAGGGGGTGGGAAGTTAAATCCTGGTGACAGCTACAATTGCCCACTTGTAAACATGGATATGGGCTCACAACAAAATCTCAACAATCGTTAGGCTACAACTTACTACTTGCAGCCTTTGGGAAGAGGAACGTGGTCATCACTCATCAGGCTATACCTTTTCTTTTTGGTAGATGTCAAATATTTAAGAATGTTTTGTTTGATCAGTCTCAATATATCTCAATATATTGAATTACAATAGGAAAATTTCACAACTTACTCCAGAGGTCTTTTAAACACCACACAAAATGCCATTTTTGTCTCTGGCTTCCATAGATGCACCTTATATTTTGAAAAAATTTGATTCTTTCCATAAATACATCTGCGAAAGCGTATAAAAGATGTAATTAATTGGGAAAATCATAATTTCCATAGATGTACAAACGAAACACTCTATTGTCAAGCATAACATCTACGGAAGATTTTTCTCGATTTGAGATTTTCTCAATTAATCAAACCCCATCAATTAATTGAGAAAATCCCAAATTAATTAAGTTTGATGACATCATTAAAACATAGTAAAAGTTGAATTTTCCCAATTAATTAAGAAAATCAAGTTCCGTAGATACATTTACGAAACACTCTATTTTCAAACCCTATCAAACCTTTCCGTTGACGTATCTTCGAAATATTCTGATTTTTTTAATTAATTGAGAAAATCTCACATTTTACTATGTTTTGAGGGGTTCCGTAGATGCATCTACCGTAAAAATTAATTTTTTTTACAAAAAAGATACTTCGGGAGATGAATCTACAGAATCACGAGAAATTCGGTGGTGCACTAAATGTCTGTGGTGTGGGATGAGAAATTTTCTTACAATAGTTAGTGGATGGTCATGTTACCAAGTCTCATAACACCATTTTGTTGATAAGTATTTGGCATTGTTCATGTATTTGGCATTGTTCAAAAGGAAAAATAAACAATCTTTATGAATTGAAGAAGGAAATAAGTTTTGAAACATTGATTGCATATCAAAACAATACCTACTAATTAGTACTTCAATAGTACGTACGTACTAAGAGTACAAGAAGATACATATGAATGTTCATAATTATTTAAAATCATTAGACGTGATTTACAAATGTAGAATATACATTTGTGAAAGTGGTTGGGAGTATGCTATTTTTTCTTCTGATTTTGATTGCGAGACAAAGAAAGAAAAACAAATCAAACCAACATTGGTGGTTGCTTTTCTATGGCTGCATATATCATAAGAATGATGGGGGTCCTTCTCATGTGGAGAAGAAAAATGGCCATTCCATGTGTTTACTTTTAAAGCTTTTATTGGTGAATTATCTTCAATGAGAATTTAATTTTTTTGAAACATTTACTAACGCCAAGAGAAATAATACAAAGTGGAGTTGTTAAATGTAGTGAAATTTGAAGAAAGACTTGAGGTTTGTTTTTAGACTCTTAATGTTAACTATAGAATTAGGGATTTCACACTAAGAAGGAGGATGAAGAGAGAAACTAATTACAAAATAATTTTTTTTCATTTCAAATATGTTTTAAGAGGGAAGAAGATAGGACCGATAGTTATCTGAGATGATTCTGATTTTTTCAAAAGATGACTATGAGGAAGAGCTAGCAAATGTGGTGCTGAGGGTAAGCATAAAGACATTTGATGAGGTATTTTTTTTTGACCTATCTCATTCTGAATTAGAATTATGCTTATATGAAATTATGGAAAAGTATCAAAAACTTCATAACTAATACAAGGATATGAAACAAATCCATGTATCTGAATCTGAAACACATAATAAGTTTAAGAAAGAATTCTCCATTTTAAATGAAGAAAATTTTATTCTTAAGAATGACAACTCTGCCTTAAAAGCAAGAGTTCTAAACTTGAGGAAGAAATTCTTTCAGAAGCTTCTGTAAATTCTGATAATGTCATAAAGAAATATGACAAATCTTTTCAGATATTTATGACAAAAAATATAGATAAAAGTAAAATGACTTCAATGATATATGGAGTTAGTAGAAATGGAAGAAGAGAAGTTGATTATGTGCCTAAAGAAAAACCTACTTTAAAACCTAAGGCAAAACCAAAAACTCTTTATTTCCATTTCTCTTATGCACATACACAACATGATTATTCCTCACAGAAACCTAAGTTCGCTAAGAACTCTGGGAGAACTAACCAGAAAAGACCCAAAAAGATGTGGGAACCTAAGGACAATATAATATATGTTGCAGAATTTCTTAGCAGCTCAGTTAAAACACCAATCATGATACCTGGACTCAGGATGCTCACGACACATGACAGGAAGAAGGCCTCTGTTCCAAAATCTGGAACTTAAGCCTGGTGGCTTCGTGGGTTTCAAAGGTGATCAGAAAGGGAAGATCATAGGCTCCAGAATAGTTGGTAATGGTTCTCTCCCTTCTATCACTAATGTTTTACTTGATGTATTAACGCATAATCTATTGCCCATAAGTCAATTAAGTGACAATGGTTATGATATAATCTTTAATCAAGAGTCTTGTAAAGCTGTTAGTAAGAGAGATGGCTCCATTCTTTTCAATGGTAAGAGGAAGAATAACATTTACAAAATCAGAATTTCTGATTTAAAATAATAAAATGTCAAATGTCTTATGTCCGTTAATGAAGGGAAATGGATTTGGTATAGACGATTGAGCCATGTCAACATGAGAAGAATTTCTCATCTAAATAAGCTTAATTTATCAAGAGGCCTTCCAAATCTAAAGTTCTCTTCAGACGATCTTTGTGAAAGATGTCACAAAGGCAAGTTTTCAAAAACCTTTTTCAAAGCAAATAATGTTGTTTCTACCTCTAGACCTTTGGAACTCTTGCACATTGACCTTTTTGGACCAGTGAAAACTGTTTTTGTCAGTGGCAAGGTCATTGTTGATGACTACCAGATGGACATGTGTTAAGTTCTTAAGACACTAGGATGAGTCACATTCTATATTCTCTACCTTCTACTGAAGAGTGCAAAACGAGAGGGATTTTAAAATGTTAAAGTCAGAAGTGATCATGGTGGTGAATTTGAGAATAAGCATTTTGAAAAACTTTTTAATGAAAATGGAATCTCCCATGATTTCTCTTGCCCTATAACTCCACAACAAAATGGAGTTGTAGAGAGGAAGAATATGACTATGCAAGAAATGACTAGAACCATGATCAATGAGACAAACATGGCTAAGCACTTCTAGGTTGAGGCAGTTAGCATAATGTGTTATATTCAAAACATGATCTCTATAAGACCTATTTTGGATAAGACACCTTATGAATTGTGGAAGAAAAGAAAACCCAATGTTTCATATTTTCATCCTTTTAGATATGATTGTTTTATTTTGAATACTAAAGACAATCAGATCAAGTTTGATTCTAAGGCACAAAAGCGTTTAATGTTAGAATACTCTAAATGCTTAAAAGGCTATAAAGTATATAACACTGAAACACAAATTGTTGAGGAATAAATTCATGTTAGATTTGATGACAAGCTTGAATCTAAAAAGTCAAACCTAGTTGAAAAGTTTGCAGATCTAGAGATTACATATTTAGGCTCTGAAGGTAAAGAAGATGTTGCTAAGGAATTTGAAACTAAAGATTTTGAGGTTGTTCTACCAGAAGCTGTTGAACCTCAGACTCCTCTAAGAAAGCACATATAAAGATATTCATATTTTGAAGAATTGATTCTAGGTGACAAAACTGAACCAGTCAGAACCAGATCATCATTCAAACCTTATGAAGAAATTCTTCTTGGTTTGGTGTCTCTCATAAAACCTACCTCTGTTGATGAAGCTCTTTTGGACACTGAGGGGATTCTAGCAATGCAAGAAGAACTAAATCAATTCTCCAAAAATGATGTATAAGATCTTGTGCCTAGACCCAAAGGAACTCATGTAAGAGGGACAAAATGGTTATGTAGAATCAAGTTGAATGAGAAAGGAAAAATGGTAAGAAATAAGGGAAGATTGGTGGCACAAGGTTATAGTCAGCAAGAGGGAATTGACTATACTAAAACCTTTGCACCAGTTGCCAATTTAGAGTTTATTCGTCACTTAATTTAATTTGTTGTTAATCATAACATCATCTTATAATAGATGGATGTTAAGAGTGCATTTCTAAATGGTTACATTACTAAAGAAGTATATGTACACCAACCTCCTAGTTTTGAAAATCACAAAAATTCAGATTTTCTTTTCAAACTTAAGAAATCATTGTACGATCTGAAACAAGCTCCTAGAGCATGGTATGAAAGACTAAGCAATTTTCTTATAGAAAATTATTTTACCAAAGGAAAGGTTGATACTAATTTTTTATGTAAAACATTCAAAAATGATATTGTAGTAGTTCAAATATATGTTGATGATATTATATTTAGTTCTGCTAATGCTACCTTGTGCAAGGAGTTTGCAAAGTCCATGCAGGTTGAGTTTGAGATGAATCTGATGGGAGAACTCAAGTTCTTTATGGGAATCCGGATTAACCAAAGTCCAGAAGAAACCTATATCCATCAGAGCAAATATACCAAAGAACTTTTAAAGAGGTTTGAACTGTCAGAATGCAAGATATCTAAAACTCCAGTGCATTCTATGTGTATTTTGGAAAAGGATGAGGTAAGCAATACAATAGATCAGAAGGTATACAAAGGTATGATATGTTTTCTCTTATACTTAATTGCTTCTTGACCCGACATTTTATTAAGTGTCTGTTTGTATGCTCACTTTCAATCAGATCCTAGAGATTCTCACTTAATAGTTGTTAAGAGAATCTTCAGGTATCTTCAGGTACTACTAACCTTGGCTTGTATTATAGAAAATTAAAAGAGTAAAATTTAGTAGGTTATTATGATGCTGACTATGCTAGAGATAGACTAGAAAGAAAATAACACTTTTGGAAACTGTCAGTTTTTGGGTGATAATTTAATCTCATGGTCCAGCAAGAAACAATCAACAATAGCATTGTCAACAGCTGAAGCTGAAAAAATTGCAACATCTGGATGTAGCACTAAGATCCTCTAAATGAAAAGCGAGATAGAAGACTTTCAGATATATGAGAGTAATATTCCTATTCTTTGTGATAATACTTCTGCTATATGTTTATCTAAGAATCCCTATTTACATTATAGAGCTAAGCCTATTGAGATTAAACATCATTTTATACGAGACTATGTTCATAAGGGAATTTTAAATTTAAGATTTATTGATATAAACTATCAATGGGCTGATATCTTTTAAAAAAAACCCTTGCTTAAAGATAGATTTGTTTTCATTCTGAAAAATTTAAAAATGGAGTTATGTTCAGAATGAAAAAGATGAAAATCTCAAAATGGTTATTTTTCTCATAACGATAAAATGAGACTCTGGGACTTTGTGTTTTCGACTTATGAGTCTTTTGGAGCAAATTGTTGCAAGAATTTTCCAGAATGGAAAGAATTCAAAATTTGTCAAGGATCTTCATCCAAAAATCAGAGTGTGGTTTTGAATAATTCAGAGTTGTATCCATCATAGGCCTTCAACCAATTCACCTGATGATGTCTACGCTAATTAGAAGTACTTGCTATACTATCTGGCTTCTGGATCAAATATCAACCTACCTTCAATACTTTTCAAGTATCTAAGGGACATGGTTAGAGAATCTAGGAATGGCTTTCAAAAGATCAAGAAGTGGATACCTCTAGGAATACTGATTTCACATATTCTTGCTGAAAGTAAACTGGTGGAATCCTTGCAAGGTAAGAATATGGATCACAATCTTGATGAAGAATTGGTGACATCTGTTGGAAAACCCTTCAATAGGAGGAATTTGAAGAACATGTCTCTAATCTCTGTGGTCATTGATCCTTCTAAGGCTCTGAACACAAAAGAAATATGTTCCGTGAGGAATATTATTATTGACTATCCCTTATTTCCCATGGATGACCCTTAAGATGCAGTGCTATCCTATTTGGAAATGTGCGTGGATCATAGTGAGAAACCTATTGTGGCCCCTGAAGCTATTAAAAATCTGATAGATAATTTTCCAAAACATATTTCTGAAGCCATTATCAAGATCTTATATGATGGCTCTATGGAACCTGGTCATTTTGACGACCTTCCAAATTATTATGTAGAACCCTTTGTCAAAAGAAATAAAAAAACTTCCAAGAGTATTGGCGATGGTCCTTTTGGATCTAAGAAGGCTAAGACTTCTAATTCTGCAAGAAGACCTCTAGAAACTACTCCAGAAGCTGAAGTTGAAGGCTCTAAGAAAGCTATTGACCCTCCTTCTCAAAATCCACATGCAAAGCAAGCTGACCCTCAGACAGATAGTCAGATTGAAGATGCTTCTGCTTCTGAATAGAAGATTGTGTCTTTAACTCCTAATGATTCTAGCTCTGGATAAGCTACTGAAATTGTTGTTGCTTCTGGGATTAAGAAGTCTTCTGTATCTAGTTCTGAAGTTGTGCCTTAAGTGATTTTAAAGACTCTGGAAGAGATCAAGAAGTAAAATGAAGTGGGCAGAACACGTCTGGACAAGCAAGATGGGATTTTCAAAGCTCAAGCTAAGACCAACTCAAAGTTGGAATTCAAATGTCTACACTTGTATCATGGCTACCACCACCACCATAAAACTTTTTTATTTTTACCTTTCTAGTTTATGTTTTCAACTTTCTGATTTTTCAACCTTCTGTATCTTTATCTTTGAATCAATTAAGTTTTATTTTGGTCTATATATTTGAAAGTTTCTTTGATCGATGATAAAGTGGGAGAATTATAAATGATTTTGATTTACCTATTTTCCATACTTATCCTACACACGGTTCTAATATATTATGCCTCTAACAATGTTTGATTGATCGATAACTCTGAAAAAGTTTATTGAACATTTCTAATCAGGAAATTCAAATGATCATTAAACAAGGATCATAAACTTTGAAGAATATCATGTTTTCATATAACCAGGAGTTGTTAACCAGACCTTCGATAAAAGGAAATCCAACCAGACTTTGATACCTCATCTAGTTCTGATAGCAAGCCAAGCTCTGAGATGACGAATTGGGCATTTCTAATCAGACTCTAATAGTGTAGCCAAGCTCTGAGATGTCGAACCAGACATTTCTAATTAGACTCTAATAGTGTTATAATCATGAAGTATTTCTTTTTTACTGATTAAAGTGTTTTATGTATCAAAATTATTTTATAAGTCTTGAGATCAGAGGGAGCCTTTAAACAAGCTGAGATAATTTTTGGTAGTGTAAAACTCCGAGGGAGTTTATTAGTTTATTCTGATAAGATATATGTGATTAAACCAAATTAAAATTATTCATCAAAATACATGGTTTTGTCATCATAATAAAAGGGGAAGATTATAAGAATAAGATTTGGTTTTGCATCTGGTCTTTAGTTTTGATGATAACAATATATTGTTTCCTAGAGAAATTTTTTTACCCTAATGATTTTTTCTAGTGTGTAACTGAATGCTAACATATTGTGACTCTGAAGAAGTGATGTGTGACGTCATTAGTTTCTGAACTCAACAGAATCCGACTCTTAAGAGATATCAACATGCACGTTACAAGGAAAAGTCAAGTTCTGAAATGCTCTTTGACAATGTTTCTGAAAGAATGCTCATCAAAGGAGCTTTAGAAGATTTTCAAGCTCTGATATTCTACACTTCACAAGTTCTAAAGATTCTAAAGACTAAGTTCTGAATACTCTAAAGACAAGGTTATGAAAGGCTATCTTTCTATTTTCGATCATTCTAAATATGCTTCACCAACACGTTTTTTGAAGCCTCTGAAGATTAGAAGATAAGATCAAAAAGATTTTACGTGAGAAAATAGTACATAGTACAAGATCATATATTCCTTTCACTATACTACTTTTGTGGATTTAGGACAATACTATTGTACCATTTTGTCTCCCACCTTCACATGCCGTTATGCAAGAATACAATTGGAATGAATGGAATTCCTCTTCTACCCTCCAACGAATATTTTGTATGCCTATATAAAGAAGCCCTTGAAAGAGTGGAAGAAGAACTTTCGAAGGATTTTAACAAATTACTGAACGTGAAATTTGCATCTTGAGAAACTTGTGAGAAAAAGAAAACACTACACACAAAATGCTTTTGTTCATACTTGTGTGAATTTTATTGCATTCATTTTGTGTAATCTGCTTACTTAGAAGTAATCTTGTAACACACTATATATCTCAAATTTTGAGTTGTATTGGTTCCTTGAGAGATTAGGCTATAGTCAGGATTCTCAAGGAAACATTGACAATTGGTCTATGTGGTTGTAATCAAGTTTGGTTACAATGAATTAAGTCCTTGTGAGAAGGCGAAATCACCTTAGCGGGTGGATTGGAGGTAGCTTCGTTATCAGCGAATTAGGATATATTGTGTTCATTATTTTTATTCTAAGTTCTTTGTTTAATTGTTCTGGGTAACAAAAAATTTTTATTTTTGAAATTCAATTCAAAACCCTCCTCTTTCTTGTGTTTTTTTAACCTTGAAAATTTAGAATAAAATATCTTCCAAAACATAATCATGTTATAAATCATATTGAATAAAGTGATGTAGATGTTGTCATTAATTGCACATTCCAATCTTATAATTAATGCAAATCCAAATATCTTGTACAAACCATATCCAAATAAAATCTTCTACAAATAGATATATGATTTAATCAAATAATTGATTTAGATTAAATTAATTCTTTGTAAATGCAACTTCAGCAGATTTTTGAAAAAATTAAAACCGAACGAATCATAAATAAAATCTGAAGCAAATCAGAACCTAATATAAGTAGCATATGCGTCAGGATGTCTCAAAAAAATGTTAAGACATTTTATTAAACGAGTTGTCAACACAAATTTGTCGATTACTTGTTTCTTTTAGCATAATTTTGATTGAACAAACTTGAACTAAATCTTGTAATAAACTCTAAAATTGTCATTTAGTTTTCCTGTAAGATTCATCATTGATGAATGTCAATGCCAATTGTTTCCTCTAGCTAAAAGAATGCGCTCAAACAAAACAAAATTTGTATACTTGCAACAATTTCTTTCCCAATAAGTACCGGTAACTTGTTTTCTTTTACTTTACCAATAGTGTCCTAGTATCCCTCAAAACTGTGATTTATGGTTAGAATAGTTCCTCTCATGGACTAAGTGTCTAGCAAGGATATAGGTCTTAATTTCTTATGTTTATGAGTAAATTGATTAGGTAAAAGGATACTATTGTGTTTACCTCAAGTTCAAACTTAAACAAAATAAGCTAGCTAGTACTACGTACTTCACAGCTTTTGACAAAGTATCTATAATTTTTAGGTCTGTTGTAAATTTATAAGGGGTGTAATATGCAGTGTATTTTATTTCAAGTTTCTTCATATTGATTTTTCACGTGTCTTTTTATTTGTACTTTAATATCTTTCATTGTTTCACTCCATATTACTATACAACTAAAAAACATAGCATTAATTTCTTTCATTGTTTCACTCCATATTATAGAATTAAAAAACATAGCATGAGAAATTTAGAAAGAGAAAGCGTGAAATTCTTCTTTACTAAGGAGAGAAAAATAGAAAATGATTTCACCTTTTTGAAACTAAGTGTAGTCATTATATGTTTGTTTTTCGAATAGTGCTATAACTTGTATTTGTATTTGCAAGTAGCAAAATATTGAAGATTGGTCGTTGTATCTTAAGGATAGCTTCTTCACACGAGTGAAAAATCAAAATTATTACTTAAATTCAGAAATATATTCACGGATGCACCATATTCATACATAATCTGTTTGTAATTGAGTCAGATTTCAATACTATGACAAAATAATATGTAGATTCACTTTTGTATACATTACTGAAGTGTATTTTTGAAACCCACTGAACCAAGAATAAATGCAGAAACGAAACAGATGCAAAAATATATATAAGTTAACATCAATCATTGTTACGACATATATAAAAAATGAAATATTATATAGATAATTGTTAACGTAAATCGAACAATACATTTCATCATTAAGTAGAACATTTCAACATCTTCAAAATATCTTCGGTCGATCTCACAATCTTCAAATCCAGCCCGATCGAACATTTTGTTTCGTAACCATAAAATGTACCCCACATAACAGATAAATCTTCTTCCTTCATTGGCTTAAAGTCGTTGAATTGCATCTTCTCATCGTTGTCAATAGAAGGCAAACGATAATAGAGCTTCACAACTTTTTGATTGTATGGGTAAAGATTCTCTAGTACTGATTTTATATCGACAAGACGAATGATCTATGAGAACCTAAATTGAAGATGGAGCTTCTCAATATTGAAGTAGACAAAAACGAGATATTCATATCGAGACATTGAGATTGTTCCTTGTGTGTTTGTGCAACCAAGTTTAATTACACCCATATTTATACAAGTTTTGACACAATCACATTTCCTCAAATCTACGTCATCGCGTTTCAACTTCTGGATAAGAGTTTTATACTTGCCATTTCTTTCGCATCTTATTGTCACAAATGAAAGTCTTCTATCTAAACCGTTATCTGACCTTTCAATTACAACGTTAAACCCCAATTTGGATGCTTCCGCGCAGATCAATTGGAGCACATGATCACAAACATCAAACTCTTGTCCATTTGTAAATTGATTGCCAACTGCTACCTTGACATTGATTGCCAACATCTACCTTGACATCAACAAGTTTGACATTCGTAGACACAATAAGTTTGAGGATAACTGATAAGTGCCAAAATGTAGTTATTTTGTTTATGTAAATAGTGGCACTTATCGATACTTTTTGTTAATACCGTTTGAATAATTCCCCGTTTTTGTGTAAATTCGTATACTTTGAGTTTTATTATGTTTTCGTGTAAATATGTACCGTTTGATAGTTTTGTTGTATTTTTGTAGGTTTTTCTGCGTTGTCGGAGCCTCGAGGAATAAAGTGTCGAAGACACGGTTGCAGACAAATTTTGAAGAAATAAATCTGCTGTTCTGGTGTAGCTCGCGTCACGCCGGAGGGCGCGTCACGCGCTGAAGGAGAAAAAGAAATAATTCAGGCAGAAGTTTGGGCGCTTCGCGCTAGGGCGGTTTGGTACATAAGTGAGAGGGAGCGTCGCGCGCTATTAGGGCGTGTCGCGCGCTCTGCGAAACTCAATTTTGTATAAATAGCTTAGAACAGATTTTTTAGGTTTTTATCATCCATTTCCCCCTTGGAGTGGCTCTGATCCATTTTTGATAGTTTAGAGGCTTAAGAAACACCATTGGGTGCTACATCATGTGGGTTGGTTATGGATTTGTCTCGATTGCCTTGACACGGTGAGAGTTTTCGGTTCATTTTCTTTCTTCCCCATGTTTCATTTCAATGATGGGTTTTGTATGTATATTTCTACTCTTATTGTATGTACATTTGTCGATCTTAGGATCTTTTATATATTCACTTTACAAATCATCATTGTTGTTGTTCTTGATCTTTTTGCTTAAATGCTTCGGATTTATGTTGTTGCAGAAATGGACACCGTAGATCTTGATTAGGAATGATAACTGTTAGTTTCTAGATTGCAGAAATGGATTTAGGGCTAATAATCGTAATGGGTGTCGAGTCTAATGCCTTCGTGTTGTTTGTGTCAGTGGAGAAATCGTTGATGTGAATAGTATGATTGAGCTTTCGTCGGTGTTGCAGAAATGGATACTGATGTGGCGTCTCGATTGATGCCTGATGATTTAGATGCGTATTGTGAGTGTGTTACGATAAGATCTTCCGATTTAAGTATTCGACGGGTAGAACGAAATGCAATTCCATAACTATTTCTCTTAGACTATTGAGATTGTTTATTTGTTTTTATTTACTTTTCCCGTATTTACCTTTGCGCACCCAAATCATGAAACTTAGAACGTGAGATAGTCGAACGACAGTTTTTCTCACCAATCTCTGTGGAGTACGATACAATATAACCTATATCACCCGGTAATAAGTAATACCTATTACTTTTTGCTTGCCGTTTTAACGCTCCAACAATAACATCAGGGTGCACCATATCTAAGACAAACAATAACAGTAAATATACAAAAAATTGTCCAAATTGTACTCTGAACTATTCCAGAAATAAACTTTCAGACAATCTTCAACTAAAATATGAAAATGTATTTCCAGAGGAAACTTTCATTTATAGAGCTTAAAAAATAGATTAATATGAGTAACAAGAAATCAAATACATGAACTTTATCTTAAATTCCAACTTATTTTACTCATTTTGATGTGATGAAACACAATAATAAAATTTTGGAGTGCAAAACTTGATTGAGAATGTAAGGATATTTTTTAAGGGTTTTGAGAGAAAAAAGGTATTTGATCATGAGCAAGAAGAGCATACAATGCAGTGTTTTATTAAATCTCCCTCTTGAATTTCTGGAAATGCACTCCCAGAATTGTGTCTGTCATGCAAAGATGACATATTTTAAAATTCCCGATTCATAATTTCGAAAGTATACATCCGAATTTGTCACCGAGTTATTGAATTAGAAAACCTTTGATGAAGTGGGCCCGGAGATACATTTCAGGACTAAATTTAAAAAAAAAAGGACAGATCCCACTTAGAACGTGCTTCAGTATGAAAATGGTGCGTCAGAAAATGAATTTTCAAATTCTCTGAAGCATTTTTGAATTTTTATAAGACACTTCTTCTTCATTTAGGGTGGGAGTAGCAATCCTCAAAATATTTTGGTCTAGTTAGTAGATTCCAGATTTGGTCCACTAAATTTTGCAAATCTTGACCCATCTTGTCCACAATATCTAATCCAAATTTGAGATATCTAAAAGAGTTTGAGAAAGAAAATTTCTTACCTCACCCCCTGAGTTCTTAGGCACCACGTGCGCTTCCAAAAATACCCTTGTTTCTGGAGGTGTATCTCCGGACACACCTTTTTTTTACTTAACGTTGGTTTATTCTGTAGGTGTATCTACGAAATACTTCCTGTTATGTATCTCCGAAACCTTTTTTGATAAATTCGTGCCAGAGTCTCTTCTCCTCCCTCATTCTTCACTTTTCATCTTCCAACTCTTCAAAATCTCTCGAACCTCAATCTTCATATGAGAGTCCATCTTTCAGTCAAACCAGAATTACCTTGGCAACCATAATCAGGAAACCTTTCCTAATTAAGCCAAGAAAAAGAAAACCTACACAATAGTCCCTAAGATAAACAGGACATTCTACTCTGCATAGATCCAAGGTCTCCACACTCATATGAATGCTTTCACATTGATATATCTTTACTCCAGTTCCAGCTTTCTCTGTCAACATCACAGACATGTTGAAGTTAGTACAGATGTTTTGACATTTAGTCTAGACAATCTGTCCGATCTCTTCAATAGATACTAGGACACAAGCTTCTTTGGATTTGTAAACAAAATTCATGCTCTTGTTTCCAATAATTGTAACTCTCAAGTCAAATCTCTTGAATAGATACTTGAGAATCTTCTTCTAGACCAGTATTTCTTATGATCACTTCATACCCAACACACTAAGTTGTGCCTTTATGAGTGGACTTGAGAAATTCCCAAGTATCTTTGGCCACAATACAAGTGATAAAGAGGCTGACAAAGAAACATACCAACCCCAAGGAACATGGTATTGATAACTTCGAGCTTACATAGAACCAACTCATACTCCTCCCTCCAGTCTCTTTAGAACCAGAAATCTCCTATCCTAATTATTCTTCAAGATTTGTTGTCTAAGAACTCTGTCATTCCAATCTTCATAAATAATAGTAGTACAAAAAAATACTCCCTGAAGCTCACCCAAGGACTAGGACACCTGCTCTGATACCAATTGAAATTTCTTTGGTACAGGTAATGCATGTTCTTATTGATATCTTAATAACATATCTAATGTCGAGACAGATGTTGCGACATCTGTTATGACAACCTGAAAATACTTTTGAAACTGTGTGATTATTGAGGAAATAAAAAATGCAGAAACATAAATAACACACACATAATTGTTTACCTAGTTCGGTGCAACATCACCTACTCTAGGGGCTACCAAGACAGGAAGGAAGTCCACTATAGTATTAGTTCCAAGCCTAAACAAGACTCATGCTTATAACTTTCCATTCTAATCATTATCTTGTGTTACTTCTACCCCAGACCTTCCTAGATATGACAAATTTCATATCACTTCCAATCACCGCAATGATGTCTAACAGTCCCAGTCCTAATTACTGTATCAATGTCCTTTCACCTAACTGAAGATCACACTTCATAAATCAAGTCACCAACTAGTGATAAGGGAAGACTACACTTCTAGTAAAATAACCTTTATCTTGCTTCACAGCTTAAACTAAGGAAAACACCTTAATTAAGAACAAATAACTTAGTTAAGACACTCCTTAACCAAGAACAAATACTTGATCTTGCTTAAAAGCTTCGATCAAGAACAATACTCAACTCTATGCTTAAAAGCTTAAGAGTGAGAACTATACTCAACTCATAACCTAAAGGCTCAACAATTATTTATTTGAATTTTTTATTACATTATATTTTTTAATATAAAATTCTACCCTTGTTTTGAATTTATGTGTTTGCATTGCCTGCTGCCACTCTCTATTCTTGACTATTTTATTTAGCCCCCTAATATTCCTTGATAGGCTACTTCTTCTCTTTATGGCACTTATGACATACCTTTTGGCATTTATCACAATATTGAGGTCTTCATTCAAACTCCACCTTTTGCTTAATTTTCCTTCCTTTAATGTCTTTGATGGTGATTGTTTAACATAACTCCTATGTCACATCCATTTTCACCAAGATTCGGGCATTGGTTACTCCTAGTTTACCCGCTGTAAACTCATATGTGAATACAGGGTTACCAATAACGCTCCCTATCTTTCCCAAGCTCCTAGCTCCCCACAAATGGAAAGGCAAATGTGGTAGTTTGATCCATATAAGGGTCATTCATCATCAATGCATCAATATCTTGCGTTGTATGGAATTTGAGGATGAAATATCCTTCCTCGTTGTAGTACATAACATGAATTTGGACGAAATTCCAGTATTTGAGCATATAATTCTTCACATCACTCATGGTCATGGAAGCCCCAATGACGTACATAATCAGTGATGTTTCCTAGAATCACATCTCTGATTGAACATCAGCTTCTTCAATCACTCATGGTAATAGATTGGGCTCCTTGGGAATTTGGGATGACCCTTTAAAGGATCCCTTACTGAATAAATGATAATTTCATAGAATATTAGGAGGCTAAATAAAACAACCAAGAATAGAGAGTGGCAGCATGCAGTGCAAACGAACAAATTCAAAACAAGGACAATATTTTATATAAAAAAATATAGTTTGATAAAAAATTCAAATAAATAATTGTTTTTATATCCAAAACAAAAAAAAAGTATTTTACCCCATTAATGTTAACGAATTTTAATTTACCCCTTCATAATAAAAACAGTAATAAAATTTTAAAAAAGGTTAAAATAAAAAAATCCACGTGGATTTTAAAAAAATAAAAGAAAATCCACGTGGACATGCCACATAAGCAACTTTGAAGATTCAATGCCACTTTGTTACTTAAGGGTCTAAATACATGGAATCTTTACATTACAAGGGAGAATCCAATTTTTTTTTACAGGGGCTTAAATCAAAACTCGCTAACATTACAGGGGAATTTTGTATATTTAATCCAAAAAAATATTATCGCGTTGTTAAAACTGCTAGTTCTCTTTTGTTGTCTGCTTTAGTTTTCAATGAGTCTTGCGGTGAAGAATTTCTTACTACTGTTCATGCTAATAATAGAATCTCATCTTCTATCAACATTCTTGAACAAACATGTCTTTCTTATAATAGAGAAGCAAATATTCCTCTTGAATTGAATGTGAAATATGCTCCTTCTAAAGGTGTTTTTCTAATAGATCCCACTTTTCATCGTACTGTGGTTGATAATCTGGTGTATCTCACGATTATTAGACCTGATATTGCTTAAGTTGTTCATATTTTCAATCAGTTTGTTGTCTTTTTTTCTACAGTATATTGGACAATTGTTCTTTGCACTTTTCGTTATCTATGGGAATCCAATTTCAAAAGTTTGTACTTCCCCCAATGTCCTCATTGGAGTTATGTGCTTATTCTGACGCTAATTGAATTAGTAACTCTAGAGATCATACGTCTACTGTAAATTTTTGTATCTTTCTTGAAGAATCTGTTATTTCTTAGAAATGTAAGAAATAAGAAACTGTATGTCGCTCTTCTATAAAAGTTGAATATCGAGTTATGACATTCACCATATCTGACATAGTTTTGTTACTTTTATTTTAAATGAGTGTCTCTCTTTCTAAACAAACTCTTATGTATTGTGATAATAAGAATGTCATTTTAATTGCTTATGATTTTGTATTGTTCGTCTTTTCCTCTTTGTAGGTAGCGGATTTGCTTATGAAGATGCATTCTATTAAAAAATTTTGTTTTTAGATTAATAAACTCTCGATACTTCTACTTCTACTTCTAATTTATTTATCTTGAATTTGAATTGAGATTTAGATATTATTATTATTATTATTATTATTATTATTATTATTATTATTATTATTATTATTATTATGTTACTATATATTTATTAATTATATCTTAATACAAATAGTTTAATCTTATTTAATATAATATTAGTATTTATACTGTAATCTTTATTTTACTGATTTTTATTATTTTAATAGAATTGAAATTCTTGTCTCATTTCTTCATTTTCTCTTTCTTTTTAAAGTGGTTTTGTTGATTTACTGTTTTATTTTAGACTTTTATATTGGAAGGAAGTGACTTCGTTAAGAACCGGTAAATCATAGTTAGTTTACCGTAACTTCACATACATGGTCTAGCTAGTACATTTGGTCACACTAGCCTTTAACATCAATGCATTATGTTCCTATTCATATGCCTTCATAATTACTTTCCAACTCATATCAACTATACTAAACTAAACTTATTCAAATTTATAACATTCACATCACTTGCACCAGACTGAATGGTTAGATATTAATAGTACTTGGTAACCCAAAAAAGAAGTTAAAACAATAAACTTTGTGGCTGTGAAAGCTTTAAGCATGTGCAAAACAGCGGTATCTTAGCATTTCATTGTGAATCAATCCCAAAAATAGAAAATTTATAAGGAATATTGATGTAACCACATTTAGAGAGCAGAGAGAGATGTGGCTAATTATGAAGTGGTGGGTTTGTGGGAGTTAAGAACCATACTAATATGATGTTAGTGAATTGTATGGGCTCATCGAAGGAAGATATAGGTTTATAAAAGGGGTGACAGAGAGTAATCTTATGTCTTTTTGTCTGCATTTTTTTTTGTAAAGTGGACTAAAATTTTAGGCTCGTAATTTTTAATATCTATGTTCTGTCCCGTTATTTTTGGACTTTTGCGGACATTAATATTTACACAAAATTTTACAATTTAGACGTAAAAAGTGCAAAGTCCGTAAACATTTGTAAACCAAAATTTTAAATTCACAAATTTAATTATGTCTGTACCGCTCCGTCTACTTTATTTTTTAGCTTTTGTGGGGCTATCTCCACCCCCTAGGTTTATCTATACTATTTTGAGAAAAGACGTAAATGTGTCCGATCAACAAGATAGATTGGATAGTTAAGCTTACATCACATGATCTATATTTACACTGTTGAAATTAAATACTTAAGCTTTCATATTTGTGTGTGAATTAAGTACTATCATCTACTTGCAAAGATACTTAAGTATAATTATGAAAAAATGTATAAAGAAAGTAAAGATATTGAATTTGTCACCATAATAAGTACTGAAAGACCACAACTTTTGTAGTTTCCAATTTGTAAATACTGTAGAAGGTGTTTGGAATTCATATGATATTTGTTGTCACAATCAAAATCGCAGCAAAAGGTGTCAGACTACGTAGATAAAATAAGTTTTGTGATAAAATTTGGTTTTAAATTAATTGATTTTGTAAAATTATTTTTTTATTTAAAAGTGAATTAATTATAAATTTCTTTTTAGATATTTTATATAAAAAAGTGTTGATCAATAAATTTTAATATAAAAATCATGTTTGATATAAAAAATTACAAATTATAATTTCAAGTTAGAATAAATTCATTTCTAAAAAAACTTAATATTGTCTAAATAAAAAAAATTCAACTAATTATACATAGTCTAAGGTAATACCCAATAGTGAAGAACATAGTCTCATGTAATACTTAAGGTAAATAAAAATCATGTTACAGTGAAAATGAGTTTTTCTCCTAAGTTTTAAACTTGAAGAGTCCTCAAATTGTTTTGTGTCTAGTTTAAGTAAGAAATTGAAATATAGTCTTCTCACCTCTTTTCGAAAGGATTTGCAGGTTGGGTCCACCCATTTTGTGTTAGTTTTTGAGGCTTTTTAGTATCTCTAAGATTAATAGAATTGGTTGTTGGGTCATATTGGTGTGGTTGTGGATGAGAATTTGACTTGAGATTTGAAGTGGAAGAAATCTTTTTTGTCTATAGGCAAGAAATGTTCTCTAACTATGTCTTTGACTCCCAATAAGTGGTAGTGGGGTAAGTTTAAGGATGACTCTCTGTTGCCTCTATGTACTTAGGTCTTATTGAGACATATGTTAAATATTCTTTTGCCTACTCCAATGATTTTAGCTCTTCCTCTTATTTGACCCCCTATTTAAAGTGGTTGTCTTTTTCTAGCAACTTCTTTAAGAAAAGGTTCTAACTAGAGATAGTTTCTTTAAGTGTAGAGTTTAAGTGGATCTTGAGAGTTTGATGTGTAAAGGTTTCATAGAGTCAGTTATCCATTTCTTTATGACTAGTGACGTGGTAGCAACCGTGTAATATAAGAATTTAGATGGTAGGGGTGAGATTTCATCCTCTCTAGGGATCTAAATACTATTTACTTGTTATTTAGATTGTTGGGTAATAGATTTAGGAGTGATTTGTCTATCACTTGGCACATGGGAGTCTGGTATGTTTGTAAATCTCGAAACGATAACATTTTTTCTTCTAGGTTTAACTATCAGTGTGAAGGATGTGAAAAATAAGAGTTTATTCATGGCTCAGAAATTATATCTCAATCGGTGTACGAGGAAATCTTGTGTTTTCTCCGTTTGGACTTAGAATCCTATTATTTGTCTGAGTCTATAAATAAGGAGTTTCATTGACCTTGCGAGAGTGAGTTTTTGGTGGTACCCTTAGAAGATGCTTTTCTGTTGATAGTGGTTTCGTTTGTCTGAGATTAACCTTTCCTCTCTTGAGATGGTCCTTGTTTCAAGTTTTTTCTTGTCCGCCTAGTGATTGAGGTTTTTAGTTTGGTCCATTTTTATCTTTGTTTTTTGTTTATGACCTTTGAATTTTTATTTGGATCCCTGTTTCTTTTATAAGCAAAGATTGTTATTTAAAGGAGTACAAGGGGTACTTGATCCTTAGAATAATACAAAAATGTTATAGTATCTAAGCAATATTAATATATAAACTTCCTTAAAGAAGTACAAGGGGTACTTGATACTTAAAGACAAGATTAATATGTAAACTTCCTCTTGCTGATCAACCAACTCTATGACATAACTTGGATTTTGAATTTATGTCCCGAAAAATCTATTGTAATTCCTATAAATATCATGGCATTCTTTAGTAACCAAATATTTCAAGTTATTGCTAGTCATATTGAAAGACTACATTTTTGTGTATTTTCTCCTTCAAATTTTGAGAGTGTTATAGACAATGATATGCATTTGTTATGTTCTCTTCAACAAGAATACTCGTCCAATATTAAATTTCCTTCCAAATGATTTTAGTTTAGTCACATGAGAAAACAAGGTGTGAGCTTTTTACTTTGATTTCCACATAATGTGCATGCATTATCAAAAATGTTGTAACGGAGTGTCATCAAGAACAAACCAAAACTATGAGAAAGATTGAGTTTCTTGAACATAAACAAGAAACCCCATTAGGTTTTTACGAAAGAGAGAAGAACAAAATCAGGATTGGTTATAAGTGTTTTACTATTCACTTACTCAATAATGGTTCAAAGATTACAAGTGAATAACAACAACCAATCTCTCTCAACAACTTGAGATAATTAGTCTATTTATAGAATACTAAGCTAACTTAAAAAACTGGGCTAAACAAACATGCCTAATTCAACATGCTAACAAACCTAACATTATCGACTACTGTATGCTAGAACATATTTCGACTACAACATGCAGGACTTCGACATCAGCATGTGAACAGACTTTGACTACATGCTTAAACTCTGTTGAACCAAGAAGCTATCCCTGTCGAGATACTAGATTTTGATCCAAAATCTCACAAAGAATGTCTGCAATTACTCCCTTATTCCATAATTATAGTTTTGTTGGATGTTTATCTAATATGACTTTCCACCCAAAGACATTGATATTAGATGGGTCACTAATTTTCAGAGCTTTATGATAATCTGCTTCTAAATAATATATAATGACATGAAGTTTAAAGAATCGAGCAGCACATCATAACAAGATTTAACACTAAAACATGTCACTCTATCAGGGATCCAACTCTAAGAGTCTTTGACATTCTACAATGATAATACTCCTTCAATAATTGATTTCAACTCTGTTAATTCTTGTTCAGCCGCATATGTCTGTTATCCAAATTGGTTACGTTCCAACAACACTTGTCATTTTTACAAGAATTGTATTTTACTATTATTGTGAAGTTACCAGCTCTGTCCATGAAAATGACCGAGAGTAGATTGATGAAAGGCTCTTCGCCCAACCACCTATCATTCCAGAAATCTATATATGTGCCACTGCATAAATTACAACTTATAATATTGGATAACCACACCTTTTCTTTTAGTTATGTTGTACCTACAAGAAGAATGTCCTTGCATCATATTGAGTCACTTCTTTTGATAACATGATTGTTACAATTGAGGACTTTAAGAGGTAACGAACCATATTTAAATTGTATTAAGTAAACCAAAAAGCGACGTGATTAGTAATAAATCTCCATTTCCATTTACTCAAAAGAAAAAAATTAAAAAAGCTCCAAATCTTTCACACATAAATCACCATTAATCTTTTGTAAGCAAATTTTATTCCAACGAACCCAACACATCTTGTATGAGTCGAAACAACCTCCCCATGAAAAGTTTCTTTGTATTCTTTTCAAATCCTTTAGTATATTTTTTTAAGCTCGGAAAAAGAAAAGAAATAGAGAGGGAAACTACTTAAAACTCAGTTGATGAGAGTTACTCTACCTCCGATCGAGAGATTTATATCATTTCAAGAGGAAAGCTTCTTCGTCATAACACTCGCCACCAGTTTCCAAGTAGCACAACCACGTAGATTTTCATCAACAAGTAAGCCACAAAATTGAAAGGGCATAGTGTCAACGCTACAGAAAAGGAAAGTTAATGCTTCCTCCAAAAAGCGGTCACCAGGATTAATCTCATACAATGATTTTGAAATATTACCTTTCAGGCCTAAGACAAACTCAAAACTTCTTAGAATCGTCTTAAAACTCCACAAATTTTTCCACGAGTCTTCACCTATTAATACTGTGTCATTTGCATAATGTTGTGTGGCCTTTAGTCGCCTAAAACTTTACTCATTTATTTATTAGTATTTTCCGTAAATTAAACTAATTTGGGGTGAATGGAGTAGCTTAACGATATGTGTTAGTTGAGTTAAATGAATATAACATGTTAGTCCACAGTTCAATCTCTGACATAAACATTTATTTATATTTTTGCATTAATGTAAAAAAAGTTATTAATATATATATATATATATATATATATATATATATATATATATATATATATATATATATATATATATATATATATATATATATATATATATATATATATATATATATATGAGGAGGGATCAAATTACACCCGAAGAGTTACACCACGAGTTACACTCGTTCAATAACTACATCTCGAAATAATATTTTTTAAATTCAACCGTTGGATTGAAACATAATATCATATAGATCATACCTATAAAGTTTGAGTTTAATCTATAATGATTTACTATATCATCAAGATATCCAAAGATTAACGTCAAAATGAGCTTTCATATAACGTTAATTTTGATGTTATTCTATGACATAGTAAATCATTATAGATTAAGCTCAAACTTTATAGGAATGATCTATATGATATTATGTTTCAATCCAACGGTTGAATTTAAAAAATATTATTTTGAGATGTAGTTATTGAACGAGTGTAACTCGTGGTGTAACTCTTCGGGTGTAATTTGATCCCTCCTCTCTCTCTCTCTCTCTCTCTCTCTATATATATATATATATATATATATATATATATATATATATATATATATATATATATATATATATATATATATATATATATAAAACTCCCTTTGTTCCTTCTTCAGTGTAATTTTTGTTTGTTTTTACAAATACCAAGATAGCTAATAAAATTCTTACTTTTTAAGCAATAGTTATTTTTTTGACTATATTACCCTTAATTTTTTATTAATTTATTTAAATTCTTTCTCTGTAATAAATAATTAGAATAATTTTGACAAAACTACAACCAACAATATTTTAAATTTTGAAATGACACTTAAAAAAGATTAAAAAAAAATTCTAAAAAGTGACACTTAAAAAGAAATGGAGGAAGTAACTAATTTAAAAATATATATGAAAAATGAAAAAAAGTAAAAAGACTAGGTACAAAAATGAGGGGGACTAGAGCCAAAACCTCAAACCAAACAAACACTAAAATTAGGAAGAGCTATTTTGTTTCTATTGAAATCCACAACTACATTGGTATGTATATCATTCCACCATGTATAACAAATCTAAATTTGCCAACTTATATGCACAATGATTACCTTCTCTGAAAATACGAGTTGCCAAAAAATGAACCTGTTGCAACATCCGAATACAGTAGTTCCATCTATTTCTTAACCTCAAAGGCACCACAAATGGTTTACTGAACGCAAGCACAACTAACTTAGAATCAGACTCCAACCAATATCTCTCCCAGTGATGATTAATAGCATGTTCTATGGCTAGAATCACTCCCATAAGCCCTACAAAAAGAGCATTATCCAAACCAAGAAAAACTTCCCAAATGCTTACTTGAATGGTTCCTAAAAACTCCCCCACAAGACGTCTGAAGGGGAGTACCACCTTAACCCTTCCTTCAAGATGTGCACTTTGGGAGCATGCGATTTAACTTTGAAAATTTTTAAAAATTATAAAGTCATGTATCAAAGAATTCTCCCTCTTGGAGGTAAGATTTTCTAACAAAGAAGTTAAAGAACTAATGGAGGAACAAGTAGACTTCCTAAGCTTGATACAGTCTTGAAACCGAGCTAGATTTCTAGCCTCTCCCATAGAGAAACTAATTATATTTTCCAACATATCGTGACTGATAGCTGACATTGAACTAGCATACATAATCGACTTGGACGTATTACAAACCTGACCTGAGCATTCAACATAGTGTTCGTAGAGTAGCAATTGCATCCAAAGAAGACAAATTCCTTTAGTGAAAAGCATGATTTCGTCATCATATGTAGTGTTGAATTAAGTTTTTTTTCTTGATTTTAAAAAATCATTAAAATGAAAAAAATAAGGATACGTTCGGAATGGTTGACTTTTTTTATTTTAAAAGTCAATCTTAAAATCCAAATTCATTTAACGAAAATGGTGTTAAGTTGACTATTTATTATGATTTATGCTATTATTTTAATACTACAAAGTTAGTACTAATGATCACCATCTATTCCTTCATTATGATTACTATTAGTTAACACTCTAACTACTATTAACCAATATTTTAACCAACACCAACCACACTATAGTCACATTCAATTATCACTTCATCTGCATAAGATCTCTAATTTGACTACATTGACTATTGCTATTACCACCGTCATTCATTACTTCATTCATTTTAGATCGCTAATTTATCCAGTATCGGTCACCATAATGATCACCATCAACCACCGCCTTGTTCACTATCAACCACCACTCCGATCATCGTCGACCACCACTCTTACTACCATTGATCACTATCACCAATAACCACTTTATCATTGTCGTTATCCGCCACTGATTATCACGTAGGCTATTTCTGATGACTAACATCTACTACTACTCTCACAATCGCCAACTACCACTCTCTGACCACCATAATCACCATGTAACTGGTGTATACCGACAACCCCAACTTTTAACTATTATTTTTAAAATAATTATTTAAATAAATACATCATTATGTTTTAGTATTTTAATTATTTTACAAAATCTAATAATATGTTTTGTTTGAAATAAGATATTGTTTACAATGAATATTTATGAAAGTAATTATGATTCTTAAAAATTTCATAATCAAAATTAATATTGATACAAAATTTTAAATTTATAATTTTTTTTAATGAAAATACACCAACGATGTAAATAAATTTTAGACTGTTAGTTAGTCACAATCGTTATTAGTTTAAAATATTTGACTTTTATTTTAACTTATTTTAAAATAAAAGAATTGATTAGTTATGATGTATTGATGATGTAAAATATTTTATAGTGACAGTATTTATCTGTTAAACTCTTTATAAAACTCAAAACATACACTCATTGAAAAGAAATTAGAAAATTACTCCGAAGTGAACTTTAAATTCAAATATTTAGTACAAACAAAAAGTTTCATCTGAGCCAAGTTCTTATTCCAAAAATAAAGTTTTAAAATAAAATTAGTTTCAGACGTCTTTATTATGAAAGGAACACTGTTAGAACAATTTATGTTACATCACATATTAACCTCTTGATTTGCCACAAGTCATTTTCACTTTCTTTTTTCATACATGAACTAGAGTTGGCATGGTGAAGTTGCCCTATATAGTAAATTCTTTTTATGATGTGGGGCAAATATATTTTTAGTTGAATTTGATTTATTGTAATGAGTTATTATGGAATATAAATAGTATTTTATAAATCAATCTTTTTATTGAGAGCATTGACTGTTGATTTTTATACACACACAATAACATGTTTGATGTTTGAGGTTTATGTATATTCAAAACTATTCTAATCATATTGACATGTTTTCTGATACATCAAACCTCTTTGAGAAATGAGAATCAAAGTTAAAATAATTTATATAATCCTCACATTCTTCGATTTACTAAAATGTATTTTTCAAAAGAAAATATCGTAAAAACTTTCACGCATATAATAGACAATACATTGAAGATGGTAGACGTGATCAGAACTATCTTAAAATTTAGAAGGTGTGCGGTAATATGAGTCGCACACCCTCAAAAAAAGTCTTGAACATAGTAAAGAGTAACACGATCAATAGTATTTTAGTGTCTATTGTTGTTTTACGATTGATTGAATTAGTTTGTACACTGCACTTTCATACTTCAAACTTGAAACAATTATAAAGGAAGAAAAAAACATGACAATCTAAGCTCTAGGTTCAAAATAGAAAGCAGTTATTAACCTTTCTACCTTTCTCTTCATCAAGTGTGGCAATCACCACATGCATCCACCGTATATTCGTTTATTCGTCCTTGCATGCTAACTATATATGTGAATCAAGGTAAAAAACTTTCCCATCTAATCAACAACACAAGATTCTTTCCCTAAAACAAAGAAAAAGCTACAAAACACAATAAAGTCGGAAAAAAAAAACATAGAAAGTGACAAGAGAGTAAATAATCAAAAGTAAAATTCAATTTCAAACACTGGATTTTATTACATAAACTTGAATCCTCTATAACTCCATCATAATATTGGAGCCGTAGAGATTTCAAGTTCGCGTTACATATATGAATCAACAAAACGAAATACATTGAAATGTTTAAAAAGAGAATGAAAAAGCCTCATCATCCTTAGTTTTTTTTTTAAAAACTAACCAACCACATTAAAAACTTGGGTCTTAGGATTGGGCTATGTTTCTGTGTGCTATCTGTATTTTTTTTAAGTATGTGTACTGTTTTTTTTTACAAGATATTGTTATCTTTTTGTATGTATACAAAAAAGAATTCCTGAGACTAAAAAAGAAGCAAGATTGTGAGTTTGTTATGTTGTTCAGAATTGTGAAATGCAACGTCTATGACAAGCAGTATTGCGTTGCTTCTTCTGTTTAGTCTCATGTTTCCAAACGTTTCCAATATCTTGTGCAATTTTAACAGCATCAGATGAAGCACCAGAAAGCCCTCTCTTTGTGAACCCTACAGCATATAGTCCTGAATTTCCTTTCCATCCATGTGGAAATGGCATCTTTGGATATCCGTTTTTCGTGAAAAATTCACCTTCCTGTTAACATAACCATAACCAAATTAGTCCTTCGATCACAGACAAAAAAAATACTAGTTATAATTATCGAAAATAGAACATGTCTGAATTGTCGCTCAGTAAGTAGCGTCAATTCAAATATGTTCTTCTGTCCTCTGGTAAAATCTTAGTCACTGGATTAGTCTAACATTTCTGATGATAGATTAATCCAGCGACTAATATTTAAGGATTTAATATAAGTCAACTATGATAGTGTCATTTTTAACAGATCTAGAACAAGTTTTCACCTGAAGCCAAGAAGGGACATTGCTCCTATAACCAGTAGCCAGAACAACTGCATCAACATCAATTATTTCGCCGTTAACAAGCTCGACTTCGCCGTTCTTATAGAACTTCTTGATTCCAGGAACAACTTTTATGTCTCCGGATCTAATTTTGTCCAAGGTACCAATATTCAAAACAGGTGTTTTTCCTTCTGTGTTCTTGAGCTCCAAAGGACCCATTGCAGGCCTTTTGATACCAAACTTTTCCATGTCACCCAAAATAAACCATGTCAGAATCAGAAGAAGCTTGTCAACAATCCATAGTGGTAGCCACTTTAACATCATAACTGCTAATTCGAATGTCGATATTCCAAATATTTCTCGCGGTAACACATGAACCTGTGAATCGAAAAAACAGAACAAACCAGTTAGACTTTTTTTTTTTACCAGAGACGTTGACACAGACACAGACACCAGACACAAAACAAGAACTTACCGAGCTACGAACAACCATTGAAGGTAAAGCATGGTGGTTGCTAAGATCAAGAGAGAGTTCCATTCCTGAATTTCCACAACCAACAACAAGAACTTTCTTTCCTTTGAAATTTTCACCAGACTTGTAATCACAAGCATGAACAACTTCACCTTTGAATTCAGAAAGTCCTTCAATTTCAGGAGTGACACACTCAGCATTTTCGCCGGTAGCAACAACAAGCCATCTACAAATATACTCAACTTCATTGGTTTTCACCCTCCATAATCCACTGGTTTCATCATACTTAGCAGATTGAACACACTCGTTGAATTGCGGGTTGATTTCGAACTTGTTAGCATAGGTTTCAAGGTAGTTGATGAACTGTTTCTTTGAAGGGTATTCAGGGAAGTCATCAGGGAATGGAAGGTTAGGTAGTTGACAGAATTGTTTTGGGAGATGAAGTTTCAATCTGTCGTAGGTTCTTCTTTGCCATAGAGATGCTATGCAATCAGCTCTTTCGAGAACAATGAAGGGAACTCCTTGTTCTCTAAGACATGCCGCCGTTGCTAGGCCTGATGGACCTGCGCCTATGATCACAGGTCCATTAACCCAAATGCAACGACGTGAGATGAAATCTTGGGGATCAGATAGACGAAAGAAATTCTCCATTTTGTTGATTTGGGTTTGTTCAAGAAGTGAAAAAGATTGTTTCTTTGATGATGAAACTTGAAAGAGAGAAAGTGTTTGGTTTTCTTCTTGTTTTGGTTTGTGATTGAGATGATTTAATGAACTTTGGTTTATGGAATAGAGAATGTGAGTGATGATTGAATGAAGAAAGAGGAGGAGTTTGAAGGGCTTAAATAGAGGAGAATTGCATGTGATGAGGTGGGGGGGAGTTATTTCTCTTTCATAAATTATTAAATTGTATGTTATTAAAGTGTATAGTTTATGTATGGTTTAATAAACTTCTTATCATTGAATTTTTATTAATTTTTTTGGTTGGAAATGAGTTAAGTGTCAAATTGACTTTGAAGTTTGATTAGTACATTGTCAAATCATATAACCATGTGTTATTGAGAATCCTTAATATTTATTTTTGAATGTTATGTGTTGTTAGTTTGTGAATATTTTATATGATTATATTCTATGCTAATATTGTATTAGATTCTAGTTGTTAAAATATTGTGGGAGGGATTATTATGAGATTATTGGTATATAGTTTTATGTGGAATTATTGTTTACTAGGTAAAGTGTCTTTAATCATCACATTCACACTCACAATGGATTATTGGGTTCCTTTAATACCCTCCTTTCATAGAAAAAATTGTCATAAAATTGAAAGATATAAAAGTTTTCGTATGATAGTTTGTAGCTCTAATTCTATTTTGTTTTAAGCAATTGTTTTTCAATTACGAAATTTTCAACTTCTCAAAAAAAAAATTTTAAGGATAAAATTGGGTATTTTTGAACGTCTAAACTAAAAAATACATACATGTAAAGTAAAATAGAATTATACAAGGATATAAAAGGTGTGGATAGCATGTTTGATTGATTTTGTATGTTAAAAAAAAACAAATGTGATAATATATATATATATATATATATATATATATATATATATATATATATATATATATATATATATATGTGTGTGTGTGTGTGTTATAAAAACATACATGTTTGATTTTGATTGATGGTGTAGAATTAGTTCATTGGTAGATTAAAAAATGTTGGAAATCATGTTCGTTTTTGCAGGTGAGAGCATTATAGATCGTCCTTTCACCTCGGGTATGCAATCAGTTTGAGTTGTGAGTTTTCCCTCTTCAGGAATGCACGTTTTATCTGATAGGTCATTGTTTTCCTTTAAATGACTTTGAGGCAGGTGTTCTTAGTCATATGGGAGTTTTCCTCTCACAATTGTATCTGGTAAGCTGGGCTTACGTCATAGTCTCCTAGTATTGGTGTGAGGATAAGAAAAGAACATGTCTTAGTGCTCTTTTTCCATCTATTTTGAGGTGTTGTCAATAAAGCAGAAGAAACTCTACATAGAGATATGCTTTCTCGTGGATGCTCACTTAAAATAGGAGAGATGTTATATTTTTAGCAAGTTCTGTAGGAAGTTTCTTCCTTTATGTTTCCATTTCAACATGGATGTCTTCCTAATTTGTTTGATTTTTTCTACAAATAAGATGAAATTCCACAAAACAAGTATTCGAATTAGATGACACTTAGAGTTATACTTTCCTCTAGACGCGGTTTCTTTCTAATTCACGTGGAGTCCAAATTCTAGGTTACCTAATTAACTCGGCCCTATTCATAAAAGCAACATTTTACACCTCTTGTCATGTGTGGCCCGTAGGGACCCTTCAAATGAGGGTTCCATTAAAACATCTCTTGTGAGACATTCTTCCTCAAAGATACCTCACAGAATTGAATTAGAATTTAAAAGATTAGGTCTTAGGAGAAGCTCATTGTTGAAGCGATATAGCGGCAAGCAACAAAAGATTTGGAAATATTTATCCGGGAATTTATCGTGTCCACAGAGATTAGTGCTACTGAACTGCCGTTCGACGGATTCTTAGTTCTTGAGTTCGGGTTAAAATGGGTTTTAAGTAAATAAGTAAAACATAACATATGAACATAAAATAAATTCATTCTTGATAGAGAATAACTTATCTGGTTTGAATCTAAACTACTCCTTACAAACATAGATTTATCACTCCGCCGTACTCAATCTACAATACTCATCAGAATCACCACATATCCCTCACATCAATGTCCATGTCTGCAACACCGACGGGAATTCAACTATATTGCTCTTTCGACGATGTCTCAACCGATCGAACAACACAGAGACATTAAACTCAGATATTATGTGGATGTTAACCCCAATCCTATGTCTAGAATCAAAAGCTAACAGATATCCCCCTAATCAAGATTTGTGATGTCTATTTCTACAACAACACAAATCCAAAACATTTAAGCAAAAAGATCAAGGAAACACCGATTAAGATTTGTAAAGCAAACTTTATACAACTAGTAAAAAGAGTAACAAACATCCATGGGTTTAGAGTATTTACATACAAACTCACCAAAAGAGAAATACAAAGAGAAGAGAAGAAGAGGAACCAAACATTTCTTGGTTTGTCAACACCAATCGATGAGAAATTCGACCTCCGATCATCAAGATGCATGCTCCATTGTTGTTTTCAAGCTCTCCCTACTCAAAAATGGTTGTGATGACTTTGGGAACAAATACCCCAAAGCATAACCCTAAAAAATGTGATTTTTCCCTATTTAATGACTTTCCAAACCGCCCAGACCGCGCTTAGCGCGCAAATCCGCGCTTAGCCCACTCAACAGAAAATTGAAATCTTATTTTGGCCATATCTTGAGAACCGTAACTCCGATTTGCGCCCGGTTTGAAGCGTTGGAAAGCTTATTTCATGCTCTATCTAACAATGACAACATATCAACCAAATTGGTGATTTATTATTATTTGGTTTTGAGCTTTATTCGCCGAATGAATTGATTCCGCCGCTCAAAATCGCGCGTTTGAAGCCGTGTCTTCGCCACGTTATTGATCATGCTCCAAATACGCCTCAATACCTACAAAATGAATAGAAAACTATCAAAAAGTATAAAAGTATATGAAGATACATCTATTCACAAAGTATACGTATTTATACACAAAACGGGGTATTATTCGAACGGTATTAACAAAAAGTATCGATAAGTGCCACTATTTACAAACACAAAATAACTACATTTTGACACTTAACAACTCTCCCCAACTTGAATTTGTTTGTCCTCAAACAAGGCCAAACACTCAAATCGCAAAAGTAAAAATCCAAAGAATCAAGAATCAACAAAGTTTAGAAAAACGAAACAATTGTACGGTTCAAACAAAAACGTACGAACAAAGTAAATACTTACCACAATCCTACTTAGACAACATGAAAATGAAACGGATCCTAAGTACAAGATTCATACAAAACATTCTAAAACAAAACAAGCTCAATCACGAATCACGCCTAGCAAAAATTCATCGGTAGATGAAAAACACCGAAAGGTGAGGACTTTGACACACACCCGGCAAACTTGCAAATAATAGACAAAATTATGCGTTCATCCAAAAATAGTATCGAAAACGCAACGGCACGAATCACAAGGGCTTTAAAGGTTGTAATGTGGCTCGGTTAACAAACAAGTGATAATTCCTAAAGCTAATCGAAACAAAAACTTGCCTAAACCTAAGGGAGTAATTACTTCCACAAAGTTTCAAACAAAGGAATTTCAATCAAACTTCTTCCTTAACCACATTTTTCACACCAAACACAATACTTATTAACACAATCTTATTCTACTCTTTTTGTTCTTTTCTTTTTCAAACTTTTTTCTCTTTTTTTTTTCTTTTTCTTTTCTTTCTTTTTCACATGTTTTTTTTTCTTTTTTTTTTTGTTTTTTTCACAACCTCACACCAACCACAATATAAGTAAGCAAACATCCTCTCCCCAACTTGAATACAACTATCATCATAATAAGAATACTCCCTACTTTCTAATGCAAGGTAAAAATTCAAACTATAAATCATAGTTGAGGGTTCAAGAAAACAAAGAATCAACATCCATACACAAATGAAAACCAAATGCTCAAAGACATGCATTAAGCAAAAATAATATGGATATTGACAAAAAGGCTCAAAGGGGTTACGAATGGTCACACTCTCACAAGGTGAATTGACATTTGGCTATGGTAGTTGTGCTCAAAATCAAACAAGTGCCTTGATCACTTTCGCGCATTCACAAATTCAATACAAACAAAAGATTAAACATAATAATATCTAGTTAAAACAAGAAATGTCGGTCACTCGCATATATACACAATGGAAAGCCACCTCACATTTATGGTAAAAAGGGAAAACTAATGTGATTCAAGTCATGAGCAAGTTATGCAAAAAGAATGAATAATATGAAAATTGTACAAATGAAAAGTCTCATAAACATGCTATGCTATAGAAAGCGATAAACGAGTACCTTGCTATGTACAAATTCAAACAATCATTACCGCACAATTGGCATGTTGAATCAATCAAAATTGGAGAATTACCAAATGCGATTCCAAGTAATCGGGCCAAAATTTGAGTCTAAACAACAACAAAAGAATAAAAACATATTACTAATAATTACTACTCTATAAGGCCTTGGTGGAAGTGGAAAAAGGCGAGCCGAGTGAACCATTAAAAAGAGTTTACTGGACAAAACTCCCAGGCCGCGCTAAGCGCGGTGAGCGCGCTAAGCGCGCTACACCAGAAAAACCAGAAAACCAGAATTTCTAATGCAACCTCCACTTACCACCTACACTACTCATTTACAGAAAAACAGAAAAATAAAAGCGTTGGGGTGCCTCCCAACAAGCGCTTGTTTTACGTCGTTAGCTCGACGCCTTTTATTGTCTCGCGAATGGCAAGTGACTTCCTCGCAACACGTCAATGCTTTCGCCTCAAACGCAACATAAAGAAAGCGACCTGACCAAACACTTAACAAACGAATCAAAAGCAAAAGTATATTCAAGTATGTGTAAAAACACAAATATACATAAAACACAATATTTACAAAATCCTTAATTGGCTAAAAAAATTGAAAAGTGAAGATTTAGAATTTACGAACTATCCGAGTTCAATTTGTTAAGCCAACTTCACCTTGCTAAATAGCAAAAGTAAAGAGGAACAAAATCAAACACACAAACATGTATAAGTATGAAAATATAAACATGTATCAATATAAGAAAATATACAAGTATGAGAATATGCACAAAATATACGATATTCACAAAACTCAAAAACAAAGAAACTATCGCAATGCGAATTCAATAAAAACACCAATCCCCGGCAACAACGCCATTTTGTTGAAGCGATAGAGCGACAAGCAACAAAAGATTTGGAAATATTTATCCGGGAATTTATCGTGTCCACAGAGATTAGTGCTACTGAACTGCCGTTCGACGGATTCTTAGTTCTTGAGTTCGGGTTAAAATGGGTTTTAAGTAAACAAGGAAAACATAACATATGAACATAAAATAAATTCATTCTTGATAGAGAATAGCTTATCTGGTTTGAATCTAAACTACTCCTCACAAACTTAGATTTATCACTCCGTCGTACTCAATCTACAATACTCATCAGAATCACCACATATCCCTCACATCAATGTCCATGTCTGCAACACCGACGGGAATTCAACTATATTGCTCTTTCGACGATGTCTCAACCGATCGAACAACACAGAGACATTAAACTCAGATATTATGTGGATGTTAACCCCAATCCTATGTCTAGAATCAAAAGCTAACAGATATCCCCCTAATCAAGATTTGTGATGTCTATTTCTACAACAACACAAATCCAAAACATTTAAGCAAAAAGATCAAGGAAACACCGATTAAGATTTGTAAAGCAAACTTTATACAACTAGTAAAAAGAGTAACAAACATCCATGGGTTTAGAGTATTTACATACAAACTCACCAAAAGAGAAATACAAAGAGAAGAGAAGAAGAGGAACCAAACATTTCTTGGTTTGTCAACACCAATCGATGAGAAATTCGACCTCCGATCATCAAGATGCATGCTCCATTGTTGTTTTCAAGCTCTCCCTACTCAAAAATGGTTGTGATGACTTTGGGAACAAATACCCCAAAGCATAACCCTAAAAAATGTGATTTTTCCCTATTTAATGACTTTCCAAACCGCCCAGACCGCGCTTAGCGCGCAAATCCGCGCTTAGCCCGCTCAATAGAAAATTGAAATCTTATTTTGGCCATATCTTGAGAACCGTAACTCCGATTTGCGCCCGATTCGAAGCGTTGGAAAACTTATTTCATGCTCTATCTAACAATGACAACATATCAACCAAATTAGTGATTTATTATTATTTGGTTTTGAGCTTTATTCGCCGAATGAATTGATTCCGCCGCTCAAAATCGCGCGTTTGAAGCCGTGTCTTCGCCACGTTATTGCTCATGCTCCATATACGCCTCAATACCTACAAAATGAATAGAAAACTATCAAAAAGTATAAGAGGAAATGAGAGATATGTCGTACAAGATATGTAGGGATTTGACGATCCTAGCATTTAGAGTTGTTGGGAAGGGGGTGTCTTCTTATCTTATTGTCTTCGAAAAGAGAAGAAATGCTTATGAAGCATATAAGTCCCCTTACTATTGAGAGAGATTGATTTATGGAGAAGCTTGTTAAGACGTGTTTCCTCCTAACAGATATGGGGAAAAAGTGTCCCGGCGAGAAAAAATTGAGATTAAGCTATTAATTAATTTAACTCGAAAACAAAGATTCGCCACCAAACTTTATTGTTTCCAAATGAAATGGAAAATATCGATAAAATTCAACGCAAAAATAAAACAAAAGAGAAATTTGGATACGGGGGTCGATTATGCAAGGGAAAAGTATTAACACCCCTCACATCTATGGTACTCCTTAGGAACCTCTTGAATACCTGTGTTATGATAAAACCAGGTTATTTTCAAAAAGATTGGGGTGATGAGAAAAAGACATTTCATCGTATTGTTCGATTAAATATGACGATAGAAGATAGCTCGTAGTTGAGAATGTATTTTTGGTGCTTGGCTGAAGTCTCACTTGTTCTGCCAAATTTATCGCGTCTTTTAGATTGGGCTCGTGATTGAGCTTTGTTTGAATGGTCCAAAAGTTAGTTAAGAAAATTAATGTTTAAAATAATATTTGAGTATTATAATCGATCAAACTAAAGCTTAATCATGTTGATTTTTAAATTTTAATAGTTAATTAATTGGTTTAATGAAAGCATGTCACTTATTGGAGTAGGAAAAATGTGTAAGCCGATACTTAGAGGAAGGTTCTTGGTTTAATGTCCTTAATATTACAACATTTCTTAGAAGGTGTGTAATTCAATCTCTTTTTTCTTTCCTCGCTCTTTATCCTTAAAGTTCTCCTCTCACTCTCATCTCTTAAACTTTCAAAGAAAATTATGTTTGAGAGTAGTCAGGAGAAAAGGACTCTAGGGAGAAAAAAAGGAAAGTCTTTTTCCAATTTAATGAGAGATTTGTTTTTGTCATGAAACACAATCTTGTAATATGATTTTATTAAATTAATGCTCAAAAAATATAATTAAAAAACATTTTTATTTCAATATAAAGATAAATTCTTCAAATTTTAATATTATAATAGTATTAAGATTTAGAAATATATTAATCATGATCATTTTAAATATTATATTGTAATTTTGTGAGTTCTAAAATATATTCTATTCATATTTTATAAAATAAGAATTTATATGGGCTAAAAACAAATTTATTTATTTATTATTTTTTTAGTTTAATTCATGTATTTGTTAAAATTTAGTAATTAATTTAGTTGAGTTATTATGAAATGTTTTTGTTTTGGAAGATCGTGATGTTCATCATAATATTGAAAATATATAATTTTTCGAAAGAAAGAAAGAGCTTTATTTTCAAAATAAGTATATATATATGGTCATCGAATCATGGTGTAGACCTTAGACTCAAATATAAAAAATGAATTAGGACGTGTTTATTATTTAAAAACAATAAAACACTTTTCAAAGTAAAAAGAAGATACTTTTATTATAAAAGATAGCACAAAAGTGAGAGACGCGGAAAAAGTGTGGGCACAGCAATATTAATCAATTATGGTTTATATAATTTTAGAAGAAGAAAAATCAATTTAAATCAATTTATAGAAAAATGGTGAGGTGGCTAGGGGTGTGATGCATAAGAAGAGTCAGGTCCCCACATTGAGGGATGAGCAGAGTTGCAATAATAAGAGCTTCAAATTTAACAAATAAAATTAATCAATTTTATTTGATTTAATTTTTTTTTAAATAATTAAAGGTTAGTCAATAATGAATATTAAGGTTACTCAATTTCAATACAAAGAAAAATAAGCATAACTGAAAATCTTTGGAGGTTGCGTTAAATGTTTTATATTTAACATATATTTCATATTCAATAATTAGAGGCAGAAATCTTAACCAATTTTTTATTCAGAAGATATAAATGTGTTTGTTGAGTTTCATAAAAAAATCAAGATGAAGGAGATCGTTGAGCAGGCTTCACGAATTGATCCAGATGTTGAAATATGAAGGAATGGATTCAAGAACATTAGAAGAGTCATCATATTAACCATTAGAAGAAATAAATGAAATCAACACCACATGTGTCTCCTGAAAGAACAATCAGGATAAATAGATGATTATCTAAAGAGCCGTCTTTCGATGAAAATGATTAAAAAACTTCATCAAATATAAGATTTGAAAAAGCTACATTCAGTAGAAGATTTAAAGAAGCTTCATCTAGTAGAAGACGCGAAGAATCTTCATCAAGTAGAATATTTGAGAGGAAGAAATGATAAAGAAGCTTCATAAAAAAGAATCTTTGAAAGATCAAATAGGGAGTTTGGATAGTAATCACATGAAGAGGATATAACCTAAAGAAACTCATTCATAGATGTCTTCAATAATATCCCTAACAACACGTCATAAGATTCTCATGAAGTATCATCTAAAAGAAGGGAATATGACGGAGACAACCACGTGCTTCAAAATCACAAGAGAAAATGAAAACACTGAGGTAACAAATCTAACTTATAAGCAAATGTTTAATTTAAGTATTCATCTCAGTAAAGATAATAAGAAATTAAAAAAATTGTTGAATTTAAAGAGTATATTGAATTTTTTGAAAATAGCAATAATTTTTTTTCTAAAGTGAAAGATAATATTAAAAATGAATCTTTGAAATCAGATAAGTATGAAACTTGTGATTCGTTAAGAAATGAGGTAATCAGTTTGCATGAAACCTTAGAAAAGTGTTCTAAAGGTAAAGATATTTAATTTTGAGGTTCGGTCAAATAAAAAGGACCTACTTCTCTCTCCAAGAATTGATCTTGAGAATTTCCATTAAATACTTGAGAGCTTTTAGTAGGTGAAGCTCACGAACCCTTTATATAAGGAAATGGTGGTTGTCCTACAACCTTAATAATATAAGACAAAAGATATGATCATTTTTGTCTTCTCCATTGAAATGTTGTTATTGAAGTGGTCAAGCTTCCTTCCCAACGATAGATTGAAGCGGTAAAACTCACTCAACAAAATATATGAGCTCAATTTGGTTTAATATGATCAACAATAACCTCTTGAGATTTTAACAGGTTGATCTTCTAACCTATGGTTTTAAGCAAGCTAACCATGAACCTAATGGCAAGTTCATCAATATTGAATAACTTCACCCTTCAAATGAACAAGGCTTTATAATAGCTTTAAGGGAAGTTCAACAATTTTAATGATCTTCGACCTAACTAATTATCAAGAACTGATCACACAATTCCCAACCAAAGCTTTTAACAAGTTTAGCTTCCAACCACATATTTTTATTCCTAAATGGATTGTGTTCATCCAAGATGTATAAACAACATTCTTGAAGAACTTATACAATGTTACCCGTCTAGAATTATAAAGACACCTCACTCACAAAAGACCTTTCCACACAAGAGAAAGCGAAAAATGAAAAATTATAGAGAGAGGGTGTGTGTGTGTGTGTGTGTCAATATACAAATCGAGTTCTTGATGAAATAAAATGAGAAATGAGACTTCTATTTATAGGATTTAAATCCTTCAAAAGAGGAAACCTCATTAAATAAAAAATGATCGTTATTAATCGATTAGTCCAATCGATTAGATCATTTAAATGTAATAGCTATGAATTCCAAAATAGGTCAGAATTGATATATAGCCGTTGCTAATCGATTTAGTGCATTCAAACAGCCTTAATCCTCAAAAATGCGACAATATAATCGATTGACATAATCGATTAGATCCTGTCAAAAATATTTTCTTTTGGCATTTTGAATTCTCCCATCTCTTTCTTTCCAACTTCTATATATACTTCTCAAGGTTTATACTTTTCAAAACATTTTATAAAAGGTTTTAAGTGTGTGTGCTTATAACCATCTACTTCCATAAAGAAAGACTTTTGTGTTTACAAAAGTTTCACTCACTTACTAAATTGGAATAACTTCCCTAAGCATGTGTCTGATGTATTCATTGTATTGACACTTTTCATGAGATCTCCTGAGGCTTTTGATATAATATGCTTGTTTGCCTTTGTCTGAATAACCTTTGTTGATGTCTGAAGCTTTATCTAAAAACTTTTTCAATAATTTATCAAACTCATGACTTGCATCTTTAACCTTTTAAGTGTGTTGGTTGACTTTCACAATTGTTGCATCTTTACCATGATGAGTGTTATCTTTTCTGATATTTTACAATTGACATCATGTTGCATCTTTATCATATTGAATATCTTATTCTAATCTTCACAGTTGTCATCATGTTGATGTTATCTTTCTTGTCTGATCTCATACAGTTCTTCACAATTGTTATCATCAAAACAAAAAATATACTTCCTTCAAAACAAGGTTCCATAATAGTCACTTAATAAAAAATGTCTTAGATTACATTAGCTTCAATGTTCATGACGAGGAATCCTTGAGAAACTCTGAAAGGATAGGAAACAATGCATTGAGGTAGATGTGGATTAGGATCAACAATGGAGTGTTGATCAAAAGCCTCCTAAAGTCAGAAGAGCCACTCAAATTTAAGCTCAGCAACAAACACCTCAGCAGATATGACCTTCAAAACTAGATAATTGCAATTACAAAATCCCACAGACTCGTCTGACTAAAGCTTTTCTCTTAACCCTCATCAAAGAGAAAATACAGAAAAACAAAGGTATCAACTTTCTGAAGCGTCAACTGTCTCAGATATCGCTGCCATCAGAGTTGTTCAGTGATGATAATGAGGACCTAGAGTAGTCTTCACTTGTTTCCATGCTTGTTTTCTTCGTCTATTACTTGTATATGTCTTTTCCTTGCATTAGTTTTACCTTTGTAATAATATTCTCTTATTTTAATGAATGATTTGTTTATGGAAGTCAAATCTATGTTTCCATATTGGAAATTTATGATCTATGTGCTTGGATTTGTTTTTATATTTGTTTTTGATTTCCACCTTTTTGATAATATCATATGAGGAGAAGTATACTCTCATAGGGAGTAGGGTATACTCTCTATATTTTTCAGGGGATTCTAACCACTCTAACCCTTTACCTTTGTTTCTTTATTTTTCTACCTCCTTAAGAGATGCATTTTCATCATCAAAAAAGGAAAATATAGATCAATGTGTTTGCAAGTACATTATCTGCAAAAGTTAGATGTTTTCAATGGTGTTGACAATGACAACACTATGATCTTAAGTCTTTATATAAGGTTATGATCAAGTTGGTCTAGTTGGTTATGCTTGTGAGATCAATAAGCCAAAGCCTGTCTCTTTTAAGGATAACACATAATATCAATAGGCGTTCGATGGAATCCCTAATGTTATATGTCAAGAAATCTTTGTGACGATATAAATCAAGAAGCTTCAATGACGAAGTCAAGTCTCAAATTTCATGTTGAGTCAATGATAAATCTAATAAGGGATCTTGAAACTTCAAGGTTGGAAAAGAGATCAAGTGTGAAAAATTTCTTGTCCATGTCTGAGTGATCGGAGTATTATAAAGATATTAGAGTAATTTTTAAATTCTAAGGTAATACACATATTAACCTAAAAATGTTATAAAACTCTCTAAATATGTTAAAACATATTAAAGCATATAGATATTCCATCAAGGTGGTTGTGGAGTTGATCAAGGATGTTCTTAAGCATTTAGGAAATTTATATACACTCCCTAATCGATTAAGGCCTTTATCAGTCGATTAGAGACATATATAAAGCTACTTAATTAACTAAGTGCACTCCTAAGTGATTGTGACATTTAAAGGTCTGTGTATCTTTTTTCTTTTTGAGGCATATTTTCACCTATAAATAAAGGGTTACTCCATACTTTCAAAACTCACAGGAAACACATTTCTATATAATTTCTCAATTTTAACTCTCTCTATTTGATTTCTTTTTTTTTTCTCATTAAATTTACTTAGTACTTTGAGAGTGAAAAATATCAAGGTTTTTTGTTTTTTCAAGTGTTAGGGTTAGCGTTGTAATTTACCTAAGGAAATTATCTCTTGTGTAATATCTCTAGTTAAAAACTATTGTTTGGTTCATAAGCTAAACTAGTAAAAATTCTTGTCTGGTTTGTGATATTGTCCATAAAAATCTCTATTTTGTTCGTGAGCTTATCCTAGTGCAAAATCTCTCATTTGGTTCATGAAATTATCCGGGAAGATCTATGTTTGATTCATGAGCTTAGACTGGTGTAAAAGCTCTCGATTGGTCCTGAGATTAGCCTGGTGAAATTTCATGTTTTGGAGGATAGCTAGTGAAAAACTCCAATTTGGTTGTTAGAATGTTCTTGAGCATAACCTGTAAAAAAAACTCACATCTATAGTAGAAACACTCTAGAAGAAATTATTGGGAGGAGTAGGTCAAGTGGTTAGGCCAAATCTCTATAAATCTCTAGTGCAATTCTCTAAACACTTATCTCTTCATATTTCCGCTATTTATTTATTTTCGTTGTGTTTTTATCTTTCCTTTAATCAGATTTCCTTTTCTTTACTTATTTCTCTCACTATTGTTTGTTTTAATCATAATTTTTTTTTAAACAATCATATTTGTTAAAGAATTTTTTATTGAATATCATTTTTCAAACCCACTCAGAATCATAATTCACCCCATCATGTGTTTGGAGTCACTTGCCTAACACTTTTTTCCTCTCTAGACCTTCTTTGTCATACCTTTCCTTCCTCGGAGGATGCCATACTGTTGAATGATGAGGACGACGAACCTCAGGAAAAGTATGTCTATCACTCATCCTTTCTGAGTTAGGTAGAGGAGTTATGTGTCTTTGATGCCAGTCTTGGGCTTGCGCTCTTGGGACTTCTTCCAATGGTGTTGTTGTCTTAACATAGATTTACTTATGTACAACGTCTTGATTTCCTCAGGATGCCACTTCTTGTACAATGTTATTCCTTGGCGTGACATGTTGTAGGCTTTCTTCAATTCTGAATAGTCTCCCTACTAAGAATTGTGAGTTCTGCTAGTGCACCAAATTATAAACGTGAGCAAGTCAGTGGCTCCCTATACTTCGAGATTGACCTTTAAGAGTCGAAGGCTAAGAATCATTTATTGTCCAGGTATAACAAGCAATAGAGGAGGTCAATATGATGGTTCTCCTCGATGGATTTGTTGTGTAGATCCAAAGAATAGAAGAGCCTGGAATGCTCTTGACTAACTCTTAGTAGAGCAGGATCTTGTTGCGTAGGATTGGAAAGAGATGTCACTAAAACTGGACCGTCTTCTACTTGAGAAGGAGAATAAGGCCTAGCAACTTTAGCGTCAGCTTGCTGTTGAATGACATATCAAGTGACTTTGAATGCCAACATACTTGATGAATCCGAAAATGAATTTGTCAAAGGAAAAAGTTTGAACTTGAAGAAGGAAGATCAAGAAACAGATATATGAATTTTTGGATTAGAAGAAATCTGGATATGGAAATTCGCAGGAATCAAATGTTGATTCCCATAGACGGTTTCAATTCCGAACTAGAAATGATAGGTGAAACTATGAAGTAGTGTTTTGCTACAATTTACTTTAGCTTTCACAGTGGTGGAAAGAAGGTTGAAATGTAAGATGAACACTCCAATACTCAAGTTAATGAGAGAATGAGAAGTAATGTGAGAGTGAGAATGAATTTGAATCCTTGAAAATATCACTTTTTTTTGGAAGTGGTTAAAACCGTTTGTGAAAAGTACGGCGTATAGCACAATCAGCCGTCTGATTGATCTAAAGGGTGAATAATACCTCTAAAAGAAACATTGTCAGTTTTAGATGAAAATGGTGGAACATTTGCTTGCGCTTACTTTCTCTCCTTTACCCATGAATCTTTTGTCTTGAACCTTGTTAGCTGCCCACAGGATAAAATTTAGAGAGCACTAGAGAGCATATCAATAAGCCATCCTTTTATAAAAATAAAAAATCCATAAATATCAGGCGCTAAAACCACAGGCAAATTCCACCTGTGGCTATTTCTGGTTTTCACAACAAACCATAGCCATGTGTTGTTTATCATTTTGCCAAATATATTTTTTTCATTAACTTTCTCTGTTGACTGTTGCTTTCTGCCTTCCAACCAAATACAAAATAAATTCTTTAATTCTTCTCCACTCCTGCTATAAAATGCAAAATAAATTCTTTAATTCTTTACACTTTTTGAAGAATTAAATAAAGGAATTAAAAAAAAATGTATACAGTTGAATATTAACTCGTGGCTTTAAAGTAGTATTTCCCTAAAATATATACAAGTTATTATAGTGAGCAATCATGAAAATGATTAAAAACAGTAAATAGTGCATGCAGTACTATACAATCTAGAGTCTAGACTAAATATTTTTTAGGTAAGCTTTTGGACTATTACCTCTTTACTGCATAATATAGTTATATTATAGGCAAATGGCACGTATAGTTTCACTTTCATGTACTTTAATTGGAAGGGCATAGGAGTTAATAATATGCTTAATCCACTATGCTATACTCCTACGTGGAAGTGGAAGGTAGAGAAATGATTGAAGTAAGTTACTTTAGGTTTGTTATAAATGATTCATTTCTCCATTTCAGTTCTAATTTTCTTACTTTAAATATAAATAAGTTTATATGTGTTCCAGAGTATCATAAGACTTGAAATACGAAGGTTTAATTAAAAGGCAACGAATTATTAATCATAAAATAGATAAATCTTTTTTTTCCTATGTAGCAGCAGATAATCTCTATATCCTGCTAACAATTTAGATCAATCTAACCGTAGATTGATCTCGCGATATTTCGCACGCTCGCGATATTTCGCACGCGCCGTTATCAACCATTTCCCCTATTTAAAGAGGAAAATGCATCACTTCATAGGTATTAAGATTTTTTCTCATTTAAATAAAACTTTCACTTTCTTACTGACTTGAGCATTGAAGTGTTAGCTTTGCAGGTCAGCTTCATATCCACTGCATCAAAAGCTCTGAACCACCATAACAAACTCAGAACCATTATTTTTTATCAAATTTAATTCTAGCGTGGAACATTGACACCGTCTGTGAGAAGACTTTAGATTCTTGCGATTCTCAACATCAAACTTCTCTTGATTCAATTGAATCTCCTTCGATTGAACCCCAAATCTCCATTTTCTAATCACTCTCGTTAGGTTTGTTAGACAAGTGACACCCAAGTACAAGAGGAGGCGAACTGTGGTGTTTAAAATTCATGATTAATTTAAGTGTTTCTTTACTTAGAAAATAGTTGGTGATAGTATTCACAAATCCAGAGAGAAAAACAAAAGAAAGAAATAAAAACAGTAATGAAAATGATAAAATTTAAAGAGACATGGTTAGAGAGATAACACCGAGATTTATTCAGGTTCGACCGAATGTTGGCTTACTCCCGTCCCCAAGAGATATTCTTAAGAGTTCACTAAAATCTTGAGCTTTTATAGATTATCCCCCACGAACCTTAGATACAAGCCAATCAAGAGATTTTACACTAACTTATCCCTCAACCAAGAGAGAGCTTTTCAATTGGATGAACTCATAAACCAAATAGAGATTTCATTGACTTATATCTCAATAACGAAACAAAACTTTTACAGGATGAGTTCTATAAACAAACATATATTTTGCAAAGGTTCATCTCAAGAACTAAACTCGATCCTTTAATAGTATCGCAATGTTGAAATAAAACAATGGCAAAACACCAGTACAACATTTTCCTCACATGTAGTTTTCACTCAAAAAATTAAGACAACTTTGGTGAAAGAAAATATTTTAAAAGAGAGAAGAGGGTGATAAAATGTTTAGAATTTTGAAAACTCTGAATTCTAGTGTGAAAAGTGATAGAGAAACTCTCCATTTATAGGTTAAGGAGTGATGTAAATTTGGAAACTTATGAGGAGGTCTCTCAACATGATTCTCTTATAACTCTAGGGAGGATGTCAACCTCTCCTCGCCTACCTACTATGGAGGTAGTAAGACTTAATTTATCACAACTCGTTCAGGGGAATTTTGGACTTTCATCTGAGCAGGAGGAGGGTTTATCTAAACAACTTGTCCGGTAACCAGGCCAGAAGGCGTCCCAACAAGTGTACCTAAGTTAGAAACTACCTAAACAAAATAAGTACTCAAAATTTCCAACCATAGTGATAACCACCCAAATATCTTTCCTTAATCGGCGTAGAGCATCCGCACTTTTCATCGCATATACACAATCAAGAAAAGACATCAAAGAAGATTCAAGAAGATGAAATAGAGAAAATAAGATCATTGTACCACTTACCGAAGATCATCTTCCTTTCCTCATTTGATTCGGCATTTACCAGTTAGCGGGTTTGAATGCACCTCTTCGATCGATTTCTTGACGCTCCACCAGTGCCACCAAATTCCTTACAAAAGTTTATAAACCGTTCTTGAAGTATAACTCTTCCAGGGATAGGTATTCCTACTTGTAAGTATATGACCCCGCCTAAGTCAAGCAATAACTCTAAGTCCAATACTTATGAAAAAGGTTCAAGCAAGCAGAGGAAAAACTAGGTTCTAAGTTAAAGACTTTCGCATATGCTTCCTCAGTCAAAAGAGCAACCAAGTAAAAGCGATCATCCAAATGCTTCATGTCGTCTGAACAAGCTTGAAAGTGCCTGATATGTTTCCTCAAAGAGAGTAAACCAGAACCATTTGCATATTTGAAGTTTTTTTTAACTTCGAAGATATGAAAAAACAACGTCACAGTCAACTTATCCCCCTTATACTCGCACTAGTGCTAGAAAACTTTAACGAATGCCCGGATCACAGGATGCAACTATAAAAGAAAGGTTAATAAGTGATTCAATATGCTAACTTCAAATAAATTGAAAGGAAGTTAGTAACTATAGAGAACAAGAATTCGTGTAAGGGATATCACATCAATCATATCAGCTACAAATCCTATTATCTTCGTCCATGGGAAACACTCCTCAATTAGTTATGAGACTCACGTCTGTCAAAACTTGATAACAAAACATTTTCGAACAAAAGTGGAGATAGTCCCTAGTATACTTGAATCCACCGAGTCCTGAAATATCTTTATCGACTTTCTTTGTTGAAACTACCACTATCACCATGGTAAAAATATGTTATAAAAAGAACTGATATAGGTATAATAAAGCAAGCAAGTTATCACTACTTAAAAATCCTAGAGAATGTTCAGATTACTGTAGACTTCACTTCAAATAACTTTGACACTAAAAGTCATCTAGTTTGATTTTTTTTAAAATATTTTTATCTTTAAACTTTATTTCTTACAATTAATTCAATCCATAATTTTTAATTTATTTTTGAAAATTTAAACAAATCAAATTGATTAAATTTTTAAAAAAAATTATTTTCATTTAAAGTTACCATTTTCATTAAAAATAAAAAGTCCTAAAATTTCTTCTTGTGAAATCTAAATTTCTTTAAATTTTATCAAAACTTTTGATATTACTTTTTTCGCCTCAAATTCATTATTAAATCGTAGATATTATAACAAATTAAAAATGAGATTCTAAAGGATATAGGTGAAAGATATCTGATGGTAGGGTCATATTTAATTAATTTTTAAAATAGAAGTTGTACTATATATAATCTTTCACAAGAAAATAATAATGAGCAAAATAAATAAATAACTCAAACCTACAAAAATATGATTAATTTTAATAAGATGAATATGACAGATACATGCAAGTACAAGTTTGTGGCTGCATATGAAAAACTTTTAATGAAAAAATGATGGAGTACCCCACATCTCCACTTTGAGAAATGGTTAAAATTTGATGGGTAGGAGAGGGCAGCATGTGCATGAGGCTTAAACATCATAGGAGTCTCTCCTTTTCATGAAAAGATTGTAAGCTACAAGCTTGGCGTTTCTCTAATTCTAATATATTATATTCAATGTGCTTTAGAATATATGAATGGAATTATAGCTAGCCATTCATCATTCCAATCTTGCACCAGTTAATACTATCAAATGCTCCAAAAAACAATACTACAAATGGCTACACACCAAAGAGATATATGAGAGAGGGAATGTAGACAAAAGAGATATGAAGGGAAATAGATATATGATTCTTTCAGCTAGTCATATCCCATTTGCATTATATGAATCGAGATATGTGTTTTATTTCTCAATCTAACTAACAAAATATCTGTAAGTTGATAATATTTTATGTGGTTAATATCAGTATATTGTTTGTGTAAGGATATTATGAGAATGTTATTTTTACGTGAGAATATGAGAATGAATTTGAACCATTAAATATTAAAATAAAGGGTAGAGAGTATGAATCAATCTTTTTTAAAAATTAAACCACTTGTTTTTATTAACTCTATTTTAGTAACATGCACCTTAAAATGCATTTAACTACTTTTTAGTTAAAACCTGCTAAAACATACCTTCTTAATAATAAGTGTGAGTCTATTATAGCAAATTTCATGGGATTTGTTATAATATACCCACTTATATTTTTTAAAAGTGTATTTTAACATCATGTGCATTTTGCAATTTATAGTTAAAATTTACTAAAATTGATATTTATAAAAACAAATAGGTCTACATTAACAAATCATATATATATATATATATATATATATATATATATATATATATATATATATATATATATATAAATCAAAATTAGTACTCTTAAGTTACAAATATTTGTATTGAAAAGATTTTAAATTTTATATTAAGTAGGGATAAAATTTAAAAATATTTTATATAGAGAAACATATATCATGTTATAAATCGCTTTTGTAAAAATAAGTTAGATCAATATTTAATTTCAATATAATATCAAATCCTATTAATTGAACTATGTGTTTATATTTCTACACTAAATCAAATAGAGTGCAGATTGTGAGAGAAGTATATTAGAAAGTTATCAACTCTCACCTTAATAAGAAATTGAGTTAGAAAAACTCTATATAATGTGATCTTTCATCTTACAACTCAATTTTGTAAAAAAGAACAAATTAGACCAACTTCTGATTTTAATATTTTATTTTATATTTTTAAATATATTTATAAGAGAAATAATTATGTATAACAATGTAAAATATTTAAAAATTAGGCTAAATAAATATTTACTAAAATACTCTTAAGAATCAACCTAAAAAGTGGTATATCAAAATCATTTGACTAAATGCATATCTTTCATATAAAATCTTTATATTTATTAGTGACAAAATTTGTCACATATTTTTTATATACATTTATCAATGCATAATAAAAATTCAAATCAAATTTTCCTAATCCATATTCAACAACATATATTATTGTTATTATTATTATAAACTTGATAAAATATTTGATATTATTTAATAAGTAAAAATATGAAGAACATAATATAAATTACACAATAAATAAAGATAAAACAATTTTGAAAAGAAAGAAAAAAGTGAAACATTATCTTATATTTTAAAATAAAATAAAAAATTGAATTTAAAATGTGAAGTTGTAAAAGACTAAAAGTATAGAAAAAGTCAACTTTACTCCTAACAACTTGATTATGCTAATAGTAATTGATATCCTACCTAGCTAGGGCTTTAATTTCATGCATGACAACAATAGTTTACTATAGCTAGCTAGTTAGTATTATGTTTAGTACCGTCGGCGATGTTATATATTGCTTAAATAACTTAAACACTTGAAATAAATTTAGAAATAAACGCGTTTTTAATTTGGAACAATGCATATATTTATTATGTATTACAACCTAATAACCTTTATATAATATAATGTCACAAAACATATAGTGTGGCTATAAGTAATATTAAACTATAGTTGCATGTAAAGTAGAATTAATATAATGTGATTCTAAGTTCACGCGTAGTCATAAAAGAAGAAATCATTGGAAAATATAAATATAAGCTCTCTCTCTGACTTTGGATTGCTGAAAAATCTCATTTGCCAACTTCACACTTAGCAGAAAGTTAACCCATTTGCATTGGAATATGGCTAAATGGCGGTGCCAATTAGTACGATTATTTTGTTTATATATATTTAATTATTGAGTGATGAGTCCCACTTCCAAATATTATCTCTTTGTTTTGCTGCTAAGAAATTTCTACGTGAGTGGAACGACGTTGGTTGGAGGTGGAGAAGGTTTTGAAAACCGAGTAAGGCGTGTGATGCTAATAAAGTTTTTGGTTTTGTATACTTTGTCCCTTGCAAATGCATAAGGGGGATGTTTGTTATTGCTTATTAGAAAAAGTCTCTAATTTGATTTTGATTGAAAATATGCATGTCAACTTGTTGAAATATAATTTTCAATTTTTATTAAACGTATTAACATAAAGTTGTAGGATTTTGATGAAATCCAATGTTTTATGTTTTTTTAACTGACAATATATATGGTCTGAACATGTCTTTATAAATGAGAATAATTTACATTCTATAAGTCGGTTTTATAAGGTTAAAGTAAGCTCAACCACATTTTTAACATAATATGAGAGACTGGTTTAAAATTTGATGGGTCACCTGCTATCAGATTTCTGCTATCGAGTCACCCATCATTTATTACTACGCTTCAGATGTACAGTCTTAGACGTGAGTGAGTGTGTTAAAAATTCTACATTAAACAATATATAACATAAACATGTTTTTATAAGTGAGGACAATCTTAATATACAATTAATTTTATAAGATTTAATTAGAATCAACCACATTTCTTAACAGTTTTAGTATTGATATGATCATAGCTAAGAATTCACATATCATTTTGAAATAAATAGATGTGAATTTTTATGTGTATAGATAAATATAATATTAAAATGAATATGGAAATTCGAAATAGAGAAAAGATATTCTTTCCCAGTTTTCACACTCACACATATTAATCTTATTTTTTTTAATAATTTCTTATATTTTGATTTGTGTGCATGTAAATGTTTTTTTATTATATTATACGGTGTAGAGGTATAGTGTAGAGAAAGTAATGTAGAAATAGCAAACCTCTTCGAAATAACATGAATTTTTATTGATTTGAAAAATAAAATACAATATATTTTATATTAAAACCTTTATGAGACAAAGTGTTACTTTAACATATTTGTTATTATTTTTATAAGAGTTACTATAATTAAATTGAATACAAGATAAAGGGTTAAATTAAAACATATTAAATATAATAGAAGGGGACTCCAATCCATACAATTACAATCATATTATCCTAAACTCAACATCATAATTGAAAGTAATTAACTATTTTCTATGATGAGTTGTAGGGCTCTAAAAACTCATATTTGAGAGCTCGTGTCTTTAATACACAGATGACTCGGTTATATTGTGGATGCATTGATGGAAAATCTTTGGTCGATTAAGACCGCTCTCCGAGTCTGAGATTTTGAACTGGCATCAGGCCAATGGATCTAATGTGTGAAGAGAAAGTTCATAAAGCTTAATGCGGATCTTAGATTTTTGGACTTAGCTAGTGATGTTCTCCACTATAAGCAAAATACCATTCCCTTCAAGTATCTTAAGCAGCTGATGGAGGATAACCATTAGCTTGAGTCTATGTAGGAACCTCAAGTTAGTCTACTTTATAGATGTTTGAATTTGTGGAGACATAGGTATGTCTACCTTAGGACGGGTGATCTTACTCAACTTTGTTATGAGTGTTATCTCTAATTTCTTAATTAGCATTCCTTAAAATTCCTGTCAAGGTATAGAAAAAAGATTCTAAGATCTCTTAGGTTAAGTGGTATTATGCGTGTGATAAATGCAAACAACCCTAATTTATCATTAAAAATAATAAAACATTTGTGTAGTCTTTTTAACTATGTTAGTCATAAACACATGTGAAAATGGTCAAAGAAATCCTAAACTATCTAGCTAGGAGAAACAGGGGGCACGCCTAGCGAAGCAAAGGCAATCAATCACCTTGCCAAACCAACCAAGATCTCGCTTAGACAGATACACGGTAACATAGGCAGGGATATCCTCGCTAGGCGAGATAACGCATGAAAAAAGAATTCAAACATTTCTTCAATCCCAAGTAACTTCATGATGAATCAAAGGGAATCTCACTATGGAAAGATGACAATCTCGCCTAGCAAAGAAAGGCATCATGAGATTCTCCTTGCTGGCTAAGTAACTTCAAGAAGAAGGAAGATTGTCTTGCTAGGAAAAAACATGGCGTCACCTAGTGAAGTAAGGCGGCAAAGCCCACTTGGATGATCTAGAAAACAACTTGTGGGGCAAAAGGACTAACTCACTAAGCGAGACCGTTGCTACAAAACTCTATAAATAGCAGTTGAAACTAGACTCGCATGTCAGTCTCAATGTTGTGAGATAAGTGCATTAGCTAATAGCTTATATCTCGATCTATTAACTAATGCAAATCATTAGGTTCTAGTAGTTATAAAGAAACAAAACTCCACATCGATCCTACTATAGTACGTGCGAATATTGAACCTAACCTTATGTCAAGGCATTAGTACCAAATAAATGATTATCTTGGATCTAGTAATAACAAGCACCTTTTGAATGTAAAGTCATACCATGAAAACAAGTTTTAGGTACAAAATATAAAATACTCATTAAAATTAAAGAGTCATAAATATTAAAGGTTGAATAAAATTACGCAAAACTCTATGAACTATTTAATAAATGAATAATGACTACAACTAACCCCTAACAAATAATTTTTTATCTACATTTGCTCATCATAGGTGTTCTGGTAATCTTGCGAAGTTGGTTTGGAAGTTTATATGCCTTGTCACTCGAGCAACACTTCCGCATAAATATGTTTTGATTTGATGAGTTTGATGATGAATTTGAGGCTTAATTGATGAAATAAGTGATTAATTTGTATAGTATGTTGTGTTAAATGTTATGTAATTGAAGTATGATGTTGAATTCATGGTGTTAAATGCTTAAGCATGTTAGAATATGATTGTATATAGTTTGGAATGGTTAAAGGTTGACGAAGATGAGTCTAAAAGAGAGATTTTTGGGAAAAACCCATGTGATAATCGATTGGTCCCATGCTACAGTCGATTGGTTCCCTGCTCCGAGTGAAAAATATTGGGTAGAATGTTGAGACCAATCGATTGGTTCCACAAGATAATCTATTGGTTCCCTCGTTTTTGCCATAACTTGAGTTCCATAACTCCAATTGAGGCATGGTTTAAAGCATTGGAAACCTGACGCATATGGCTACTTCACGGTTTTACTTATTGTATGTTATTTGATGGTTAATGATGATGAAATAACTTTTAATTGTTGTGATTGATTGAATTGGTGAATACCTCATGAGGAGGGATGTTGGTGATGAGATGTGCGTTGATGTTATGTTTTAGGTTCGATAGGAATCAGTGACAAGGATTATAGATGTTAATTTTATTGTGTTTTTCACGCATCATTTATATCAGAGTTTAGGTTGCTATGATGGTCCTACGGTGAGGGAACTGGCCTTGTGATGATGGTCCTACGGTGATGGACTTGACCTTGTGAGTCAGGACTTCGGTCAAGTGAAGAGGTTGATGTTTCAGTAACACACCTATGAATATCTGAATTTTGGTACCACGTGCATTGGAGTAGAGAAGACGAGTACATTGGATACATAAGTTGTATTTGTGAATAATTGTTATGTGGATAAATTGTTTGATTTATTAAATATGTTATATGAGCTATCCTTGTTGTTTTATGCACCATTAACATATGTGAATGTATTCTCACCCTTTGTTTGTTTTCTTGTGTTGTTCTTTACGACTGTGATGCATATACTCAGGTAGAGTCCGAGGAACCTTAGATGTTGCTTGTTTGGAAGATGGCATAGTTGGCCTTTTTCAATGTTTATTTCTGTGTTATTTAGTTTTCATGTGTCGCTCGGATAATGTAACCCTGGGTGTAGATTATTTAATTATGTTTTTCCGCGATTTGTTGAGTTATTCGATTAATGATTTAAATGAAGTTGATTTAATTTTAAGAGACAAAAGAATATGTGTTTTAACTGGGTTTGAATGAAGTTGATTAATCATTTTGCGTGTTTTTATCTTTAATTCTTGGAATTTAAAACACCAATATTCGTTATCGTATGCTACCTAATCTTTATTACATCTTATCAGTTTTCATTTCATTTAAGATGACAACACATTGACTTGCTGCTGAAATGATAATGGATCGATGTTCAGTATATGCTTCTATTAGTTTTTTTTTACTGTTCATCGTTTTTTTCTCTCTACTCTTTTTTATTTAGTTACTTTTTGTTGAAGACAAAAAGGGGAGAAAAATGAGAGTATTTTAAAGAGTATGATAAAAAATTTCTCTGTTTTTATTAAGATCCTGAACCTAATTTAATTAACTCATTATATGTACTTAAATATTTTTGACGATAAAGGTTAATAACTTCAATAAAACTTAGGAGAAAGCTTACAAACCTCAATCTATAAACTATTAAACTCAAAGAGAGCTTACAAACCCCATACTCTGAAGTTGTCAAGTTACTAAAAGTAGTTTAAAAAACTTGAATAAAACTTAATGGACGCTTACAAACCTCATCATATGGACTGTTAGACTCGGGGGGAGCTTACAAACCTCGGACTTTAATGTTATCCAGGTTTTTAAACTAATCAATGATTGTTCTTAAAATACTTATGTTTCTCATCATAAAAAAGGAAGAGATTGTAGGAATAAAATCTGTTTATACTCCTTGGGTTTTAATGATAACAAAGTACTTAAAGAACAAAAGGATATACTAACAGTTTTTTAAGTGTGCAGGATCATTAAGCCAGTAATGAACTAGGTTCTGACCCGGTTAAATGACTTATAAAGAAGAAGCATATAAATTGAGATTCTAATGGAATAGAATCTGATTTTCAAATAAAACTTCATAGCCATTTTGACTCAACCTCTGATAAGTTGGAAATGTAGTACAATGTCGTTTGGTCCGTACTTTGTGCAAAAGCAGCTCCACCTTGTCAACTGCTAGAATTTTGGAGAAATTTAACTATATGTTTTAGCGCAAGGCTCAAGGCTGTGTGAAACAATTTCATCAGCCTACTCCATCATGCCTATGAACGCCTTACTTGAGAAATACACAATGGATAAAGATATTATTCAGAAGATGAAGATCCTTATCGTACCTACTCCAATGTCTCACTCTTGGAAGTTGCTTATTCAGCAAAGATACTTGTGCAAGCAAGATTCCAACATTTCTTTTGTTCCCTCTATATAAGGAGTTGAATATTTAAAAGAAGAGATAATTAAAATACATACAACAAAGAACAGGAACTATTTAACACTATAATTTTTCATATATAGTTGTCGTACTGTTCAGAGTTTCTTATACTTGTATATCCAAGAAATATCAAGTAACAAGATATTTGCTTGTGCTATTTTATTTGTACCTCTGATTGTATATCAGGCACGTTTTATTGTAATCTTAAACAATTTATTTAGAATTTGTAAAAGTCTCAAATAGTGTGTTTGAGCAAGGAAGTCTCAAACTGAGTGTTTGAGCAAGGAAATATATTTATGGTTAGATTGAGCAAGGAAGTCCTGAGTTGTGATTTTAGGCAAAGAAGTCTCTTTCTGGTTAGATTGAGCAAGGAGGTCCTGAGTTGTGAGTTTAGTCAAGAAGTTTCTTTCTGGTTAGATTCAGCAAGTCCTGAGCTGTGAGTTTAGGCAAGGAAGTGTCTTTCAAATTGATTGAGCAAGGAAGTTCTGAACGAGTGTGTTTAGGCAAGGAAGTCTCTTTCAGGTGTGACTGAGTAGGAAGTTTTGGGCTGGTGTGTCTAAGCAAGTTGTAATCAAGTTCTGATTATAGTGAAAAACTCTTGTGTGACAAGGGGATTGGACTACTCTCGTTATAGAGGAACTAGGATAATTGATGTTGTGATTTACCTATTGCTTCTGCACTTTAAACTATTATGTTGTTGCTTATTCTAGCCAATAACATGAACTTGGTCAGATTTAGAAGTTGTTGATTCTAGAAAAGCAAAAGTCATCAGATACACAATTCAACCCTTCTTCTTGTGTATTTTTCTAACCTTCATTGTGATCCTGGCCGACCACTCTGAAGGACTTACAATACTTCCATAATTTTCTCTGCACACGAGAACTATCTACAAATGTTCATAGAGAATCTAAACTTCAGTTGCATCCAAAGACTCTATGCGATCCATGCCTAATAAATAACAAATTTGTTATTCCCTCTCTACTATGTTTAAAGAAGGCTCCAATTCAGATACTCAGTTTCAAATCCAATTTCAATATACTCTTCTCCCTTACATATTGACTCGAACGTTGAAATGTTAACTTTGCAATTCAGTCCCCTCTCCGCCGCATCAAACTCATATCTCCCATTAACACTGATCCTAACTCCATTTTTAGTTTTAGATTATATATGTGATTTTTAAAATAAAATATATTTTAAAAAAATTCAATTACATCAATTCTAAAAAATTTATGCAATATTAAAAAAAATCTTTATTTTTCTATTCTAAATTAAGTTATGTTTCTTCAATTTTCTTTTTTTTTCAATAAGTGTCGGCTTATAAAGTCTTAATAACCTCTAACTGCTTATTTCTTTTCTCTAAAAATAAATTTAATTAAAGTTTTATTAAGCTATGTATCCATTAAACACTCAATTGTTCAATTAATTAAAATTTTATAAAATTATGTACCTATTTATCACTCAGTTGTCCCATTAAATTAAGAATTTGATGATATATCCAAGTGTATAAGCATATTTTAATATTTTACACGGTTGATTAATTACAATTGTTATATTTTTTAAATGTTTGAGTATTATTATAATCACATATAAATATTTTCCATTTTTATAAACATTTTACACTAATAGTGGATAAGAGTTAATCTCTTGAACCTTTATTGGAACGGAATGGTGATTGAGTCACATGGCTTAGCATCATAACCGTTCTAAAAAATAAAATATACAAATCAAATCTATGAGGGCATAATTAGAACCTTAAAAAGATTTTAGAAGATCTTCGTTTTCCCGAAATTTTCTTAATTATTTTCTTAAAATTTTTTTATCACATCCCTCATGTGACAAATTATAAACTTTCATGAGTGTTGTTTGTAGTGATATACCAACTTTTTCAGGGGTGGAATATTTTCTGCCATGTGTTCGGATATGACAAAATCTTAGTAAATATGATTTGTATTAAATTATCACTAATTTATTATTGCTTGGGATTTTTGTCATGTAAACAATGACGAGATGGAATCATTTTGGTGAAATTAAGTATTGTATAATCATTTTGTAATTTTATTCTATTATTAATATGAAAGCATATATTGATCCAAAAATTGATTATACGCTTCTCCTTTTTTTAATTTAACAACAGAGATTGTTTAATAGAACATAGTGTATTATTTTCGGAAATTATGATTAATTATTGTTTGTATTTATTTTTTTTATTTTATTTTATTATATGACGTGTCAAATCTTAAACCTGTGAAGCTCGTATAAAAAAGAGTTTAATTTTGATACACAAAATTGTTAGCAGCCGGGATGAAACATGAATCTCTTTCATAAACTCCTAAATCCTATAAATAATTATAGAGTTTTGATATTGATATAAGTGAAATTGTCCTCACATCCCTTAATTGATGGGGTTAAGTATGTATTTATTTTTAGGCTTAAATGCATCGTTGGTCCCTGTAAGTTAGCGAGTTTTTAATTTTTGTCCCTGTAAGTTTTTTTTGTTGGTATGAGTCCCCATATCTTACTTTTTGCTTGCGGTTTAGTCCCTGAAGCCAAAATCCGCAGGAAAATCTGTAGGTTTTTCAGCGATTTTTCCTGCATATTTTGATTTTAGGGACTAAAACGCGAAAAAAAATATAGGGACTCAGATCCAGAAAAAAAATTAACAGAGACGAAAATCAAAAACTCACTAATTTACAGGGACCAAAGGTGCATTTAAGCCTTATTTTTATAAACATTTCAAATTCTGTTTTTTAGTTTATTTTAATTTTTTTTAATTAAGACAAATTATCGAATAAAAAAAATACAATAAGGACGAGAACGTAAAATTTAATCAATTAAACACTTAGTAAAACAATAATTAAATATGTTTAATATATTCCTACCAAGTATTATAATAAATAAAAAAAATTGCATTGACTTTTCTATTTAAAAATATGAGATATTTTGAATCTAAAAAACTATATAATGTAAAAAAATTCTTCAATTTAATTAAATGATGTCAAGGAGCAAATTCATATTAGAAAATACATGATTGATAAACATTGAGTCCGTTTTAAACTGTATTCAATTCCTCTTGTTAGCATATTCAATAGTAAGTATGATTTAATAAAATTTAACTTGAAAGAAAGTACAAACCTCAATCTTAACTGAAAAAGCTTTCAAGAATGTTCCTAAATTATTCCTAAATATGCCACCACAAGTTGCTATTCTAAGATTTTCTCTTGAACCTCCATCTGTGTTGCGCTTAATCTAATTATGACTAGGAAATCAACAATTAACTTTTATGATTTGAGGTGTGGGAAGAGGTCGACATTTGATGTCAAAATATTTAATAATTGTAAACTCGTGAATTAAAGAGTACGTGTGTCTCTTGAAAGAAGTAGGTGTCATATAAACTAGTTGTTTCGCATGAAGAATGTCTCTACCAATGTTAATTTTACCATTTTGAACCTGATATCATTTCTTGTGTGCCACATTTTTAAAAGAATTATTATGTTGACAGTCATGATCATATTCTGAATTTGAGAGCTCCAACTTCTACCAATTAGTTTGAATAAGCTTCCGTAACTAGTTTTATCAATTTTTATGCCAAACAATTACTCCATCCAAATCCAAAAAAATAAGGTGTACATGCATCTAAGAAATAAGTGGTACGCATTTTCCACATCATGATCGTAGAGAAATCATCTTGAAAGCATATGCATTCTCATTTGAATAAGGTTGTCTTCTGGACCAATTCAACCCTACCCATCATAGAAAGAATGTGGCCTTTCAGAGTATCTAGTTTGGCATGTGATCTGAAGATGGTGAGTTTTAAGTTTATGTTTTGTTATTACATTTGATTGACAAATTTTTATAAGAAACACGCTAAGCAAGATGTCCTTACTTAGTGTTAGATATCATGTCTCTGTTTAACTGGCATGCATGATCTGTCTGTTTGAATATCACTCCAGCGTTTTATTATAGATTTGTTTCTTTTTTAATTCAACAAAAAATGTGATTAACAATGAATTATTTGTATAAGATTTTTAATATGAATTCATTTGGGAAATATTCTGGAAAATCTTTAATTTTTCAGAAAAAGATTTAATTGGATTTGATTTTATAAAATATTCATATGTTTTTAGATTCACGTGTTTTTTTTAAAAACCCTATTGGATTTTTCGGATGGATCACAGTTGCTATTTAACGAGATGGTTCTCCTTGTTTGAAGACTCGCGTATTTAAGCTTTTAATACATCGTTTTCTCTTGCTATTGAGTCTTTGTATTTTTGTTGTAGCACATTATTCTTGAGTGTCTTTCTTATTTTGGAGGGATAAAATATTTGGTCTAAAATTGTGATTTATCACGCCACATATAATTTGTTATTTTACAAACACTTAGGAGAGTGTTTGAGTGAAGATGAGGGGTCTCAGATTCAAGGGAGTCTGAGTCAAAATTTACGAATAATATTAGGAAAATGAAACTGGACTGGGAGAATTCATATGACATCGTTGTATACTATTGACTACTGATTTAATAAATTTCCTTTCATTGGGTTGATGCCCTCAGACGTAGGTAAAGTTCCATCGAACTAGGTTAACAATTATCTATGTTATTTATTTTTTACTTGTTCTTAGTCCTTGTACATCATATTGTCTCACACATTATCTCAACATTGTGTATGACATCTTGTCACTAATCGGATATAATTTCAATTAGTATTAAAGCAAGCATGCTATTTTGGTTGAGAGAGCTCCAAGGTTTTCTCTGTATTTTGTTCAAAATGGACAATGTTAAATAAAGAGGATTTGTCAACCGACCAACCATTCTTGACGGTACAAATTATGATTATTAGAAGGCTCTCATGGTTTCCTTTCTTAAGTCAATGGACAACAAGACCTAAAAAGCATTCATAAAAGGATGGACTCCTCCAAAAATTACAGCTGAAGATAAGATTGAAACTGTGATGCCTGAAAAGAATTGGTCAATGGCTAAATACGAAGAGGCGTTTGGAAACTCTCGTGCTCTTAATTCCATATATAATGGAGTTGATATGAATATCTTCAGGATTATCAATAGTTGCACTAGTGCTATGGAGGCTTGGGAGACTTTTGAAGTTGCTTGTGAAGGTACATCCAAAATATGTATGTCAAGACTTCAACTTCTTAGAACAAAATTTTAAAACCTCAAGATGTAAGAGGGCGAAACTATTGTCTGGCTCTGTGATATTATTAACAACTCCTTTGTTCTTGGTGAAAAGATGTCTAAAGAAAAGCTTGAAAGATAAATCCTAAGATCTCTACCCAAGAGGTTGGACATGAAGGTTACAACCATTGAAGAAGCCCGAGATGTTTCCACAATGGGAGTTGATAAATTACTTGGATGCTTACTCACGTTTGAGATGGCCGTAAATGTGGCGTTCAAAGTTGATGGTGAAGATCTTGATAACCAAGTAGAACATAATGCTAATGAAAATCTGACTGAGTCCATTTTCATGCTTGATAAAAGCTTTAGCAAGGTCATGAGAAGACTTGACAAAAGGTCCAAAAATATTGTTTCTTCATATGTCATAGACAATCAAAAACAGAATTCTAAAAGTGTCAACTTTCAATAGAAAGCAAAAGATGGAGAAAATTAAACAAGGGCATGGGAATCCAGTGTCATGAATGTGAAGGTTTTAGACATATTCAAGCTGAATATCCAAGTTTTCTCATAAAACATAAACGGGGTTACAATGCCACTTTCTCTAATAATGAGTTAAAGTTAAATGAAGATATATAGTGAATCTGATCAAGCTAACAGTGTGGTGTATTTCACTATTCGCATTAGACCAAATTCATAAGTGTTTAGTAATAATGGTGGTATTATTGATGATTACTTATCTAATGATGCCCTTATTGAAGATACTATATCTCAAATGGACTGGAGAATATAAAGCTATTGAAAAGTAAAAGAGAAAATCGAAGAACTTATTAATGACAATTCAAGACAAAACTCGTCTTATGCTAATCATTTAAGTTGAAAGAAGAAGTTGACCAGCTAAATTCAAAACTTAAAAATATGATTAAATCTTTTTACATGTTGAATTCTCCTACGCTTAAAGAAGTAATACACAATAATTTACAAAATGAGTTGCATAGGTACCGGTACGTACCCAGTACCCGATACGAGTACTGGTATAGGGTATATGGCATTTTAAAAAAAACTAAGGTACGGGTACATTAGTATAATGTTTTAAGAATATAAGTATAAAAATAACTAAACAATTATATTATTTGAATAATGATAAAATAATAAAATTAAAAAATAGTTTGCTTAAATAAATCACACTTAAAAGTATTAATAAATCTTAAAATCATTGTTGAATATCAATATTTTCTTCTCCAATGAATATAGCTTTTAGTTCAGGTTCATCGAGAGAAAGAGTAGCAACTTCAAGAATACCAGCTCCATCAAATAGATCCAATTCATCTCCACCAATATCCCACATTTTTGTTACTCCTTCATTATAAATCTTACTCTTTCTTGAAAGAAGACGAAGATTTGTATGAACAAAAACTAAATCCTCAGCTTTTTTTGGATTGAGCCTATTCCTTTTCATTGAGTGAATAAATCCATATGTGCTCCACTCAAAGAGCCTATTTCTTAATTTTTCTTTCACTTTTTTATTTATAAATAAAATATATAAATAACCTAATTTTTACTTAAGCCTAAATTATGTTATCCAAAAAAATTTAAAATCGAAAAAAATAATTTTTTTGGAAACGTGTATCAAATGTGTATCGGTTGGTGTATCAAAGCAAAAAATAAAAATAAAAATTAGTACGGCTTCAGTGCGTACCATACGCGTACCGGTACGCGGTACCGGTACTTTACCTAAAACTGCGTATTCGTACTTTACCTAAAACGGAGTACCCGAGTACAAAAGTAATACTTTTTTTACTTTTGAAAAAAGAAAACCACAACATATTTAGATGGATAACGTAGTCATCTCCATTTTTTTAATCATAGAAAATAAAACAATACTCCAAGAGTTCCTATAGTAAGAATACACATGACAGAAATAGAAAGAAAGGGAAGATGGATTATCGAGGAGCTGCATTATTAGTGACTTCATGATCATACAATATTAGTCACTCACTGCATTGTGATGCTAGAAGCATTGCACCTGGCACGACCTAGGCCTCGCATGTGGCAAGTTTTGCTCTCATTTTAAGATTTCTTACCTTAAGATGCGGTTTTCTTCTTTATTCCCTCTATTCTAGGTACCGCCCTCACACACCCTTCTCAATTCTCATGCCATGGTTATAGCAAAATCATCACGTTCCACACACTATTTTAGATCATGCCTTCTTTTAAATATTTGTGCTCAACATGGTGGTCCGCAATGTGATTTTCTAAGTTATCAATGTTTAACCATAATATTCAACATTAAATAACATTAGTAGTCACAAGAAACGTCTTATGTTTTTTTAAGGTTTTGAGTAGGTTAGTGAGGTTCAGTAATAAAATATATTAGTTTTAATAATAGATATTTTAAATCTTGTATGTAGTTTGACTTGATACCCTTAAAGACTTTGTAATAATTTTTTATATTAATTTAAAGTTTATAAAAATATATTTATTATTTAATTTTAGTGTCTTTTTATATTATATATTTTTAAACTAAATTCTCGATCTCATCCTTATTCAATCCTTATTCAACAAGTTAGATTTTATTGTCTTTTTAGCTTTTTAATAGTCAAACATCTAATCAATTGATTGTGGATATATTTTAACCACGTGATAATCACGTCACAACTTCACGTGACTAGGGAGTAGTTTTTTTAGTGATTTTAAGATTTTAAATAATTTTATAATGTTCTATATTTTTATTTAAAAACAATTTATGAGAATTTTTAAAAAGAACTTTAAATAAAAACTAGTTTAGATTTTTCATTAAATATTATTTTATATATTTCATCCTTGTACTATAAAGTTTTTGAATATTAAAATTAAAGAAAAAATTATTTAAATTTATTTTGAATAATATTTTATAAAAATTAATTATTTTTACTAAAAAAAAATTATATATTCAAAAAGAAAGATGAAACCGAAGATGGGGGACTCAACCAAAACCTCTTAAGGATTAACAAAACAATAATGCAGAAATTTGTTATGAACCACTAACAGAATAAGGGCCTTCAGAGGCTTATCCCAAGTCAGAGGCAAAATAGAATTGATAGCTAAAGATACTAAGAAGTCTGCATATTGATTCCCTTCTTTGTAAATATGAGATAAATGAAATCTCATATGTCTAATTTTAGCTAAAAAATTGAGCAAAATGGTCCCAATATTCCAAGGAACAAGTTTAGGTTCATGAGCTACCCACGACACAAAAGAGGAATCGATTTCAAGCCATTGATTAGTCTAGCCGAAATGATAAGCAAAAACAATGACTTTAATAATCCTAAAAAGCTCAGCATGAATAGAGAAAATACAGTTCAGCTTCTCAACAAAGTCAAATATAAAATCTCCCGAAGAGTTTTTGAACAAATCACCACAAGAGGCCGAATCCACTAAAAAAGAGCCATTTGTATTGCATTTCAACCATCCTTCTGTAGGGTGCTTCAAAATTACCTTAATGATAATGAAATCATGAATGGATGAGCTAGCCATCTTGGAAATCATGTTACCTATGAAGGCCACCTCAATAAAAATCTTATTGAGAGTCTTCTTCCAATGTCTAAAGTCATTGTTAAATCTTACATGATTGCGATTCATCCAAATACCATTGATAATGTGCATAATGGAAGCTTGAATAATGACTTTGGTTTGAGGACTCAAACTTCTGTCACAAATATCCGGAATACAAGAGATGTTAGACACAATAGGAATCTTTAACATATTGAAAAACCAAGGCCAAAGATGCAAAGCAAAAGGATAGAAAAAGAAAAGGCGCTTAGTTGATTCTTTATGAGAATTACATAGGATGCACATCGAAGGGGTATGACAACCGCGAAATAAAAGATTATCGTACGTAGGAAAACGATTATAAAAGAGCCTTCAAACAATATAATGAAAGCCTTTGAAGAGGGAATATCAATGTTCCAAATATTATTGTCCTTGAAGATGTAGGCATCTTTCAGAGTCAAATCACCATAACCAGAATGAATCCAAACTTTACTATCAACAATATTATCCAGAGGAATGGTAACCTAATCAGCAATAAAAAAACAAATTAGGAATCAAATGAATAAGATGAGAAAGAAAATTCTAAGAACCATTATGTAAGAAATCAGAAACAAGAGTGTTAGTATTAATGACTTCCTGATCTTGAATGAGATTCACAAGGGGAATCACACCAAGGATTCAGCCAAAAATTAGTATTGCGACCATTACCCAAAATAGTTCTAGTATTAGAAGTAACACAATCAAACTTATTTTTAACATTACTCCAAATAGACGAAGCAATATGGTATTTTATGGGGATACTATCTCTAAGAACTCTTGCCTTCAACAAAGTAGCCCAATTTTTAGAAGAGTTCATAGTATCCCGACTTAATTTCATGTTAAGAGCTTCATTAGAGAGGAATCAGACCTAAGACCTAAGCCACATTGCTCAATAGGTTAACAAACCTTAGCCCAAGCCACAGTAACAAACTTAGACTTATTGATATCACCAAACCATATGAAATTCTTAATGTTTCTCTCCAAATCTTTTATCAGATATTTAGGCCAAGAATATATAGTGAAGCTATGAACTAGCATAGAAGCAAGAATATATAGACTTGACTTTATTAAGGATAGGCCTAAGGTGCCTAGCTTTAGGTTTACCTTTAAAGATATGGACTCCCAAATAACAAAAGGGAAAGCGACCAATCTTAAACCCCAACTGACTAATAATGTGATGAAGCGTAGCCTCAGTAACATAACCAACATATATGTGAGACTTTTGAGGATTAACAATTTGACTAGAAGAAATAGCATATCTAGAGAAAAAATTAATAAGGGAGGCAATGATGCCTCAATCACATCTACAAAACACCATGATATCATCTGCAAACAAGCAGTGAGATGACACTTCCAAATCTTTAGGACCAGAGATAAGCTTGATTTTCTTCTGAATGACAATATTGGTTAAGCTCCTGCTAAGGACTTCTTCACAATGCAAAAAAGAAGAATAGAAACGGGATATTCCTGTCTCACTCCTCTGCTACACTCAAAGAACCCATGAAGTTTTTCATTGAAAGAAATCAAGATCTTAGAAGAGTTGAGGATGGTCCAAATCCAATTGTTAAAGGTATTATTGAAAATAAAATGCTTAAGAACCTGCATCAGAAACAACCAATTAATAGAATCAAAAGCCTTTTTAATGTCCACTTTCATAACTAGATTACCACCATATAATTTCTAATTTCTTATGTATCAAGTTAAATGCTTCAGAGGTAAGGCCAATATATTCTTTAATGTTTCTCCCTTGAAAAAAAACTTTATGCTCAATGAAAATGATTTTTGATATAATAGAAAAAAGTTTATGTTTAATAACCTTAGAGATAATTTTAAATTTAAAATTAGCACAAACAATAGACCTAAATAACTCAATAGAATCAACATTAGAGACTTAAGGAATGAGAATCAAGGTATTAGTATTATAATAAGGCATAATCCAAGAAGAGATAAAAAAATTTAACTGCCTCGATGACATCGTGATGAATTATCTCCCTATAATGTTGAAAAAAGAAGGTCGCGAAGCTATCTGGTCCTAGAGCACCATCTTTGAAATGATGAACCACATGAGAGCTAAGAACATTTGGTTAGTAACAAAATTTTCAATAATGTTAAGAGTCGAGATATTCTTAGTAGCACTTTTAATCTTTGCATATTAATTTTAAATTTTTTTTTTAAATTAGGTGATTTTGAAGAAGTTTTAATTTTAATAATATTTCTTTATAATAGCTAATGTTAAAATTAGTTTTTTAATTTATAAAAAAATAAATTTTAAAAAATTATTTTGAAAATATAAAACAAATATATTTATTTTTAAATTAAAACAAACATACCTATTTTTTTTTTGTGTAATCAAGGAATATATTAACTTGAGAACTAAGGGTTCTCGAACCTTTTACACAAGAAACGGGAAGCACCCGACAAAAGAGATATTACAAACCAATTAAATTACGAAATAAATAGTAAAGGATCTTTACTAAATTCGTAAAAACTAAAATTGGGATATGTAATTTCACCTATACATAACCACTTTCACACCAAAATTTTGATGCTCCAAACCGTGTTATCAACATTCCACCTATCGTTTCGAAAGCAAATCTCATTGCGGAGTAACCATAAGGACCAAGTAGTAGCTAACCAAATAACTCCCAACTTACCTTCCCTAACTTTCTTACTCTAGCAAAAAGAGTATCAATCACAAAAACTAGAAAGACACTCTCTATACCCCTCGGTTTTTCTATCCACGGAGCTACTTCTTTCCAAATATTCTTTACAACTTCACAAGCAAAAAAAGAATGGTCCCTATCTTCCAAACAACACCACAAAAAACACAATTAACAGAGTTTGAAGATAAAACAATACCTCGAATCAATAAAAGATCCTTCGTAGGTAGTCTATTAGCACAAAGTCTCCAACCAAAAGTTTTGATCTTGAAAGGCACATCCATCTTCCAAATCTTTTCCAAGAAGATATCAAATCTATTAGGCGGTCCATAAGGAATACGGAAAGAAGAGTAAAACTCATAACAACTAGACACCGTGAAGATACCTCCCTCCCCACCGAGCCATTCCACTTTGTCATGTTCCCCCTCCCCCACCGAGACCCCTCTCAACATCTCCTCTAATTCTTCTATTTCCAACCAATTCTCCATGGGCAAAGAAAGAATATTCACACCACAATCCCCCCACCGCCATTCCCCATTCCTCCTCCCCCCATACCGGCCACCGAAACAAGCTTCAAACAAGAATTATAAAATAATATCGGAAACTTCTCCTTTAAAGAGATATCATCCACCCACCTAGCCTCCCAAAAAGGAACATTGTAGCCTCTCTCAACTTCAAACTTACATAACGCTTCTATAGGTTCGCTTAAAGAATTATATCCCAACTTAAGAATGTCCTTCCACCACCAAGAAAAAGAAGAAAGAATTCTACCACTTTTACCTTCATGGAAAATTAACATCGAAATGTCCCCGTAACGAGCTTTTAAAACTTCATACCAAAGACTCTCTGAACCTTGTAAAATCCTCCATCTCCACTTGTTAAGAAGAGCAAAATTGAAATCTGAAATATTTTTAATTCCCAAACCTCCTAAAGATCGGGGTAAACACACTTTCTTCCAACTCATCCAATGTATTCTCCTATTTTCGTCCACACCCCCGGCCCCCATAAAAATTTACTTTGAATAGAATTTATCTCTTTGGCAACTCGCAAAGGCATCTTATAAAAAGACATAGTAAAGATGGATAAAGAACAAAGAATTGATTTCAAGAGAGTAATCCTACCTCCTAGATTTAAGAAGCGATTTCTCCACCCCGAAAGCCTTTTCTTCATTTTATCCACAAGCGGAACCCAAGAAGCATGATTCCTTGGATTAGCACCAATCGGAATATCGAGAAAAGTGAATTTATAAGATTCCACCTTACAAGCTAAAACATAAGTCGCGGCCTCCACAAAATTATTAGAAACATTGATACCAATCAACTTGCTCTTATGATAATTAATTCCGAGACCCGAAACCAACTCAAAAGCTTTTAACACCGACTTGATAGCCCAAACTTGTTTTCAAGTACCTTCTCCCACCAAAAGAGTGTCGTCCGCGAATTGTAAAATATCCACTTGACATCTACCATTGATATCAAAGACACTAAAATCCCCAATCTCAATTGATTTGTTTACTAACTTCTTTAATCCTTCCGCCACCAAAACATAAAGGAATGGAGATAACGGATCACCTTGTCTCAAGCCTTTTCCTACCTCAAACTCCTTAGTAGGACTACCATTTACCAAAACTGACATCTTGCTTTGAAAGATTAAAAGTTCCATCCATTTCCTCCACAACGAGCCAAAACCCATATTCACCAATATAAATCTCAAGTAATCCCAATCGACATTATCATACGCTTTTTCGAAATCTACTTTAAAAAGAAAACAACTCCGCCCCTCCTTTCTAGCAAAATCTACCACCTCATTTGCCACCAAAACCCCATCAAGTAATTGTCTCCCCGGTATAAAGGCACTTTGACACGGAGAAACAAGAGAAGAAATGATCTTTTTTAACCTTCCTGCCAATAATTTAGCAGCTACCTTGTACAAGCAACCCACTAAACATATAGGCCTATATTCATCCAAAGAAATGGGATTTTGAGTTTTTGGAACAAGCGTCAAGAAGGATGATGTTATCGCCTTAGATAGAACCTCGCAAGAATGGAAGCAATTGAAAAAAATAAGGAAATATTCTTTAAGAAAATACCAACATTTTTTATGAACATAAAGGTGTAACCATCCGGCCCCGGGGTTTCAGTGCTACCATAACTCCACACCACCTCTTTAATCTCCTCCTCTAAGAAAGGTTCTTCAAGAGCCACCTTCTCCGCCTCACTAATACGATCAAACTCAATCCCTTCTAAACCCCACCTCTCCCTCTCGGCTCTAATATACTTATTTGAAAAATGCCTCCAAACTTTCTCCTTTGCCTCTTATACCCTTTCTAGAAATAATTCCCGAAGAGGAAATAGGACCAATATGATTAATCCTTCTTTTTTCCTTCAACACTTTGTGGAAAAAAGAACTATTACAATCACCCTCATTAAGCCACTTCACCTTGGATTTTTGAGCAAGCATATTCTCTTTAATTCTCAACTTCATCAAAAAATTCCCTAGTCGCCTCCTTCCGGTTAAGAACGGTATTGGAATTAAAAAATTCAATATCTTGTTCCAAGTGTTCATCGGCCAAATGGATATCTCTCACCTTTTCCTCCACCTCCAAGTTAACCTGCCCAAAGACAACTTTGTTCCACCATCTAAGTCTTTCTTTTAGAATCCGAAGTTTCTCTTTCAAAATAAAGTCTACTCTCCCTTCCACTACCATCTCCCTCCACTCCTTTTCAACAAACGGGATGGAATTTTTGTTCGAAAACCATTCGTTGTTGAACTTGAAAGGTTTAGGGCCTCAATTTTCCTCATCCAAAACAAGCCAAATTGGGCAATGGTACGATATGTATCTTTCCCCTATCAATTGTCCTACCACATTCCACCTATTCATAATAATGTCTGACACTATAAACCGATCAATCCAGCTCATAGACCTCCCATCTCCACTATACCAAGAATATCTCTTCCCTTTACAAGGAATGTCCACCAAACCACTTTCCCCTATAAAATCTGCAAAAAGGTTGCATTCATTATTGTTCTCTTGCATGCTCATCCCCTTCCTTTCACTTCGATGTTTAATAGCATTAAAATCCCCCTATCAACCACTCCCCATCCGTAAACTTCTCCTTTAATTCCAACAAAGTCTTCCAAATATATTTCTTCTTTCTCAAGCAACAAGAAGAATACACATTCACAATATAATATAAGTCATTCTTCCATTGAGCTTTAATTCCCAAAAAACATTCTCCATTAAAATAGAAATCGCCTCCACCGTCTCTTCCTTCCATAGAGTAATAATTCCTCCTGACATTCCATTAGAATTAGAGAAGGAATATCCTATATTAGAATTTCTCCAAACACTTTTTACCCACTCCTCTTGCATAGATGTCATTTTTGTTTCTTGTATCAAAAATACGTCCGCTCTACCTTTTACTATCAAAGAGCTAAGTTTTTTCTTCTACACTTTGAACCACTCCCAACGCCCTTACAGCTTCCCTCAATTTTCCTCCTTTTTCACCTTGTAAGAATTCCCATTGATTATGACTATTCCTACAAATATCTGAATATTCTGATTGATCATTATGGCCATAAGAAACAGTCCCCTTTTGAGAAAAGACTCGCTGTTAACTTCTACCAATCCGCCTGGTGTTGAATGCAGTATAAGGCAAGCAACAAACAAGATTTGGAAATATTGATCCAGGAATTATCGTCCACAGAGATGGAGAGATGCCATTCAACAGTTTCTACGGTTTCGAGCTTGGGTTTGAATGAGCAAAAAGTAAACAAAGATATAGACAGGTAAGAATAAACACATTCTTAGAAGAGAAATAACTTATCAGGAATGTAAATATATTCACTCTTCACAAACATACACTTACCAACCCGTTATACTCAACCTACGATACTCATCTATGTCATCACGTATCTCTCACATAAGCGTCCATCTCTGGAGCACAAACGAGATCATCTCACAACTAAGGTTATCTCTAACGCGAAGTCACGAGAACATCCGTATTCTCGCGTCGGCGATCTCTCGCGCCGCTCAAACACGAAAGCATTAAGTACAGATACAATCGGTGAATGCTAGCTCTAAATCTATCTCTAGAGTTCAGAACCAACAGATAATCATCCTAGATAAGGATTCAAGAAGTTTATCTCTAAAGCACCCCAAATCCCCAGCATAGAGCAAAAATCCAGGATAACATCAACACAGATTTGTAAAGCAAGTTAAATATAACATTATAATCGGTAAATATACATAAGATTCAAGTAAATATACAAACAAACCCAACCAAAGAGAAATACACAAAGAAGAAGAGAAATGAACCAAAGATCTCCCGGTTTGTCAGCTCCGTTCGACGCTCAATCCACCCCCGATCATCCGTATGCAACCTCCGAAGTTGTTTTCTAAGCTAATTTTGATCTAAGAATGAAGTTGATGGTGTTGGGACTCAAAAATACCCAACCCATGACCTAAAAATGTGATTTTGGCCCCTTTTAACGAGCTGCTGTCTTAGCAGGTCCGCTTAGCGGACCCCCTCTGCTCAGCGGACTCAAAATTGCATCCAGACGCTGATTTGCTCCGCTGGAGCTCCGCTCAGCGGACCCCCCTCCGCTTAGCGGAGTCTGCTAAAAATCAGATTTTGTTTTCGCCATAACTCGAGAACCGTAACTCCAAATTGCGCCCGGTTCGAAGCGTTGGAAAGCTTATTCAATGCTCTATCCAATAATGAATGAATGGAAACCAAATTGATAATTTTGATCATCCTTATTTTGAGTCTTTGGAAGTCCGCTTGATGGTGGCTAAGCGGGCTTTCACCAAAATTGCGAAATCGAAGCCGTGCCTTTGACACTTTATTCCTCAAGGCTCCAATAAGCATGAATACCTATAAAAACAAAGGAAAAACTATCAAATGGTATAAAAGTATATGAAAATACAACTATTCACAAAGTATACGTATTTATACACAAAACGGAGAATTATTCAAACGGTATTAACAAAAGTATCGATAAGTGCCACTATTTACATACACAAAATAAGTACATTTTGGCACTTATCACCTGGATAATCCATATTTTCTCCTAAAACCGCCTCTGAAAAAGCATTTACATTAGGAGCAGAATATTGTCTTATAGGTACCAGTTTCCTCTTCTTTTTCACCTTCTTGTTCATTCCCTTTAGGAGACCTCTACTCCACTTTCCTCCAAAATTTGCTACATTCTTGTACTTTATCTTTTTGACACAGTTTAAAGATTTGCTTGTAACAAACTGCTCCCTTATTCCTCCCTGATTAACCTTCTGTGTTGTACCTACTGGTGCCAAAATCAGAGCTTCTTTACCTAGAGAACTGTTATTTGTTGCTAGAATATTACAATCAAACATCCCATCCACTTATTCCTTACCACCATTACTACATACACCTTCCCTACTGGAAACCGCTGCCTCTGCCATATTTATTCCTCCCAACTTGTCCAAGTCACTCGAATTTTCAGAAAAATTCTCAATGGAATCTTCATCAAGACCGAACGTAGAACAAGCCACCACTTCCTCCACAGACCCCTTGTTACACCTACTATTAAGAGATAAATCGGGCTAGCTTGTTGTGATAGATTTAGTTTTTGGTTCAGTTTAGGGGCTACCATTTTGATACTCACTAACTCTACTTCATCTTCCTTTGAAGTGAAATTATTAATTCCTCTTCCACTCAGAAAAAGTTTCCCTTTACCTCTGTTGATTTTATCTACAGACTTCGCCCTTTGCCCTGAATCCTGCCTGCCATACTTAAAATGACCATTTTGGTACTCTTCTACATCTTCTTCCACTTCCTCCACACCCTGAGAACCACCTGTAAACGCCCCCTCCCTACCAGATTCACACGACCAGACTTCGTCCGAATCAAGAGACTCGGAGGAAGTTATTCCAGAGAAAAGAGAAATAGGGGTACCTGGAAAAGGCTGCTTGCACATGACTTCCTCATGCAATTGAAGAATCTTTCGCTTTTCGTTAATCTTCTATAGAAGCGTTTGTTCCACTCTGAAATCATTATCCACCATGATTGTGAATGTTGCGACATCTAAGTCCAAGCCAACAGAGGTTTTATCATCCAGGGAAATAAAAGAAACTATCGAATTCGCCACTGTAACGAAAAATTCTTCACATCAAACTGAAAAGGTACTCCATATTATTTAACTCGCATCAACCGCTTGTCATCCACAACGTCCTCTTTCCACCCCTTGATCACCTTGAACCACCTCTGCCAATTATCCTTCATAAAGATCTTCAAAGCTCCAGAAAAGTATTCTTCTAAAATAAAAAGATGTGGCCCTAACACTGAGATACGAATGTTATAGAAGCCCTCCATCTCTAGAGCCGCTTGAATCTTGTATGTTGAGCCCGGTATCACAACTTCGCCGATCATCTCCTTACAAAAACGAATCCCCTGTTGCTCCTTCGATAGGAACACCACTGCCGGCTTCATACCAGAACCCTCACCCACCTTCTTTTCTGCTAATACCTCTGCAAAAGTCCGACCATCCCTCATAACACCTTGCCCCTGAAAACGACGCTCCATACCTTCTTTCCTAATAACATAATTTCTAGTGCCATACTATATTTATTTAAGAGAATTCTTAATCGATCTTTGTTTTAACTTTTTTACTTTTGTGGAGTATTAAATTTTATATTATTATTTTTGTTAATTGTTAGTGTTCTGAAAGTGGATGAGTATTTCTCAATTTTTATTTTATAACTTGTCTATAAAAAGAGCTGTTGAGTTAATGTATTTGCTAAGGAATTTTTTTACTTTGATTCTGTATGGTACGAACTCTAATTTTGTCAAAGTTTCGGATATTTTAGTGCTGCGATTTCAAATTTAAACCTTAATAGTTTTATTAGCAAGGATATTGTTCCTTTTAAAACACTAATTGTTTTGACGAGTTCCCTTTTAAATAAAAGTATTTAGGACATAGACGTATAGTTTGATATGACTATAAGAAAGTAAATTTTGGTTGTTTGCAAACAACAAATGCTTAAGATTTTCTTATTTCTATCTCTATTGATGAGTTATATCAACACATGTCATCGGTAGAGTATTGTACTATCCTTAAATATTTCCTTCTAAATTTCTTATTTCATATTGATCATGTTCGCCATGTTTATTGCAAGACATGCTTTAACACATTTGAAGAGCACATGATTTATTATAAAGAGTTACCATGCTTCAAATATCAATATGACTTTCAAGAGTGTCCTATTGAATATATTTCGGTGCACCAATGTATATATCTATGAAGAAAGAGACGCATGTGAATTGTTGACTGATTCAAAGGATGTGAGATTGATACTTAAACCATTATAGATGTTCGGTTATACGAATGGGTAGGAGGGAAACAAACATGTGTTAGCATGATCGAGATTTTTTCACTATTACGACTGAGGACTGGAGATATTACTGTAGAATAGACAGCCTCAAAGCCGCATCAAATGAAATGTTTAAACAGAAGAAAACGTGTTCAGACAATATACATATTTTCATAACATTTTTCTTTTCATAACATTTTTCTTTGACATTTTTGATTCCCTAACCTTAAAAGACATTAGATCTTTCATAAAAAAAAATTAAAACTCAGTATAGTAGTCTAATAAATATTATTTTTAAAAATAATTTTATCATTTAAAAAGAGATAGTGGTGAAGTTTGTTGTCTATTTATTTTTTATTTTTATATAATTGTTGTTATATATAAAATTTCATAATATTGTTAAGTGTTGTTGGAGATTAATTTGTTCAGCTGATCCAGCTTCCATATAAATTTTTGTTATTTTTGCTATTCAAGACCAACTAATTAAAATATAGATGAATATGTTGACTAACTAGTACCCAAATAAACAAATCAATTTAGGAGTAAATAAATCCCACTAGTTAGGAGCATGTAAATAATGTATGTAGTTAAGCTTTAACAAATGAATTAATGTATGCGAATATCAAAGTTATTCATTCTTCTTGGCAGTTAAGTGAATCACTAACCGCAACATGTGATTCCATATTAAATATTGATAATAATTGTACTACCTGCACTCATTTCTAACTCATCAAAAACGCATTTTCAGAACTTGTTCATATACTCTTCTCGATCATCTCAGCCACGTAGAGTAAGAATTTTTATATTATTTTGAAAAGTGGGTAAGAATTTTATATTGTTGTTACAGTTTGTTTCTCCTAGAAAATTCTTGGTGTCAGAATGAAAAAGTGGGGAGAAGGATAGAGCGTCGAATAATTCAAATGCATATAGAATCCCCAGGCATTGTTTCGAGAAAGAGGAGTATTGTAAACTTTTTAGTTTAAAAGGTCTAGGTGGATGATTTAGGTGCAACAAGATTCATGCACGTTCCACGTATATATCCCTTCCTACTTTTTATGCACTTTTATTTTATTTTTTCTATTACTTATTGGGGAGTGATACCAAAAAATTTCAAGACATGCATGTAGGAAAGTATACTAGTTTCAAAGTATTCTCATATGGATGGGAATATATTTTAGCCTAGCGGTACTCATATGTAATATTATTAAGGTGGCAAACGGACATGTCCGTTTTATTTAGGTCTATTTTACAAAAATTTGTAAAAAAAAAAAAATTTATGGTGGAGCAGGTATAGTTAAGAATGTGTTAAAATCTAACTTTGTCCCACATAAAAATGATGGTTGGGTGGAGAAAGCACATAGACACCGCACCTTTTAAGTCTAAAAATATAAAATATATGTAAATGTCATGTTTGCAAAAATCCGCGTTGAAAACGAGGCGGAGAGGAGCGAACAAATTAGAGGGGTAAGAGTCTAAACCTTTGGTCCGCTCCGCTAATTTTACCAAATACTTCAATCAATTTATTAGTTATTATTCTCAACCATCAACTATAATTAATAAATTATAAATCATCAACCATAAACTATTATTTAACTTAGTCAACCGTTATTTTTTCTAAAAGAGACCTTATATCCACATTTGACATGAAGGTAAAAGATGTACCGATTAGCTTACTGGATTTAGTCTTACTTTTATTTTAGATTTATTATTATAGAGTCTCTTTTTAGGGAGTTTAACCAACTCCTTTTTAAAGATATTTGTCGGTATAAACTAGTTCTACACCATCATCCAATAGAATTATAATATTCTGGTATGTTATATCAGTATTTTTAAATTAAAAATATGTTTTATAGTTGGATACACGTTTCTGATAGATTGTCAGTGTAAAATTTATTTTACACGGTCGATGCATACACTTTTTTCTCAAAGATATTTTTTAAGTTTCTTTGTCTACTTAATTATCATATTTTTGTCTCTGATTTTATTTTATATTTATTTTAAAAACTAATGAATTTGTTCAAAAAGAATCAATAAATTAATTAATTAAAAAACTTGATTAATTCCATCTTAAGTGATTTAGGGGGATAAGTTCAAATCTTTTTTCATAAATATTTGGTATGATAATTCAATGGTCAAACATAAGCAACCATGAATCATCTTTGTTTTTCCTGACAAATACATAAATAAGTGTTTAAACTAACAATTTATATTGAGCATTCGTATAATCTATTTGAATTACATGCAAATTATTCATTTATGATTCACGTTGCACATAACGACAAATTAGAGAGCATATGAATTTCAAATTTTAATTTAAAAAAAAATTCTACAACAACTTGATTTGTTCCATCTGATTAAGTGCATATTATATAATTAGTCACATTACTTTATTATAAATTACATACACTTACTATTAACTACTAACTACCATAACGGCAAAGATATGTAACGAATTTAAAAGAAACTTGGATGCATTATTTTACTATATAGTACCCATTAATAATCATGCATGTATCAAGATATAGTTAGGAAGAATGAAATTGAATATGGTTAGAACATGACCGGCCGTTTACCAAAAGAACATGATTGAAGGATTAGATGCTTATGATATTAATGATATATTAGTATTAATTAACTACATGTTATGAAACCTGTTTGACTATATATATACAATTATATTCTTAAAAAATATACCATATCACTAGGAAGAAATGTGGACTCTCTAGTGAAACACATGAGACCACATGGAAAGGAAACTTTAATTACATGCAAAATGGAATATTGTTTATTATAAACTAATTAGGAAACTTACATGTGCAGTAGGTATATAGTTTGGTGGTTAATTATCATCAATAATCTTGTTTTAAATCTTGTCAACAAATCTTTTGCTTTAAAGTTGACCAGGATGTGTATGATATTTAGGTACAAATAGTATTCCATTTCAGTGTGTAGTGAGGGAAAGAAAAAACTAATAATATTGAGATGAATAAAGATCATTAATTTGTACCAAAAACAAATATTTTAATGTATTGCATTAACTACTTTTATTAAGATTTTTTTGTCCTAGTTTCAAGTTCAGTCATGAAATAAAATAAGTAAAGTCCGATCAATAACTATTTTTAGATTTAATTAGTTTCGTCCTATAGTCTTTTAATTTAATTAAGATTATATTTAAGATTTATCCTCTCCGTCCTCTCTTTCTCTCTTTTCATTCTTCTATTGTAGGGGTGGTTTTTGGTCATTTTTTTGCTAAAAATCACCCATCAACACCGTTTTTCTTTCTTTTTTTATTTAAATAAATGATTATTTAAATAAGTGGTTATCCATATAGAGTTGCTTCTTCTTTTGTGTGTTTTTAAATTTTCATTTGTGCGGTGTTTTTTGGTTTTCCCGTCTTAGTACAGTGTTTGTTGGTTTTCCGTCTTAGTACGGTGTTTGTTGGCTCAGATTGACACATTTACTTCAAATTATTGCAGATCTAAGGAAGACTTGGGCGTCAATGTTGCAGATCCAAAAGTATGAATATTCTGGTGACTTTTATTTTGTCATATTTATAGGCACTTTCATGTTGCCGTTGTATGCTATTAACGTAGGTGCTGCAAGATTGTTTGTAGTTTCACCTTTTTCAGTTTTTAGCGATCGTAAATTTGTAATGATCGATGTATTTTTTTAATTTGAATGAATGAATATCTTTTTAGTCAAAAAAAATTTTAAGATTCTATTTTATTCTCTTAACTAATCATGCATTATACATAATAATAAAGCAAAATAAATGTATTGACAATTTTGACAAGTGGCACAATTCTAGACAACTTACAATTTTAATAGTTTCTACTTTAAGAAATCTTATTATTATTGTTATAATTTTTATTTTGTTTTTTAAATAATTTCATATTTATTTTAGTCTTCCAAATTATGAGTAATTAAATGGGCATTGAAAATAATGACTAATTGTCACCTGTAACAGCAATTTCCTTTTGAAAAGGCATTGGAAAATATCAAAAGCGAGGATTTAAAAGTCACATTGAAGGTTGGAGGTTTAACGAGTGAGAAGTTGTCTCTCTCCTGAACTCTTTATATCAACTCTTCCATCTTCATGAATAAGGGAAGATGAGTTATTTTGTGATTAAAGTTAATTTAACTAAAGCATATAATATGCTAAAGTGGTATTTCAATGAAAATATTTTAAAGGAGGTGGGATTTCCTTTGGAGCTAATCACTTTTATTATTCTCTTTGCAGGTTGAAAATCCCGCTGAAGATTCATCCGAAGTTTTGATGACAACAACGATTAAAGTCGGTGACATCTCGTATCTCATCAACAAAAAGAGACTCAAGATTAATGTACTTATATGATCAGAAGCATTCAACAAATAATCTTGAAGCCTCAGATAAAAGTGTGAAAGCTCGTCAAGTCGTGTATGTCTGTATGAGTGACCCGAGTTTTGTAAAAGTAAGAAAGTAACATTGAATTTCTAAGGCAACACACACACTCTCTCTCACACACACACACCTTAAAATATCTTTTTTAAATGATTTCATCTTGAATATTATTTTCTAAGCCAAGCCAAATGACTAAAAAGCCTCCAATCTTTTTCCAAAAAATTTTGGAACTAACCAATGATTGGTAACTAGTGCCAATCGATTGTCAAAACTTTTCTGAGTCATTCAATCGATTGAAGCATTAAGCCAATCGATTGGAGAAGGACCAGTTGATTAACCAAACGACTAGGATAACACATTAATGACTTGCAACGAACCTATATCCAATATTTCCTATTTGGACATAGTAATCGATTAAAAGTGGTTTGGCCAATTGATTGGAGCATTATGTCAATCAATGACTCATCATTTCTGCCAATGGATTATTTCGTTTTATGAATTTTCCAACTCCTATTTAAACGAGACTCACCTCCTCTTCATTTCATGTCACTTTCTAAAGATTTACATTTCTTTAGAATTTATCTCTCTAATTTTCTCTTTCTCTCTCTAAAAATACTTTTATTTCACTTAAAGTTGTCATAGTACTTTTGGAGTGAAACATTGCTTGTGAGGAAGATTTTGAAAGTGGTTGTGTTTTTTGTTTAATTCTTAAGAGTGCAATTATGTTGAGAAGATTGTGTTTGATTCTTGAGATTAATTTTAATCACAAAATTAGTGGACGGTGGGATTGGTCCCTCTTGAATTAGTCGGTCGCCAGATACCAAGATTTCCAAAAAAAATAACTTTAATCACAAAATAACTCATCTTCCCTATCATCTTAGTGCCACAACAATATTATCATGAATACTTCTCCCTGATACAAATCTCGTCTAAAAATAATGTACAATTTGAAAAAAACTATTATTCAATCTATTTACCACCACTTTGCTAATAATTTTATATAAATTATGAAAGAGGAAAATGAGACTTAATTGATTAATAAATTCAGGATGTAACACCTTAGAAATTATACAAATATTTATTTAATTAATTTAATAATATTTAAAGATTCAAAAATTAAATTGAACAAATATTTATATAGATACATTCAATTATACATCATCATGATATATTGTTTTCCTCTATTTTTCTCATTTTTATTTCTCCACTTCTCCACATATGACTGATGATAATGATGTAGAAGAGTAGGAATATCTCACTTTTGTATGACTTTTTTTTACAGATTTTATTACTCTTAACAATTTTTTTTATAGATGTTAGAACTAAAATTGTCTCATTTTATTATTATTGACTAGTTTTCATTATTTTGGCAATAAGATTATAGTCTCACTCTCTCTTTTCTCTATTTTTTCACATAATCTCTTCTGTTTTTTCGTTCTTAGGAACTTTAATATATTGGAATAATTTTTTAACAAACATGTGATAATTATTTCCTAACAGTATGGTTTCGAATATTTTATTTTTCTTAAAACTTCATCTTCTTTAAATTTCAATAAAAATAGAACAAATACGAAGACTATAAGGAAATTTGTGTCAGTAGAATTTTACTCAAACATAGTCTAGGTTTTGAGCTACGACATTTCAAAATAAAATAAATACATTTATATTTTGATCTTTGTTTATAATTATTTTTCTATATGCATAAAATAATATTATCCTCTTTTAAACTCTGTAAAAAAACGCATCAAAAATAAAAGTTTTTAAAAAAAAACCCTCTTGATCCAACGGTACCCTTCACAATCAATTTACCTAATCACATCACTCATACTAATAATTAGTTATTTAAAAATAAAAATGATTACCAGCTAATGAAAACTGGATCAAGAACATTAAAGGCCCATCAGTTTGAGTATATTCTTGCTTTCCCACTAGAACTGTCATACTGAAAAAATAGGAACATGTTGATTATCTTCATTTTGTTTCCTTAACCCTAAGCCACAATTTTTTTTGCAACTAAGACATGTGTGTGTACTTATATAGACAGTGATGTATCATATAAATCTAATTTAGGAAGTTTGTGGCTAGGGACCATTTGATGAGCCATATGAAAAATTGAAAATGACCATCTTTATTACATATCACAAGTAAGACAAAGCAAAGCAAAAAGATTGCACCTCTTTGTGACAGGGAATTTCATGATAGTGATAGCTTTGGGTGCCTTAATTATAGATTATAGTTGGCATAAGTTTTTGACTAATACACACTAATCAGCATTTAACATCATTTGTCCAAATTCATGTCTAATAGGCTGGAATATTTGTAGGTAGCATATACACAGTTACTCAATTATTGTTAAAGGAAAGACTTTATTTTTATTGAGTTTATTATTCAAATTCTTCTTTAAAATCCTCTTCTTTATGGTAGGAATGTATTATTATTTTTAGATGAAGTTCAAACGGCGGTGAATTTCAAAGAATTTTTAAAGGCGGAAGATTTGAAGATTGATGATAGTGGTGAAGGCTTGATTGTCTCAAGAAGAGGAAGTGGATGTAAAAGGATGTTAAAATTTAAGAGGATTAACAAGTCAGAGGTAAAATACTATAATTATCATAAAAACGGTCAATTCAAGAAGGATTTTCCAGAGAAAAAGGTTAATGAAGATTTTGTTCAACTTGTGGTTGCCTTAGATTAGAATGATTATGAGAGTGTTGATGTACTAGTAGTATCTAGTTTAGAGATTGAACATAGTTGGATCTGAGACTCAGGTTGCTCTTATCACACGTGTCCAAGAATATAATACTTTGAGACTTTAAAGTTGGAGTAAGATGGAATAGTTTTCCTTGGTGATAATAAGAATTGCAAGGTTCGTGGTATTGGTATGGTTAGACTTAAAATGTTCGAAGATTGTGAGTTTATTATTCACAATGTGAGGTATGTTCCAGAACATAAGTAAAATTTGTTATCCATAAGCATGTTTGATGATCCAAACTATTGCACTAGAGTTAAACGTAGAATGTTGAAGATTTTGCATGGTGAAATTGTCATTGTTAAAAGGTCTAAAATATATGATTTATATATTTTATAAAGTTCAAATGTTGTTGTTCATTGATCATTTATTAGTGAAGACTTTCATAACAAGATTAAGCTATAGGATTTGAGGTTAGTTTATGATAATTATCTAAAAGTTGTTTTAGAATAAGATAAGGGATAAAAATGTATGAGACCACTAAGTTGTCATTGAATTTTTACGATAAGGTTGGTATCAAAGCAGTTTAATTGGTAGATAATTCTTTCTAATAAAGAAGAATAGTTTGAAGTGAAATTTCCTACTACGAATACTAGTAGTATTGAAGAAATGTTATAGAGAGGCCTTTAGTTACAACTGAACTAAAACTGATATTGAAGAATAGTTATAGAGAGGTTTTTAGTTCTAATAAAGAAGAATAGTTTGGAGTGAAGTGAAATTTTCTTTGGATTCAATGTTAGTTAATTGTCTTTATAAACAGTACCCCTTTACTCTGTTTAACATTAATTCTGTCCCATTGCTTATCAAAAATTTTATCGGTCGGAAAAGAATAACTTAGTTAGTAACCAAACATTTGGGAGGCTTTGGTTAATATGCATAAGGATTTTACTTATGCATCATGCATAAGTCTACATAAGTCATTGAATCGTGTTTTTAATCCAGTATTGAGTATTGAGTGGTGAGTATTAAGTATTGAGTAATAATAATTGATGTCTAGAATTTGATCCAATGATCCAAGGGTCCATAATAATCTATGCATGGTGCATAGATTTTTATCTATACACGGTAACTGCACCCCATTTAGGCTATATTTGAATTTAAGATTCTTAATTTTTTTTCCACATTTGATATGTGTAAGTCATAAATAATTTTGGCCTTTAAAATGTATACATAATATGTGATGATATTTTATGTGAAATTTTAAATTTGAATTTGAATCTGAATCACCAGGATTCTTTTTTCATTAAATATTTAATTTAAGTATGTATTTCGGCTAAGACAATAGCAAAATCAAAACAAAAATAAATTAAAAAAGTCGATAAATGACCTAAATGAAATCTTCAATTGTCCATGTTAACTATTGGTGCATTTTTATTTCTCAAATGATAAATTAGTTTTTAAAAAAATTATTCCAAGTTACTATTTTATAATTTCAATGTAACCCCATCATATATTTCCTTATAATTTATTATTCTCTTTCCTTTTTATTATTTAAATTTTTCTTTCCAATGCCATTAATAATTTTTTTTTTTTTTTTAGAAATAAGGAGGGCCTAAGTTCGAAAACAATGAAACTACACGCACACTAGCTTATCTCTGCAAGCACCTCTAGCATCCTTCTGAATCAGTCTCACAATGCAGTTAGGCGCACCATGATATATAACCATGTCATTTCGAATTTCACATCCCATTGTAGCAAGAACATCAACACATTTGTTCGCCTCTCTGTACGAGTGACAAATAATTTTTTCATCCAACTATCAATAATCCGACAGATCTAATTAAGAAGAGATAAACTCTCAATCATATCAAAGCATCTCTTCTCAAGAGCCTTAAAGACCTTAGTGGAATCCATATTAATCTCCACTTTGACACAATTCCAACCCTCAAGGAGTTTGAGACCTTCACAATTATTTTGTTCTTTAAGTTATAAATAATCAAAACATTATATAATACAATACGGAAAAGTACGTAAAAAAAACATTAACATTCATATGATGATGAAAAGTGACAATTTTATTATTATTAAAAAAATGCTACTTTCTTAAAAGCTTTGAGGCTAAAATTGAGAATATGACCAATCATTTGACATCAAACATTGACGCGTATTAAAGTGAATTAAATCTAACAATACCAAATCATTGAAAATTATGATGAGAATGTGAATGGTAAGAGAATTTCCACACCTAGCTTACATATGCTTAGGTCTAGGGTAAGGACCTTGTAGCCCTTGGAAAAAATGGGCCAACAATTGATGAGAAAATCAGGTGAAGTAACACTGGCACAAAGAATGGACCAGAAATCATAACCTGGAATAAACTCCGTTACTCGTTTTCTTGTAAACCAAAGCTTATCCAAATCCACAATCACTCAATAGTAAGGTCACAGTTGTAATGCCTGCAAATTTAGACAAGAGTATAGGGTGGTCCAAAATAATAAGAACTTGGTCCCAAACCCTTTTATTGGGCTTGTGCCATGTGAATTTCAAATGGGTTGGCCACAAAATGTTTCAAATCTTCACAATTTTTACTAACTTTTCGAGGTGGATTCTAGAATTCATCCGAGTCAAGTAGCATTTATAGAAATACTTACAGATTATCCACCAAAAAACATCTTTACATCTACAGAAATGTCCTAGCGAAAAATAAGAAAGTAAACACTATTGTTCAAGTTCCTGATTTTCATTACTATATATATTATAGTTGAATGCTAACAAATGAATGCCTAACAAAAGAATGGGAAAAAATAACTATACAGCTGGGGTAGCATCATGCTCATGATGCAGGATTGCAGGGATATGGCCAGAAAATGAACTATAATTTTCTTTTAAAGGAAAAAAAATCTATAAAGTAAATATAAAATGGCTTATATACAAGCACCAAATGGCACAATCAAAAAAGTATGGTAAGGTTACTCATTTAAAAATTGGAATGTTGGATTCTCAAGAAGTTCGTCTGCTGGTTTCATGTCTGAGAAGTCCTTCTCTTGCAGTGATGCAGAGAGGTCATCCACTGAGAAGGGAATGCTGTAAAAAAAAAAACATGTTATATATAAGCATTTATTGATAAAGACTTATGGTATAAGCTCTTAATTAAGTTGTTTATTCATATAGGCTTGTAGCATGTGTTAGTAAAGCACTATCAAGCAGCCTCACCTAAAACTGTCATCCAACAAGAAAGAATCGCTATGAGGATTATTGGAGTCCATCCTCATGCTAGCAAGGACCTGAAGGAAGATTTAAATGCATCAAACATTTGTCATTTCAAGGATACTTTTTGCCATGACTGGAAAAATAGAGACACGAACTTACATGAGGTGATACGCTTTGTGTATTGTAGTTATCATCCCAATAAAGTGTACATATTTTACACAGCTGCTGGACATTCAAAATCTGTAGAAAAACCGGGCAAAATATGAGAAAAAACATATAAACTATAAAAACTATGATGGCAAGAGTTAAAATGTTAAGAGTATAATGGCGAGTATAAATGAGGGATGCAAGTCTCATGCACGGCACATGTGGGGTTTGAGACGTATAGACTTACAGGGCATAAATCATTAACGATTTCTTCGTACGAAATCCTATACTTTTGATGAATAACCTGTTATATAAAATGAGATGTAGAAGTAATTAAAACAAAAAAGTTAGATTTTGATCATTTCATTTAAAAGAAATATACATAGAAAAAACAGAAACTTGATCTAAAAGTAGAAGCAAATGACAAGTCATTTAGCTTTACTGGATTCAAGTTGTAAACAAACCTAATCATCATAGTTTTGGCCTTTCAGGGTATATGAGAATCAGGTAAATAAAATTAAAAGGAATTGGGATGAAAAGATACTATATTATCAAGCGAGACACACTTACCAAGAACCCAACAGCCTGTCTTATGTGTTTGAGTTCATCCCAAGACGTTCCTGCATACTGCAAAGTTAAGGAAGTTATTTTGGAGCTTTAATGAAATTGTGCACACCAGTGCTAAAATGGCATGTCATCACAAATTCAACATACCAAGTAACATGTGTGCGAAATCAAGTTTAAAACATAATAGTAAAAGTGAAAACAAATTACCTCCTCCTTTGCTTGGCAGCACCACAGCTCTAATTCAGCTAGTCCAGCTTTCACATATTCCCCATTGCTGAATGAGCAACAACCGGGACGAACTAGAAGACTAGAAACCATTTTAGGGAGGTAAATTGTTAACTTCACATTTATAAAACAAAAACATTACAATACAACAAAACAAATTATGTTAAAGGAAGTGTATCAAAACCACTTACCTATTGAAGAGTTGCACGTTGATATATGAGAATGTTTGACTGAAGATCTTTCGGATAAGAACTGGAGGCACCTGAAACCCAAAAGATTATTTATCTTCTTTCAGTAATTTTAAAAATTGAATGGACGGGGCTAACATGGAGGTAATTGCATAATATTCAGATGTTAATAATCGCAAAGCTCCTTACAAAGTTCTCTTTCAACGTGCATAAGAGGGCGTTGAGGGATGCGATAATATTCTGCCAATGAGCCATTGGGGAATCTTTACCAATGGACCGGGCAGAGCGTAACACTCCCTTTGATGTTCTTGGTGCCTGTATATCATCAACGAGGTTTGCATAAAGAAGAGAATAAAAAAATCTGACTAAAAGCAAAATGTAGACTCAATCTTTTTGAATTTTTAGAAAAGGGAAAAATGTGCATGGAAACATACTATGAGAACTATATCAGATGAGGCAACTGTTCATTTAAAACCAACATGAGTTTCCAACTAGATTTCAACACACCTGGATACATAGTGCAAGAACCGACGTTAACTCCTTCATCAAGTTATCTCGAATGATGCCATATATTTTCTCCAAATAGGCTGTGAGCTGCTGCTTGAAAAGTAAAGCAGGGTACTTAGCCTCTACCTTGCGTACAACCACTGATGAAGGGGAAACAAAGCTGGCAGATGAAGGGGATGAAAGAAAACTCTGCAATTTACCATTGAAATGAATAAGAGGAATATTTTAATTTTGAAGTGTTTATTGGAAATTAGAAAATATACAATTTAGTAAGAAATATTCATTACCTTAGTCATTCTTCCAAAGAGGGATGTTGGATTAGGCGGTTTTCCAACCGGAGTTGAATTTGTTGAATTCCCAGTATTCAGGCTTTGTTCAAGTAAAAACAATAATGCTGATAAATTTGACATCCAATAGGCCATAAGATCATTGTCATCTTGATCCTGCAAGGTAAAAAGAGAGTATGTTTGAAGAATCCAAATAATTTATTTTAAACAAGTGCTCTAATACTTCTTTATTATACCAGAAAAGAAAAGCACCATAAATATAGATCATCATCAAACATTTCAGTTGTCAACAAAAAAAAAAGGTGAAATACAGTTTAAATTGTCACAATTAATTGGATATTTGCATGGTGTATTTCATAATTAAATGCTCTTGTTCTAAGTTTAATTTATTTCCTATGCTTTTTCCCGGTGTTATCATGTCCCACAAAGTATAACTCAGAATAGTGTAGGAAAGTCACCTCAATTGCGGAACCAATCATCTGGATAAGGCGATCAAATACACTAGATCTTTCATCTTCAAATGATTTCCAGTGGAGAAGACATTTGTAAATGGTAAATGCAGCAATAGGCTTTCCATGGTTGAACCCAATATTTTTACTAACACAGTTGACAAGTGAGTCGAAACTCCCCTGCAGTGAAACAGGATTTTAAGATTGAGAATCGTACCTTTGATGAAAATTCTATGAAAACTAACAGCCAAATTCTTAAGCTTAAGTACATACATGACGTCGTTCACTGCATGATTTCTTCAATTTTGAGTCAGATTCGGTGCCAAGTTGTTTCACTTTCACAGGAGTAACAAATGCATCCTGTAAAGACAAATAATTTTATATTTCACTAGACGCGGTCGCTTGTTAAAAGGGACATAGAAATAATAGCAAACAATGTACTTACAACGTCATTCTGTTCTTCTGCTGCATGGTGACCATTTACCAACTTCTGCATATCACAACGTCAATATTTCAAACATAGGCGTAATAACAGAGAATGAGGACCAACGTAATTTAGCTGCTATAAATTTACCTCAGATACAGGAGTAGAGAAGTTCTCCGCTGTCGTTTTCATAGACGGGTTTAACAGAGGTTGTGTTTGAAGAATATGTTTTGCAAGTTCCATGTCTGCAAATTTCTCTTCAAGCCTATCAATATTAATTGAGAAATTAAAATGGTCATCGAGAAAAGGGTAACTGGATGATTACAGTTAGAACTAGAGGTGTAATGTTCAATCAAATATTTCTCTGATATTAGCAAAACTTAATCATGAACCATACCTTTGCATGGCAGTCTTCATCTGGATTACTTTCGATTCTGCATCCAAAGCTTGCTTCAACCTTTCTTCACTAACTTTAGTTTCCTCTTCATACCTTTTTTCTGTTTCATCAATTTTCTTTTCCAGTGAACTCACCAAGTTCTGTAAAAAATTCCATAAAGCATTATATTAGTAATACAATGCGACAACCTATTTTATGCTAAAATATCTGAAGCATACCATCAAAATACTAATACTTGAATTAAAACACAGATATCTAAGCCCAAAACCACCTCACCTTGAGTTTCTCGTTTTCACTACTTAGCTTCTCCAACAAAGCATGGTCAACAACTGGAACCTCTTGAATGGCAGGAACTTTCTCCTCCAATATTTTTGTAGCCTCCCGCTCCTTTTCAAGAAGTGATTTCGTTTCTTTGAACTTAAATTGCATCTCTAGCAACTCTGACTGTAATCTTTCATTTTCTTTTGTTTTGGCTTCTTCAATGGCCACCTATATTTAATATTAGAAGCTTATTGCAACGTCAGATACTAAATTCTATGCTACCACTTTCTTACATGTTTGACAGATAAAGCAGACAAAAAACTTTTTTATCAGTTAAACAAATCATTGTTGTTCCACTACAATATTTTACTGAATTTGGAGTATTTAATTCATACTATGTGAAATTTTCCAGTATACCACAGTTTAATGATTTATGTTAACAGTTAGTACTAACAAAATCTTAGTCATTGATTTACCCTTAAATGTTTTTCCAGCTGCCACTTCAATGTAAGGTCTTCAACTTGTTTTTCAAGCTTAGTTTTGGCATCTTGGAGAGCCCCTGTTTCTCTCGCAGCCTACAACCAAAATAGCAAAAATCTCAATCATTAAATGAGAAAAGCAAAAGAGGCCGATCGTCAATGCAAAGTCATTTAGAGCATCTCCAATGGTGTAACCCATTTTTGAGTTCTTTATGGGTCCCACTAGCCACATCATCTTAAAATAATTTTTATAATTTTTATTTTAATTGTATAATTCTAAAAAGTTATTATTGGGCCCACAACTTTACCTCATAAACTAATTTGATTGGGTACCACAATTTTTTCATAGTTGCATTGCAATGCAATGGTACTATGATGTGGCATGTCTAGGTGGAGAACTCAAAAGAAAATACCACCATTGAAGATGCTCTTAGTGACAAAACCTAATAATTTTAAATGGTTCCCCCTCCTTACCACAAAAAAAAGTCACATACCTTAAATTCATTCAAAATGTATTTTAATTGCATCTCTAGCAACTCTGACTGTAATCTTTCATTCAAAATGTATTTAAAGCCGCCAACTCTTAATGTTCATAGAATTATAAGCTCATTTTGTATAACTATCATCTCGATTCTCGAGTCATATCAGTAATATGATAATTATAACAATTTTACTTAAAGCTAATATTCATTGACCAATTCAAAGGTTTAACTTCTTAAAAAAAGGTAATTACCATCTTGAGTTTCCGCAATTCTCGCCGGGCAACTTTTCCTCGCCATGCACATTGTGTTGCAATTGCTGCCTTCTTTAATTTCGTGAAATGAAGTTGTGCCAAGTATTTCCTGTAGTGGCTCTGCAAGACACAAATTCATCAGATTTGTAAAAGCTTTTTAAACCAAAACAAATAAACTAAGTTCAGCCATTACAATTTTGCATACAATGGATGAACAACAACAACAGTAGTAAAAAATGTTCAAAATATCTTTTAATGATATCTTTTCCAAATATTCCCTACCTGAATGACAACAGTTGCAGCAGTTCTTCTTCTAAAGTGTAGGTCACATCGAGCACCCATTGCCCGCATACCAGTCTGGATAGAGACAGCAGAGACATACATTTCTTTGTACGCCTTCCTAGCAATATGCATGCGGAGACACCTTTGAATGAGCAGACTAGAAGCCTCCCGCCGTATTCCCTCGAAAACTTGCCTCACAAGTTGTCCTGCAATCAGTATAAAGCAAGCCATTGGACTTCAAAATTCGAAGTTGTTACTGTGAGCTAATATCTCGAGAAGCAAAGAGCGGATACCTCTGCATGCAGCTTGAATCTGCACGGCTGACAAACGAAGTGAAATGAAACTTTGATGTGCCAAATAGGAGCGGACTTTCCTCTGAATAATACTTGCTGACTTTCCTAAGATCTCACTTCTACGGGTATCTAGTTCTGCCATTTGACCAGCTCGAAGAAACACCTTTGTTTTACCAATCTATGCCAATAACCAGTCAAATTAGTCAGAAAAGGATAATATAAACTTGTGTGGCCAATCTGAAATCACTGAATGCAATGGTAATAGTCACCTGATAACCCTCAAGTCCAACATTCTTGAGAATCCTCTTGCAAGCAGTGGCCTCGTCAGAACTAGCATAATTATAATATGTAATAAGTAAACATTTTCAGACTAGCAACCAACATTCCTGATAAGGAGGGTGAACAACATACCTTCTGTCCAATGCTTCGGAAGCAAGAAGGCCAAATCGATCGACAAATTCATCGAAAGTTTTTCTAGTGGGATATCCAGCACAGCTAATCCTAATTGCTTCCATAACTCCCTACAACCAGATAAACTAATCAGCATAAACTTACATAATCTTTTGCTGACTTTCAACTACGACATGAAGTATATGGTAAAAAAACAGGATACAAACTGTTGCAGTCTTACCCCACAGCGCAGTTGCTGCAAAACATTTTTATTCTCAAAAATTGCCGGTTTAAGAAGATTATTAGGTTTCACACATCGAATGTAGTGTGGCTCGCTGGAACTTAGAGTTTCAAGTAGAGATTGCAATTGAAGCTGCAGTGCAAGATATATGAAGAGTTTTAACAATCCCAAAGATTAAGCAAGAAAGATACATTAGTTGTATTTTTATATAAATAAAAACACCTTAAATCCGGAGCCTATTGAAGAGAACTTAGATTGCTTAGAAGTTTCCACAGGTGAAGGGGGAAACAAGCCCGACACAAAGGAGCATTTGGAAGCATTAAGAAGTGCCTGGTGTTCCGCAACAACATAATCTTTGTTCTTGTCAAGGAAAAACTCAGTTTGATAAGTGACCTACAAAAAAGAATACACAAATCACATCAAGCAATCTTGACATGCATTTCGTCACATTATGAATCCTGTTTATTATATTTCTGAACTAAATTTATAATTTTACCAACTTACATCACCAGCATAATGGCATATTGTGAAGTCACTAGGTGATAATTTGGGCTTGCTAAACCTTTTATGGTCTTTGAAGGTCTGATACAACTTTTGGGAAAAAGTTTCATGCGTTGATCTAGGAAACATACTGGATAACACGCATATAACTAATTTATTTAGCATCCATAGAAATTGTTAAAGCGAATAAATATGGGCTCAGTATAAATGTGTACCAAGCTTCGTCCAAAAGCGAAATAATGCCACCAGGTTTCTGAAATGAATGCAAGGCAATTCAAAAGTTAAAAATATTCCAACTGATAAATATATATTCATTAATGAGTAATAATGTTTTCTCAAATAAGCGCTGAAGTTAAAACAAAGTGGTAGTTAAAGTAAAAATGTTTTCTCAATCAAATAAGCCCTGAAGTTAACTTTCCATGGGAGTCCATTGTAAGCAAGGATTTCTCCTTAGAAGGAATGAACATCATAGATAAAAATCATGCAAAGAGAGATAAAGACCAATCAGCTCAAGCATAGCAGAGTTAGAAAGAAAAACCTTTTCAATCAGATCCAGAATATCTTGATTATCCACAAATTCAATGTAACTCCAATCAATTTCTTCTTTTTTGTATTCTTCTTGCTCCATTTTGAAAACATGCTGTAAAACAAAATATTTGAGGGCAAAAATAGCATGTGGAGTAACAAAAAGGTGACGTGATTGTCTGATTCAAATACACAATCAATTATAAGCGGAAAATATATATCTTCCATAAAAATAAAAAAGAAACCTGATTAAAATGCTGCTGAAGCTTTTCATTGGTCAAATTAATACAAAATTGCTCAAAACTGCAGAGTACATGTGACAGACAGGGGATTAATATCAAAATCAGGGAAAAGAATGTCATTTCATAATAATGTAGATTAACAGGAAACCAAACTGGCAAAGCGGTTTTTAACAATACTCAAGTTTATTGGAGCAACTGTTGATTTGAAGAAACTGTTCCGTGCTAATTACACAATAAAAGGTGTACTAGTTACACACCTGTTAGCCTTGAAACTCTCAAAACCATAAATATCCAGCACACCAATTATGGATTTTGACTCGGGATCTTGGCCGATGGAATTATTTATTGTAGCAACCAACCTGCAAAAGAATGACGGAAAATTTACCATATGATACCAATACTTGGGAACGAACTGACCAAATTTGTAAGTACCTCTAACCAAGGTTCAAAAAAGCATATCTGACCAATCTGTTCACAGACTTACCAGTCAAACAGTCTTGTGTATACAATCTTAGCCAACGCATCTCGACTTTGTGCAGCAGCTTCTGGATCCAGCCATCTTGTAACTGTTTCATCACGAGTAACAAGTACACGTTTGCAAAGAGAATCTTCAAGTGCCTTTGCATCACACCTGAATAAAGTTTTTTAGTCAAGGTGGAAACGATATAAAATGTAAATTTTAAAATGGTGCAAATGTTCAATGTTTGCTCACATAAAAAGCTCAGCTGCAGTCTGTAGGTGGAACCGGGATTTATCATCTTTGGGCATAGATGAATCTATCTCCTCCCCTTTCACAAATTCAATGTTCCCAAGATGCAAAATTGCAGCAACAACTTTAAATATTGCATCCTGGAGAGATATGGAATAAATGGCAAAACAAATAATTGAGTTATAGGTCATACTTGAAAAAATTAAACATGAAACTAGAGAAACTCCAAATAAAATACCTGTTCCTCAGAACCTATTCCAACAACATCCATTGCGTTTCTTAAAGCGCTATATTCTTTAGATTCATCAACCCCGGTTAATTCATAGCAATTTGATTGATTCAGATAATGAAACGTTCTTGGATGCCCTAATTTGTACTTCTTAACATCCTGTAAAAATCACAAAAAAAGGTCCGGAAAAATTAAAATGCAAAATCCCAAAATGCCAAGCATGAACTTACCAATAAAGAACTTCCAAATATTCTACAGGTTCATTTGTAGACAGTTTTTTCTACCGTTAAGTAACTGCATTTTAATTTTATGAACCAAATTCCTAGCCTAAAAAACAAATCAATATAAAAAACTAAAGAATCTTGTTACCTCTGTAGGTGCAGTACAGAGCATGTAGAAGCAATGGTAATTCCTCTCAGGATCTGACACTTGGCAAACACGTGATTTTTCCAGAAGATAAGTTCTGATAGCAGCGCCTGATATTCTTCCTTTTTTATCAAATTGAATCTCCACGAACTTACCAAACCGACTGCAGAAGTCACAAGTGAGAAAAAATAAAGCACATAAGATGGTATGGCATAAACATTTGCACTATAGTCACAACCAGAACACTTATTATTTTTCACCTTGAATTATTGTTCCTCACAGTCTTTGCATTGCCAAAAGCTTCTAGGACGGGATTTGACTGTAAATCAAGGAAGAAAGTATGAAAAAAAGGTCTACTTTAGTTTGTTAAGATTGTTAGCAATGATTGAAATTTAACAAAATAAATAGGTTATGTTAATGAAATCAGCTTGCCAAACTAAATTTGTAAAGATATAATTCTCTAACCTCGAGGACTTTTTGCTCGACAGTTCTACCTTCAGCAACAGCCGCTCTCCCTCCCATGTAAGCAAGATATCGCATGAGTAACTTAGTACTTTCTGTTTTACCAGCACCGCTTTCACCACTCACCAATATCGACTGGCTGATTCCATCATTTATCATGAGCCTAAATACACATATAATTTATATAGTCAAACTTTATAAACTAACAGTATACTCTAATTACAGGATATGTATGAAAATTACCTATATGCTGCATCAGCAACAGCGAAGGGATGTGGACTTAACTCACCAAATGCTGCTCCTCTGTATTGCGCCATCATATGGCTATCATATAAATGAGGAAGCTTTATGAACGGGTTCACAGCAATCAATATATTCCCAGTGTAAGTCTGAAAGCAAACAGTTGAAATTGCACAAGTTAATACAGCATGAATGAAAACATGAAAAATCACACAATAGACACCGTTTAAGGAGCGTTGGGAACCAAAATGCGTACATAAATTTCATTGATTTCGTATCTTGATCTCAGATTACTTAGGACTCCAGGTTCATGCAGGTATGCGAGCTTTGTCATATCATCCACTCCACACGGTGGAACTTCGGTATCTTTATGATAAATACTGGAGGCTTTAACAACAACCTGCATATTGCCAATCATACATATGATGGGGACAAAATAAACAAATTCTAAAGCATCTGAAAGTTCAAAATTCTGAGTTAAAAGAAAGAACATATGTACATATTATGCTATCCTTCAAAGAAATCAAAACATTCATGTAAAACCGGTAATTCAAAAAACAGAGAAATGCATTAGTGAAGGCCAAGATTAACTTTGAGCAAATATTACAAAATGCACTCACCGCCTTCCCGGAAGTGCAAAGGACTTTGATTTGTTCTCCTTTAATCTCCAAGACCTCGCCATCTATCCAAGCTACATCAGAATCCTCCAACCAAACATGGGTCCCAACTATAAGATTGGCAGACGCAGCAGCCTACAATCCAAAATTTATGCACAATCAAGCAACTAGGGTAAAGCTCATAAAAACACCGGAAAATGGAAAGGTCAACTTTGGACCAAATTAAAGAACATAGAAAAAGAAGCTATCTATACTTAGATTTGAATAACCAATTCAAAACAGAAGATTCATTAGACAGAAAAAAAATCATAAAATTCAAAGTGAAATAACTGCATATCAATATAAACTATAGTTAAAATGAAAATCCCTAAGACTATAGAGTTGGATTCCTGTCGGCAAATCCTAGCTGAACTGGCAAAAACCGATATTGCTAGGTTGGATGTCAACACCGTGGTTCGAACCCTAGCTGGCTATGTTTGGATTGATGGACTAGAACGGAGTGAAGCGGAATGAAACAGCACGAAATGGAGTGAAGCTGAGCAGAATGTAATAGAGATTCCATTCCATTGTTTGTGTATTTTTTTATAATTTGACAATACAAAATAGAACAAATTAGTTCATTCTATCGCATACACCTCTAAATTGGGGGAAATGAAAACTAAAGAATAGAATGGAATAGGATGGAATGGATTCCATCATGTTCCATTCTATTATTTACAAATCCAAACAATGGAATCTTGATATATACCACTCGATTTCATTGTGATTGTGTGCATGAGTTTCTAGTAATTATGATCAATTCGTCTACAAAATAAAAAATAAAAAAATGGATTCCTACATTGTCAGCTAGCAATAAGAAAGGGCAACATTCATAAAAAAAGAAAAACAACCATTAATAATTGTAACGTTGATCAGTTCTAAGATAAAAAAGAGACCCTAATCTGTTTTCTATCATAATATATATTCGCAGGTGAGTTCAGTAACACAAGGAAAACAGCAGCAACAACTCCATTTGCCTCAACATAACGAACAGCACAACCTCATTATAATCAATACAAGAAAAAACCACACCCCCATTATCCTAAAAAAAATTCAATTCCAACAGACTTGAAATTGACTAAACAACTACCACAAGAAAAACCCAAATGAACAAGAACTAAATACCATATTCCAAGAAAGATCTGACGAAAAACTCAGCTTGCAATTGGATCCACCTCCAATGACAACTCCACCACTTGAAGCTCAAATTTAACGCGGTTTACAACAACTTTCAAATGCAGAAAACGGTGCACACGGAATAAAAAATGGTTATGAAGTGAATAATATAATGATAATGTGGATAGAACAATGAGAAGCTTAAAATGAAAAGCCCTTTAACAAAAATCAAACTTTTGAAGCATACTGCAACTGTAACAGCAAAGTTTGGTGCTGCAATGGCGTAATTTTCGTTTCTGAGAGTTTATAGCGTTCCTTCTATTGGTGCAATTAGACATGGCAATAAAACCCAGACCCACGGGTACCCACCCGAACCCGCCCCGAAGTTGACGGGGAAAACCCGCTTTGACTGGGTTCGGGTTCGGGTTTGGGTTTTCCCCGATTAGAAAACATGGGGATGGGTCGGGTAATGGGGACACTAGTACCCACCCCGAACCCGTCCCCGAACCCGCCCCGTTTATTTCAATATGTACATTATTATTTATATTTCATAATTTATATTATTAAATATGTGGCTAATATTTTAATAATTTGATTTGTATTTATTATTTTAAATATTTGAAATATATGTATGAAATTTTTTGAGATTGTTTTATTTTGTTATTTATAATGTAATTTGATTTTTGAAAAAGTAAATATTTTTATTAAAAAAATTGATTTTACGAAATACATGGTGGCGGGGCGGGGATACCCGAACCCAACCCGAACCCGTTAAGGACGGATTTGGGTTTTAATTCCCCATCCCCGTTTGGGTTTGGGGCGGGTAACGGGGATTGATTGGGGATTCGGGTTTGGGTTTGGGGGAGGTAAAAACCGTCCCCGACCCGCCCCGTTGCCATGCCTAGGTGCAATGTGGTACTAATATATTTTCATTTCCTTTTTTTTTTATACCGATTTTGGCCTTTGAATTTAAAGTAAAAAATAATTATTCATTTATTCTAGATGAAACTCACGTGACACTCAAACTCACACTCACACACATAATTTCATTGATAATTAAATTAAACAAATGAAAAAATTAAATGAAAAATGTTATTATAGGTATAAAGCAATGAAACGGTTCGTTTGTTTAAGCAGTAGATTTCCGTAAATGCCCTTTTCATGACAAATGTCACAATCAGACATGATATTGTTGGAAATTTAACATTAAATTTAAAAAAAATCAAAATATTTGAGGCGCTAAACTGTGTCCATGATCACATCATATATGGTAATGGTACCCACTTAACTCAAAATCTTCTATAATTAATACTTCATCTTTCTCTTAAAAAAGGTTTTGTTTAAACTTTTCTAACGTTTAAGACTAATTTAATGTATTAATAAAATTATTATTTACTTAAATATTTTTAATATAGTTTTAAATAAGAAATACAATGACTTTGACTAAATATTTTTAGTAAGATTTTTTTCTTGAATAAATATACATAAAAAAAAACTAGGGTGACAAGAATTTGAATTAAGAGTCTACGCATATAAAGTATTATTATTTTAATTTATATATTTTAATGCTTTCCTACTTTGTAAATATTTATGAGAGTATGAATTGATGAATAACAAAAATTTAGTTTAAATATTTTAAACAATGATGTCATAAGATGTCTTTGCACTCTAATTTTTTTAATAATATTTTAATAAATATAAATACTATTATTTTATTTGTGAGTCAACTATTGTCATTATTATATTTTTAGTTTTATGCATTATACATTAATTTTATAATTGTATTTTTTTTTCTTCTTTTTCCTTCCTCTCTCTCAAAAAGGGGTGATTTAGGATCAATTTTGATCCAAAATCACCCCTCCAAATCGTTTTTGTTTATCTATTACTTAAATAAGTGATTTTCACACCTTTTCTTTTTGTCTTTTTTATGATTTTGTGGGTCATCGTTTGTTTTGATTTCCCATATTTCTGTGGTGTATTTTGATTTCTCGTCTTTGTGCGGGTATTTTGTTTTTCCGTTTTTGTGCGGTGCTCATTTGTTTCAGGTTGAAAGATTAGTTTCGATCTAGTGCAGATTCAATCAATGACTTTGGTGCCGTCAACGCTACAGATCCGAAAGCATGATTATTTCGGACATCTCAATACAGTCAATACATTAATATTTGTAGGCATATGCAATTTGTCGTTTTATGCTATTAACATGGATGTTGTGGATTTGTTCGCAGATTCATCCTTTTTGTTTTTGGCGATTTTGAATTTGTATTGCAACGATGTACTCTATCGATTTGAATGAATGAATATCATTTATTTTCTGTCCAAAAAAAAAAGGATGTTTTTTTACAAAGGAATGTAATAAATGAAATTAATGTTATGTCATCTTATTTAAAATATTAATACTCCTTTCATCCTATATTATTTGTCACATTTGATCATTTCAAAGATATTAAGAAACAGAAATAAATGAGAGAAAGACAATAGTGATTTTACCAAATTATTTTGATTAACTATTGGTGTATTCAAATTAGCATTAATGTTAAGTGAGAAAAAGTTAAATTATGAGTATTTATTAGAGGGTATAATCGAAAAATTAAATATAAAATTATCTTGGTAATCTAAAGTGACAAGTATTCTGGGACAAATTCTTTTTCTAAATGTGACAATTATTTTGGAACGGAGGGATTTTTTTTTTTTGCTTTCGCACTCTAGTTCCTATGGGAAATGAGCACAAGCAATCCAGAGCTTGTGTCGAGTGGTATGGGCACTGGCCAAGCATTATTCCCAACTAAGAATCGAACCGGTATTCCTCGTATTGCGTCCTTAGCAGGAGCTCCTTTACCACTGGAGCCTAAGTGTTTGGTTAAAAAATTTGCATTTGAGTTTTATAATATGTTTGAAGTTTTGCATCCAACTCAATCGGATTCTTCGAGGAATACTGTTAAAAAGTTGTTCACATAACCTCTAAATCGTCGTCGTTCTTGAGCTCAAAATGGATGAACTTTATTTCTCCTTCAGCGCCAAGTGAAGGTGAACAGTACTGAAGCTTGACCACCTTGCAATTTTCTAGATATTACAAGAGAGAGTTCAGTGTCAGAATCAGCTCGACGAACAATATGTCGTGCGAGAGCCTAAATTGAAGTGGCATCGGGTAACCATTATTGAAGTAGACAAAAGCAAGGTGGGGTAGGTTTGAGTCATTTTTTATTGTGGCTTGAGATGTTGATGAAAATCTATAGAGACCATATTTATAGACTTTTTGGAGTAATATGCACTTTCGAAATAAGCCCTGAATCCTTTTAAATTTTGGATATCCACTTCCGAATTTTGCATAAACAAAATCAACATCAAAACAAAATCAGGGTCAATCTGAATTAATAACATATAAAACAACTAAATCGATAAGAATAAACATTGATTACATTAAATATAGATATATTATATATGTATTGAATCGTATTAGTTTTACATTGGTTACGACAATACATACAAAAAATGATCCGATAAATTATAAAATACAATGTTTTAAAAATCGAACTGGACATCAAACCAGTGAGGGTATTGGGTCACTGGTTTATTGGTTGAACCACTGGGTCACTGGTCGAACCACGTGACTAAACCAGGTTAAACCGGATAACTCAGTTGAATAGACCGGTCATTATAGCAAAATTATATACGTATAAAATTTGTCGAATCGGGTGATTCAGTCTCTACAAAATATAACTAGCACTTAAATTTTTTAAAAACATCATATTATAAAAAAATTTACAAATTCAAATTTTACACATAGGTATCACACACAATAAAATAATACATAATTATAAAATATAATTGCAAACAAAAGTTTAATCGCAAAATAATCTAATTGAATAATTGTTGAAAGTATTTTGGAGTATTTTTAGTTTATCGTTTCCACAGGGATTTGTGTGATATTACCGTCGTTCTACAGTTTAGATTGTCTTGAGTTAGAGTTACTTTGGATTTGGTTTTGTTAAAGATCATTCACAAATTTTAGTAGCAAAGATTTAAATAAGGAAAGTTATAAGGTTATAAAGAAGTAACAAGACTTGATTTCATCAACCTGATTTGTATGACTCCTACTAATCATGCATATGAACTTGTTATTAATCAATATTATCACGTATCGTTCGTCTATACCGTTCGTGTCCAAAACGGTATAGCAAGTTTTTAGTGTATTGTTAAACTAACATTTCTCAATCGATCAAACAACACAAATAACATTTATAAACTGATACAAAGTGAATATCAACCATTAATTTCATGTCTAGACTTAATGTTTGATAGATGATAAAGTTAGGTCAAGATGTAAATATTGTATTTCACAAACATTTAAACCATAGAAATCCAAGAATAAACAAACTATATCATCTATATTGATTCTTAACTTGTTCATACACAATATTCAATAGAAAGACATACAAAATGAAAGGAAGATTCCATCTTGCTTGATAGAAAAGGAATTTAGCTATCCATTGACATGGTAGTTTGCACAAGAAGGAAAGGATGAAGAATAGCAAGCATCTATGGTGATTTCTCGACGATCAATACTCCGATTCTTCGATTCTATGTTACTACAGTGAAATATGCTCTTCTTTTCTCTCAAAATGGTCTAACCCCTCAAAATATCTGATATGTACTTTATATAGAAAAACAAAATATCACAGAGCGCGCGTTGCGCCCTGCAGCGCGCGTCGTGCACATTCATTAAATGATCAAATCGCCCTACAGCGCGCTACGCGCCCTCCTTTCTGCGCGACGCGCACAACATTCTGCCAAAAGGGTCCAAAACAACCCCCAGGCCGCGCGACACGCGCTGATGCCCGCGACGCGCCCTTGAAGCTGACTTTGAATTTTCTTCTTTGAGATTATTTCTACTTTCCAAGTTCCACTTAAAAGATAAAACTTGTACAAAAATCAACTAGAAAATAGATTAATAGAAAACAAAAGCTTAATTAACTAAACTACTAATATTTACTTCGAAATAAACGGGGATCACATAAATATGCGAGAAAATAGTCGAAAGGTACCAAAAACTATACTGTATATTAACAAAATTTGGTACCAAACAACTCTCCCTAACTCAAAACCTTGTTTGTCCTCAAACAAAAACAATGTTAAATTCCAAGGAATACACAACTTCCACAAGAACACAAAGTCAAAACAAGACACAAATGGGTGGTTCAAATTCCAAAAGTATACAAAAATAACATCTTACCATTACCATAATAAAACCATGATTAAGATACTAGTCCTATATACAAAGTATATGTCACATTTCCTAAAGCAAAAGAAGTTCAAAAATGAATCACAACCTACACACTTCTCTTGTGAGAGAACAAAATTTAGGATCCTAACACTTACACAACAATAACGCTAACATCCAGAATTAATTATGCATTCATCTAAGCAAAAATTATATAAAAAGCATAAAAACATGAATCACAAAGGACTTTTATGGTTGTAGCTTGGCTTGGTTAACAATGAAGTGTCATTTCTCTCGGCCATTGAAACGAAAGTGTCAAAACCTGAGAGAGCATTCAATTTCACAATGATTTCATCACACCCTTACCAACCAATTTCATTTTTTTTCTTGCTCAAGAGACCAACTTTTTTATTTTCAAGGTAACTTGTTATTGTTATTCACAAAGCTCTTTGCTTTCAATTTTTTTTTCTTTTTCCTTTTTCTTTTTCTTGTCAACCACTTGAACAAACTACTTCTCTTCCTTCTCAATACCAATATTCATTTTTTATTCTCCCCAACATGAATATTACAATTATACAATTAATAATGCTCCCTATTCTAAGGCAAAAATGAATCAATCCTAACCATATTTCATGGTAACGGTTCAAGGTTAAAAGAAAGTCATTAAGATTCAATCAAAAATCGGTAATGATATACAATTGCAACCAAGGATGTTAAACCGATATGAATCTTGGCACAACGACTCTAAGTGGTTAGCAAATACTCACACACTCACCGAGTATGTTATTTTTGGTAGAGAAGTTATACTCATACTGCGAAACAAAACGCCTTGATCACTCTAATGCTTTACACAATTCAATAAAAAACGCAAGATTAAACATAAGAAAAACGAGTTAAAACGCACATTGTTGGTATCCCTCAAAATTATATATATACAATGGAAAGTCTCCTCACAACTATATTTAAGCACTAAAGTGATTCAACATTGAACTAGTTTTACCAAAGAAATTGTGACATCTAATTTATACAATTAAGAGCATCAAAATCATGGTATCTTAAAGAAACGGTAAAAATGTACCTTGCACGTACAATTTTCACATTATATCATCACCTCCCCATTTGATTGTCACAACTCACTTTCATCAAGGAAGCAAACCACATGTTCCTTCTAATTCAACATTTAGACAGACTTTTTTTAATATATATAAACCAAAAATTTAATAACTAAAATGCAAACTTATAAACTTATAAATTAATAAAACCAAACACCAAACGGTGTACAAAATCCAAAAGGCGTAAACTAGCCTCTATCCAAACAAAGTATCACAAAACTAGGGGTGTTCGCAGTGCGGTTTGGGCGATTTTGACAAAAAAACCAAACTAATGCGGTTTGGCTTGGTTCGGTTTTTTACAAATATTTTATTGAACCATACATATACATATAGATGACAACATAACTTTGTATTTAGACATTCATACACTATCAAATAACAACAAAACTCGTCATATTTTGACAACAACTTTCTATTTAATATGTAAAAATTAAATTAGACAAAAGTGGAATAATAAACATAAAATAATAGTATAAAACAATATAAAAATTATTAAAATGAAACAAAAAAATAGAAGAGACGAGAGATTAGTGAAGGTGAAAAATAAAAAATAAAAAAGTTAAGAGATTAGAGAAGAATATGTGCGATAAAAATGAAACTAAAATAGAGAACATTTGCATAAAAATTAGAAGGTGAAAAAGAAAGAACATAAGAGAGTAAAGATTATAGAAAAGAGGGAAGATGTATGTGGCAAAGAATGCGCGATAATGTCATTAGAGATTTGAGAAGATTGGGACTAAAATCATATGTGTAAGGATGAGAAAATTGTCTGTAATCATAAGGCTAAGGTGTAATAGATTTAAGTTTGGGTTGGATGTGAGTTAAGTAAAAGTTAGGTTGTAACATAATGCGGTTTGATTCGGTTTGGTTCGGTTTACAAAATACAAACCGCACCGAACCGTGCAGTTTTGTTAAAAGATGACCCAAATTAATCCGAACCAAATACGGTTTTTTGCGGTTTCGGTTTGGTTTGGTTTGTTGTTTTCTATTGGGTTGGTTTGGTTTTGAACACCCCTACACAAAACACCTCATCCTATAAAGGATGGCACAAAAGGTCTAAACATAAAAATATGCAAATAATGCGAAGAATACTAAAGTAAATAGTACTCATCCTCAATCCTCATCATTGTCCTCATCATCTGGCATACCATGCCCTGCCCCCTCCTGAGAATTTGGCATGCCTTCATGCCAATGAGCATACGCCGCCAAATCATCTCTGGAACCAACCTGTTGATGAAGAGAAAGCGGCTGAATAGAATCCTGCAAAAACATAAAAGCTTTTTGATGAGCCATGTTCATCTGCCAGTTCCAATCACCAACATTACTTAACTGAGGCACAACAGAAGGTGCAGCAGCCATCGGAACTGCCTCAGCTGCAGGAGCATTTCCTGCAGAACCAGAACCTTACAAACAATATCGGTTAGCAAAAATATCATTCATAACACCATCCATGGAAATGTTTCCTCCCGATGGAAACCGAACACATGCTCTCCTGCATAAACCCATAATTAATCCGGGAAAAATCAACCTGCACTTGTTCCTCTCACCAAATTCAGTACCATTCAACACCACCCTCTTCAGCTCATTAGCAATTATCCTAGCTATGTCTACGTCCTCTCCTTTCAAAATGCAATAAACTAAACTAGAGGTGTCCATAGTGATCGACAAAGTATGACTTTGTGGCCTTAAGTTGTAAAGGACCACGGAAGTCACCAACTGAGCACTGGAGGTAAGATGACGACGGGTGAAAGTCTTAGGCTGGCCGATGGTCGTCAAATCATAAGAATAGCCTTGTATGCATAATTTTTCCTTCGTGGCCTCCGCGTCCCAATTTCCTCGATTCAATCGAGGGTGATACTTACACTCTTCAACTAAAGCAAGAGGGTCATCCAAATAATAAAAAATTGACTCTTTATAGAAATCGATATCCTTACCTCGCACCCAAGTTTTAAAAGGTTAAGGCTCAGATGGTATCCAGTTTCCGAGTGGCAACGCGTTGGCATAGTACTCCCTTAGAATCTCGACCTGATAAAACTTTCCAGGCTGATACAACTTGTCCCAGCACGTATCACCCAGATAACTCTAAGCACCTTGAAAATTTCCATGATCGACTGGTTCCACGTCCTTTCAGACCACACAACACGACCTTTCAAGTCCTCATAACGAGCCTCTTGCTCAAGACCAAGGAATCGAGTCCGATCAAACCATGCTTGAGAAGTGGAGGTACCCTCATTTGTAGCAATCTTCTTTCTTTTACCAGAGGGGGCCATCTGCACAAAGGAATTAAAAAATATGCACAAATTGATCCAAAATTAGCATACACAAAAATTCCAAACATAATCAATTCCAACAGCAGCAGTACCACATAATCATCATCCAAGCTCAGGTTCATCATAACAGAAGCAGTCAAAACAACAGAGAAAAAAATTTCAAAAATCAACATAGCGCGCGACACGCCCTCTGCGAAAACCAAAAAAGTCTTCACCTCTACAACAGAAACGAAAAGCACACCCCATCCTAACGAAACTCAGACTACACAAACTATCTACAACCTAATTAAACCTAGATTCTATTCTAATTTGCGAAATTAACCATCAAAACCTAACATCCCTAATTCTAACTATTAAAACATTACATAGAGAAAGAAAATATGAAGAACATACATTTGATGATGATGAAGGGTGCCTAACAATGGAGAATGCAAGGAAAATGTGGAAGAATAAGTGTGTGGATGGTGATATGCTTGAGAGAGGAAGAGAGAACTTTCAATTAGAAGGGAAAAAGAGGCAATAACCTCAAAACCAAAATCTGATACTAACTAAAAGGGGAAATGGGTCGGGCCCCAGCATGGGCCCAATGAATTTTTTCTTTTTTAGACGCAGCGCGCAACGCGCCCTACCCTCTGCCAGAAAGAACCCAAAATCCTAAACGGTGCGCGACGCGCCCTGATTAGCGCGTTACCCTCTTCCAGAAAGAACCCAAAATCCTAAACGGCACGCGACGCGTGCTAGAGCCCGCCACGCGCGCTATGCCAAAAACAGAAAAAAATTCTTCTACCAGCAAATGTAACTTTACCGGTAGGTCTGTTTTGGCTCGATAAAAACTCAAAATTCAAAAACGATAAAAAACACATAAAATAAGGTGAATATTCACAATTGGGGTGCCTCCCAATAAACGCTTTGTTTAACGTCGGTCAGCTCGACGGTCAAAGGCGATCAAGGATCACCAAGAGAAATAACAGTTTTTTCACGATTAAATTCACTTCCCCGATACACCTTCAACCTCTGACCATTTACCGCCCATTCTTTCTTTGTTTTTGGATCCTCTACCACAATAGCACCAAAGTGCTTAACTTCTTTGACTAAAAACGGTTCGGGCCACTTAGATTTCAACTTTCTCGAGAAAAGCTTCAAATGGGAATTGGAGAGAAGCACTAATTGCCCAACCTTAAAGTCTTTCATACGAATTTTGCTATCATGGTAAATTTTCACTTTTTCCTTGTAAATCGAATTTGAATGGTAAGCATTTAGACGCAACTCGTCTAACTCATTCAATTGAACCTTTCTTTTCTCTCCACCGACTGAGGATCAAAATTCAATAATTTCAAAGCCCAAAAGGCCTTATGCTTTAATTCCACCGGTAGGTGATAACTTTTTCTGTAAGCCATCTGAAACGGTGTGAGACCAATCAGAGCTTTAAAAGCGGTCTGATAGGTCCACAAAGCTTCATCAAGCTTAAGGGACCAATCTTTCCTAAAGCTCGAAACTGTTTTCTCTAAAATTCTTTACACCTCTCGATTCGACGCCTCAGTTTGACCATTTGTTTGCGGATAGTATGGAGTAGCAACCTTATGCTCGACTCCATGTTGCTCCAAGTGGTGCATTGCAAAAATGCAAACCACCATCACTAATCAACACCCTTAGTGTACCAAAACGCGAAAGAATATTCTTTTTCAAGAATTTGAGTCATTCTATTCTATATTCATTGTTTTTTTTTTTGTTTAGTTCTTTTTATGAGTAACGTTAACTTGTGCCTGCACAATATAAGAAACACACTGATAGAAAATCTACTATCTAGCCATTAATGGAAGATACCACCATTCTACCAAAAATGACCTTCATTCATTTAAAATTTACAAAGCAAAAAGGGTTATTTTGTCTTTTCATAATCAAGCAAATATTCTAATATTTCAAACAAATGCCCAAGTGACATGTGTATTGACCATTGGATTTTACTTTGTCTCACCTTTATTTCACATTTTCTCTCTCCAATATTTTTATTTGCATTTTAATTTTTCCCACTCAATTTCTTTTTTCCTTTTTATTTTTCTAAACATAAATAAATTAACAAATTGAAACTTTCTTAATTGACGAAAAAGAACACGTAAAAATTCACTCAACGAAAACATAATTATTTTATGATTATTAAAGTATTATCCATAATTATTAAAAAAAATTCAAATTTTTACTTTACTGACGGGTCACTATCAACAAAATACATTTTTCATTTTAGCTAACAATTGTCTTTATTTGAGACACAAAATTCTTATTTTCAAATATCAAAATTTTTATTTTTCTCACGGGGCATTATCAGCAAAATATCTATATTATTTTAATTACCAATTGTCTTTATTTGAGATACAAAATTCTTATTTCTAAATGTCAAATTTTCTATTTTTATTACGGGCACTATCAACACGATACCTATTTTATTTTTATTAACAATTCTATATAAATACACAAATGAATAACAATTCTATATATATTCATTGCTACATAAGATTATTAATTAATTTTATTATGATTTTTATAATATCTATTTCAAAATCATATTATATAAAGTGTCATGGGACACAACTAATTAAATTCTAAACAGCTAAACATACATAAATCTAACTCTTAATTTGCAGTATAATTTTACACTACTAAATAATTTTTACCTGTGCAGACGCACGGGTATGTTACTAGTTTGTAAGAAAAAAAGTAATAAAAAATTTAATTTTATACTTTTATTAAAACAAGTGCATAATTTTCAATACAATATTTTTCATTTAACTTGTGTCCCTAAGACACAAGTTAACATTACCCCTTTTTTTTCTTCTTTTCATTAGTATGCATCAACCCATCTATGATCTATAAGTAAAATTTCTAAGGTGAATCTTTGGTTCAAATGTAACAATAAATAAAGTTAAATATGTTTTTTCATGTAAAATACTATCTCTTATCCCTATTATAAGAAAACATTTAGGTGTGTTTGGATTAGAAGAGAAGTTGTGAAGAGAGAAATAGATAAGAGAGTGTAAGAAGAGAGAAAAAGATGAGAAATAAAGTAGATTTGAGGTATTGTTTGGTTTAAGAGAAAGAGAGAAGAAATAGAGAAGAGAGAAGTGTTGCATATTTTTAAAAGTACTATAATACCCTTATAAAAAATAATATATTTAATTAACATAAAATATTTTTGTTGGATAAGAAAGGATATAAATGGAAAAGTTCCTCTATCTTCTCCTTTCTTCGCATTAGGGAGAGAACTTGAAAACGTGTGGGTCCCACAAGTTTTTATTCTCTCTTCACTAATTCTCTCCTATTCCAAGCTGAAGAAATGCCTGGTCTCTCTTGTACTTCTCTCTCTGGCATTTCTCTCGCATCATCTTCTCTTATTCCAAACGAACCATAAGTGTATATTTTTTTCTCGTCTTAATCAAAAGAAAAGTAAACACACTTTAAGACAAGTATTTATTACCTGCGATAAATTAAAATTAAAATCATGTACTCACATTCTGTACAAACTATAGGACATTTTAGAAGACATGAATAAAGAACCACAAAGTAAACATGAGCACTACAACAGAACTTCCTTCTCAGGATAAAAAGGATGCTAAGCATGGATCTGTTCGGTGAGGAAGACCGGTTCGAGCTCCCAAAGCTCTACACTTAGCAGCTGCCTGCAGTTATCGCAATGAAATGAGTAAAAAATTCTCCAACATTCTATTTTCTTACTTCTGTTTGAAATAATATGAATAAATTGCCTTGAGCAACTTACTACTTGTGCAGCAAAGGGTAACATTATCTCTGGTACCATGTTTGAGCAAATGGCTATAAATAAAACAAGTCAGAGCAAAATCAATTACTCTGAAAATAAATAATGCCAAAATAAACTTCCAAAAAAATGTAAACATGCAGAGTCGGAAAGTGTGTCATTCATGTAACTTCACAACTATCCTTATAGGACTTAGTTTGAGCTATTGGTTTTGTATACTGCTACTCCAAGCTTAGTCTTTGACTAGATACTGATAGGAGAGTATCTACTTGCAAGTTGCAACCATGCAAAACAGCCAAACAAATGTGTAACCATAGAGATTTTGAGAGTTCTACTTCTGTTAAGTTCTCACGAGTGAACTGACTCAGCATGGGACTCTAGGTAAGAAAATAATGCCGAATAGATACTACTGCAAAGATTCTGGAACAAATAAAGTTGCATGTCTACTTGATTAAGATTTTATAGGAAAATGTTGGACGGAGGACCAGTTTAAAACCTCAGGAAACTAGCAGATATATGGAAACAATGCAAGCTTTGACCTAGACAAACAATCATGAATGGAACACCCCATAATTTTTTGGGGTTCAGGCAAGGGCTGCATCACTACCCACTGCCACTAGGATGATCCCATCCATAAGGATGAAAAGGGCAAAGTCTATGTACCACATCATGGAGGTGTTTTTGTTTCTTTTTGTTACTCTATTGTAAATGGACACAAGTAAACAAACCAAAAATGAATATCCAGGTGAAGGCTCGAGTAACTACACCTACCATACATAATTGCTCCAATAAACGCATCCCCGGCACCAGTTGTATCAATAAGCTCAGAATCTGGTATCTTCTCTGCTGTTCCAATAAAGAATCTCCCACAAACTGTGCCTATTCCATTTGATCTGAACTTTCTCACCACCTAAGAAAATACATGGGTGAAGATAAGAGGAGAAAATCTATTTTATAAGAATTTATCATGATCATCTATTTGACAAAGAATTGAACTAATCTAGGTTTATCTATGATGTTGTTATCCCCCAACTTATGTTGGCAGTTTTAACGTCAAACTTGAGTAGGCATACAAATGCAAATTCTATACGAAGTAATCATTTATTAATCAATATGAATATACCTTGTCTAATTTAAATGAATTGAAACACAGAATTGAATCCTAACAAATGTGGTATAGATGTAGATTCTCGATTAATATTATAATCATAAAAAGATGTTTCACTCAATTGCTTTAACTTTTATATTGATATGATTTTTGGTATCAATTTACAGTGACGCAGACAGCCGACCCGAAGATAAATTTGGTTGTCATTGATCAGTTGATGTAATATTGAAAATGTCAATAACAAAACGGGACAATAATACTTTTCACACGCCAATGCAGTGATATTCCTTCCAATTTAACTAATGCTTATGAACCAAAAGACATAATTTGCAAGACTCGCCCATACTCGTATTTAAGCATGTGGTTATACATCCATGATTGCTTTTCATGGCCTGTAATTCCACGCTAAACAGAAGCCTAGTGACAGAATTTGACAAGATTCTTTTGAATTAGCCATATAATTCTCCTCTCTTTGCAAATTATTGTCTCCGCCTTCAAATTTTCTTCTTTTGTTCAAACAAAAAATATATTTTTAAACTCAATCTGGAATTACAGAATGTATCTCCACATTAAAATAAAAGTTATACAAGTTATAGGTTCATCAATATTTTACCGATGATATGCAGGTTGGAATAGCCAAGCTATCATCTTTCTCTTTGTACAAGAGTTCTAAGAAGCTCTCTACATTCCTTTCTTCTACGCCGACATCCTCTGCCCACAAGAGCATTAAACTTGTAAGTTACATTTGTTCAAAGAAATGCGTGTGATTCAAAGCAATGATACTTTAGAACATTCTACTCCTTCGAGAAGTAAAATTAAAAATGAGAAATGAAAAAGTCATTCGTGTGTTCACCATTTGTACTTCTTTCCAACATTAGACAGCCATCTTCACCCAGAGTCACAATCACAAACTTGACATTTGGCAATCTTATAAGCATGGAAACCAATGCACTCGGGATAGATGGTGCCTGTGTCCAAGCCTAAGACATCAAGAACCAACCAAATGAACACCAAGAAAGATTAATCATGAACAGAAGCATATGGACAGTTGGACACCTTATATATGCAATTGGAGGTGTGCCCTACCTAAAAACCAATTCAAGCTAACCATGACATGATAGAAGAGTTAAAAAGTAAATTTATAATGATAACTGCCAAAATTGAAGAAACTTCTTTTTGTTTTGGGAGTACTGAAATTCTGAAAACACCATGAAGTGTTGAAAATTGAATTAATTGTCTCCCTCTTAATGGAATCCGAGAAGATAAACATTTTGATATAGTTCCAAATTCATGGAAAAATGCATGTAAGCCCCTCATTACCAGTGGAAACTTTGCTGAACATAGAACAAAATCAGCAAGCTTCAATAGCTCATCCAACCCTTCCCTTGGCGATTCTGCCTCAACTAAAATAGGAATATTATTGCGAGCTGCCTGTACAAGGTTGTCAAATTCTAACGATTAAACCAGAACAAACAAGTATTAATGGACAAATTTACATGACAGGAAATAGGTTCACAGCCCACTAAAGAAAAAGAGCTTTACATATTCAAAATCGATGGACAAATTAAAAAATCACAGTTTAAAATTACAAATGAATGAAAGATGAAGGGACTGGGCTCCCCCTCATTGGGGCTGGATTCAACTCGGTAGACCTAGGTTTCAGCCCAGATTTAGGTTCTTTCACCTACCAATTATGGTGTACTCTCATTCAATCGTCCTCAAAATCACAGGTCTATACAAGTTTTTGTAAGTCTACATAAGTTGACACAAAGGATCCTGTAAGCGAGTTAATTCGATTTTGATGCCTAGAATCATAAGATTGTATGAGTTAACTTGAGAGTTTGAGAAACATGTTCATGCATACAAAGTGTAGTAGGTATTCTTTCAATCATACTATTATAGTTCGCATACACGTAGCTGGGAAACAAAAAGAAACCTCGCCAACAAGACAAATCACAGCCCCAACAAGTAAGTTTTATGTCTGACCTTTTTGTTTTCTTGAGTAATTTTGAAATGACAACCTACAACTAAAAGTAATTTATAGCTTACCAGTATGTATGCCTTAAAAAGTCATCCAGCCATAGTGGAAAAGGTGTGAGCACAAGTGAGATGATGATTACCTCTTGTCCCACAAATAGAGCAGTTTCGATAGACATTCCATCAAAATAAACTAATCTTGCTCCATCAAATGCAGATAATAACATTGACCGAGACAAATCATCTGGCATTAAGGGAGGATCTCCAGGGGTGTAGATACTTGTGCGAGTTTTTCTGAGAGCATAACTTGTATTTAGTTGACTCAACTAAACTATGGATATCCTAGGTAGATTGCCTCAAATATATTTAATCATATACTTCGATTTTAATCAACTCCAATATTGCATAATAAAATTGATGTAGAAGTATTGTTAATACAGATTTACTTCTAGAGATTACAGCTGCAGAGATTACAGCTGCATAACCAGGAGAGTCACAATTAGCTAATAACAATAGTGTCATGACATGATGAGATGAAAAAAATTATAATGATATACATTATAAACGAGGATTGAGAACTTGGACGTTTATGCATAATTTTAAACGGAGGACGTGTTGTGTTAAATAAATGGGAGACTGACTGAAATACAATAGAGCTCCACTCCACCATAAGTTCATGAGAGTGCATTTTCAGAAAATATTTTCCTATCATACCATTGTAAGCTTTGGGTCAACAGGTTGCATGATATTGTTAATGAAAGTCATGCTAATACTAATCATAGAAACAAATCCTTACGTTTGGCTGTCTACTAGTACATATGAAAATGTAGAACTACCACCCTTGGATACCTGAAAAAGGAAAACAATAAACTCTCAACTCAGAAAGTTATAACTAATTAGAAGAAAACGAAGAAGATTCTTCCACTGTGCCTACAAAACACACAAGCTGAATCTTACAACAATAAAGGAAGTATCGACGCCATCAGCTTCAAGTTCCTCCAATATGCTCTTTCCTCGAGGATCATCAGCAACCTAATTAAAAATATACACAAACAAACAACTCAATCAAAATTCAACACTCCCAATCAGATATACCAGATCAGAAAAAACTAAACAGAAAGAAAATTGAAAAACCTTGGAAATAAGCTTGGGTTTCAAACCGAGTCGAGCCGCACATGTTAAAGCATTACCGGCATTTCCGCCTCCTTGCACCTTGGAGGAGGTTGTTCGGATCTTATCGTCCGGTTTCGGATATCCGTCCACAGTAGCTAAGATATCCACCGTCGTCATTCCGCATCCGATCTGTAGAGAAAAAGAAAGCTATGTAACTACACACGCGCACGGAGAGAGTGGGAGAGATAGATAGAGAGAGAGAGAGAGAGAGGGAACGAACGATGATTTGGTTTTGGGGGAGAGGAGGAACGGCGTGGGATGAGATATTGATGCTTTTTGTGGAGCGGAATGAGTTTGAGTGAAAAAAAGAGTGTACATTAGAATGGAGGCGGGATGGAAATGGAGGGAAAGGGGATGAATGAGTGTGGAAAACGGTGGCACTGAATGGTTTCGAAATGCATGTCATTGGAGATTCTACGGCTGTTAGTTGCGGTTCTGTTCTACCTTCAGCAATGGAAGTTGATCGAACAAAATTGTAAAAAATGAAATAAATACTAGTAAAATTGAACAAATCTACTAGTACCAAAATTACATTATAACCCTAATTAAAACTAATTAAACAAGGTTATTCATCATTTTATATCTTTAATCATTCCTATTAAATTATTATCATTTTTACCGTTTAACTCTTTTCATGTATGACAAATATTTGGGATTTTTACCGAAAATAGTAAGGTAAATTATTTGGTATCCATCCATTTAAGTTGGGTATCAGTATGTTATGTAATTTGTGTTAAAATTTTAATTTATTTTAAAAATAAAATAAAAAGTGATGTGGTGTTGAATTATAGTACTACTATTTGATTGACTAAGGGTACCGATTGTCACCGACAATCCAGATCCACCGCAAACCCGTTATAAAAGCCCACTACGCTGGTAAATCTCACGACCACCTCCCTGCCGGCCATCGCGGATTGCCCTCTCCGATGCATTCATTTTCGGTCGTGGTCTCTATTAACACTACAAGAAAAGTGCTTCCTAGCCACGTGAAATAGTGACGTGATTTTCACGTGTGTAAATAAACCAGTTGTGACGTGAAAATCACGTCGCAACATGTTTATAATATTTAAAAATAAAAAGTAACGTTCATTAAGGGGGGAGTCAGGAATTTAATAAAAAAAATGTTGTGACGTGTAAATCACGTCGTAACTTAAAATAAAAAAATTGAAAAACAATTGGAGTCAGAAATGCACAGGGGGGAAGTTTGAATTTTTCAAAATTCAGTTGTGACGTGTAAATCACGTCGCAACTAAAAATTACAAAAACCAAAAAACTTTAATGCCAGAGTTGACTGACAAGGAGCACGTGGGTTGGGAATGTGCATTTGTTGCGACGTGATTTTCATTTCGCAACGTGGCGATGTGAAAATCACGTCGCTAAAGTCTTAATACCTTTTCCCAAAACGCTTCTCCCTCTCCCTTCGTTCCAGAAGAATATTTTCTTCTTCTTTCCCCATTTCTTCTTCCTCTCAACCCTTCTTCTTTCCCCATTTTCTGCAAGACGACTTTCTGACATGCTACGACGTGTTAGAAAGCGTTGGGAACTTCATGGCATCCGTCCTAGTTGGATAGGAGAAGAAATCTTTCGGGAACTTCTTAAATATTGGGAGAGTGATGAGTTTGCGGCCAAATCTGAAAATGCAAAGAAGATGAGAGCATCTGAAAAGGGTGGTTGCCTTAATGCTGTTGGAAGTATAAGCACTGCTGAGCATGTTCGTCGCATGGTAATAATTATTACCACTTCTTAAAGTTATAATTTCAATTAATAATTGATATTATTAATTATAGTTTATTTTGTTATTTAGACTAAGGAATTAAATAGACCTCCACTTATGACCGAGCTGGTTGCGAGGACTCGGAAAAAGAAAACAGGAGCTTTTGTTGACAGTCGTACACAAAAAGCTATGGTAAGTTATTTAAGCTATCGGTATTATTTTTTTAAGCTATCTGTATTATTTGGTTAAGCTATCAGTATTATTTGGTTAAGTTGGGTATTATATTTGGTTAAGTTATCGGTATTATATTTGGTTAAGCTATCGGTATTATTTGGTTAAGTTGAGTATTATATTTGGTTAAGCTATCCGTATTATATTTGGTTAAGCTATCGGTATTATTTGGTTAAAGTTGGGTATTATATTTGGTTAAGCTATCGGTATTATTTGGTTAAGTTGGGTATTATATTTGGCTAAGATATCCGTATTATTTTTTTAAGGTATCGGTATTTCTTTAAGCGATGAATTGTGATGTATTTGGTGGTGATTGTGAAGTGCCGATAAAGTGTTGATATATATGAATCAAATTGGTGATCAAAGTTAGAATGTATGTGTTATAATGTATGAATTAAATCGGGATTATTATTCTGATTTATTAATTAATTCCGACAGGTAGAATGTATGTGTTATAATGTATGAATTAAATCGGTATTATTATTCTGATTTATTAATTAATTCTGACAGGTAGAATGTATGTGTTATAATTTTCATGTGGCATGTGACATGTTGTGGCGTGAAAATCATGTGGCAACTAAATTTGTGGCGTGAAATTCATGTGGAAACTAAATTATATTTAACTTTTTTTTTTGTATGTGTAGGATGATTATCAGGCATTGCTTGTACAATTTCTGACTTCTAATCCTCGGTATACTCCAAGACCGGGAGAGCCGCTTCATCCAGATGTAGATTTTTATCTTTGGAGTAAAGTCATTGGCGGCAAGGGGCCTAACGGGTGTTTTTTTGGTGGTGGAAATTTGGCAGGCACCTTGAGATCTGATGATAGAACTCTATATCAAAGAGTTCTCGACGGGGAAGGAGGTTCACGTCTTGTAACTTTAACAGATGAACAGAGAGACACTGTAAGACAATTGGCGATAAATGAGGTGAGGCGTGAGGCGGCGGAACGTGAAGCGACACTGAAAGCTCAAATGGAGGCCCAAATGATGGCAATGCGGAGTGAGCATCAGCGGGAAATGGAGGTCATGGCGAAAAGACAATCGGATATGGAGGCACAAATGCGACAATTTATGCAATCCTTTGGTGGAAACCAAAATATGGGGGGTTCTGCGCCGACTGATAAGGAAAATCTAAATGAGGATGAGTTTCCCGACCCGGATTAATTGTTGATTTAGTTTAGTTTTTATTTTGTTGTTATAACTTTTAATTTTGAATTTGTGTAAGCTATTAATTAAATTATAATTATATTATTTAGTAATATTAGATTTATAATTTTACTTTCTTAATTTTAGTATATTTAGTTTATTGAATTAATTTATAAATTTTAATATATTTAGTTTATTAATTTAATTATATATATATATATATATATATATATATATATATTTGGTTTTTTGCAAAAAAAAAAATATTAGTGACGTGATTTCCATGTCACTAAGTAGTGACATGAAAATCACGTCGCAACATTAGACATTAAATGCGCTTTTCATTTACTCCTAGGCAAATTTAGTGACGTGATTGCCATGTCACTAAGTAGTGACATGTAAATCACGTCGCAACTAAAGATGCTTTTCTGACCCAAACGCTGCTACACCTGCTCTAACTGAATATGCATTAATCTCTGACCCAAATTTTGCGACGTGATTTTCACTTCACTAAATAGTGAAGTGAAAATCACGTCACTAAAAGTTGCCACCTTGCCTTTTGCGACGTGAATTTTTACTTCGCAAATATTGGTTTGTGATGTGTTTTTTTGGTTTGTGGCGTAATATTCACGTCACTACTGAGGCTTTTTTTTTTGTAGTGTAAGGTGTGTATCTATTCCCATGTGAAGCTATGATTTTGTTGTGTTTCTTCTTTTTACATATTTGAGTTGGTGTATGAGTTTTGTTTGAAATTGAAATACACAAACGTCAAATTCGTACAATACGTCCTTGCAGTAATGAAGAAGATGATGTACTATTGTACCATATTGCTTCTACTGCAAGTTTATGATCATTCTTCTTTGAGATGTACTTTTGTTATGAAGTAGAGAAAGCATGGAAGAGATCAGGTAATGTAGACGTCGGAAGAGAGTTGAGTCTTCAGAGTCAGAATGAAGTCTTCAGAGTTGAAGCAACAACTTATCTGAATGACGCATCTTGATTTCTGAGTTGGAAGCAAAAGTTTATCTGAGTATTGATATCTTGATTTCTGATATGATAGAAGTTTATCTTTAGAGACACTTTCAAGTAATCTTTTCTGATGAGCATTCAACATTCTTCAAAACTACAGATGTAACTTCAGAAATTGAATGATTAATAGTTCTTCTAATGTGTGTTGACGCTGATTTTGATGATTTTTTGGACAACAATCCTTAATCAACCAAAATAGTAAATCTGCACACTTAAGAAACTATTAGAGTACAAAATTGTTACATAAAAAATATATGTGTTGTTATCATCAAAACTTAAAGATTGAATGTAGAACCAAATCTCGTTTTAGCACATTATTAGAGTGATTGAAGTACTTGACAAAAGATACATCCCAAAGGTTAAAAGTACTTGGACATAAGAATAAATGTGGAAGAATGAGTTTTCCTCTTAATAGACAAATATCATATATTTGCTGGAATGCATAATTTTGGGTGCATTTCTGATATTGTCTACCTAAACGAGAATGGAGTGGGGCCGCTTCATAGAGTTAAAGGACTTTACTCTTAAATTCTTCGTTAAAAGGATAAGTGGAACAAGGCCATGTTAAATGTGTCAATAATTATAATTCTTTTCATAGTATCTAGATTTCATGTATGAATTATACACGCTTGTTCTGGTGAAAAATTGGTTCAAAACTTGTCTACCAATTTATTCGGGGATGAGTAAAAACTTAATTTACTAAGTAATGTTGAAATCGTAAGATACCATTATCTGAAAATCATGATATTTCTAGAAATATGAGATTTAATTATATTTTGAAAATGGTGGGGGATTGTGAGAGATTTTCAAAAAAAAATTGGCAGTTTAAATTATTATTAGTTGGAAGCAAAAATAAACATGTTAGAATATATGACTTGGTGGTTAGAAGTTGTGTCATTCAACCTAAATGTCCACGGTTTGAATACTCCTTTTGTCAATTTTTGAATGTTTATTTTCGAATACGCAACCGTTAGATTATAGACGCAAAGCAAAGGTTTATTTTCAATTACGCAACCGTTAGATTATAGGCGCAAAGCATTACCAACTGAGCCATTGCATCGATTCGAATACTCCTTTTGCCAATTTTTGAATGTTTATTTTACTCACGGTAACAAAACAAATTCAAAATGAAGCAATGCCAAAGGTCGAATACACATCTGTTAGATTATAGGCGCAAAGCATTACCAACTGAGTCACTGCATCGATTGTGAAGAGTTATGAACGTTATAACATTATATTTGTTCTTTAACTGGTGTAGAATTTATATTTCAAAAGATTTTCTTCTTTATCAAGTGGCGTGAACTTCTCCATAAATAGAGACACTTGAGAAATAGAAAACACACGAAAATAGAAATATACACACCCTTTTTTTCATCATTTCAATTATTCTAAAATCATCTTTTACTTTATTAATGCATGAGTAAAATGTAGGAAACATTTTTTTTTAACAAATTATCAAAAGATACGCTTAGTGTGTTTGTGCAATTCATATTAAGGAATTTAAAGTATCCTGAAGGAAATTCACTATTAGTCTTAATTGCATCCTGTCATACCCCAATTTTTGACCCTAAGATCACACATCATTTGCATTCAATCGTCAATCAAGAGCACCATTGTGAAGCTTTATCTTTGATACTGTGATTATCTCTGAGGGGAATTATCGAGCATTTATAGCCTTTTATTTGTTTATACTAACCAAAAATCAAAAAAAATATATGTTTTGTCTCTTTTGTTTATATTTTGCAGGTGAAAGATCGGGCAAAAATCAAAACAGTGCAAGAAAACAGTTTTTGAAAATTTGAAGGTGGAAATCGATTTACCCCTGTGGGAAATCGATTTTCTGTGCGCAAAATTCAAAAAAATATAAGAGGGAAGCTTGACATCATTTTGGCATCTTTTTATTTGATCATTTTATCAATTTTCCACCTCATCAAAATTAACTCATTCATTAAACCCACTTTAACCTCATTTTACCAATTTTACCATTTAATTGCCACTTTAATCACCAATTAAACACAAGCTAATTACCAAGTGCAAAAAGACCAAATTACCACTACTCTTGCTCTCATCCTATAAATAGAGCCCACTACTCTCTCATTTCTCAAGCTTTTGATAGCCAAAAAAGTTCTTGCAAATTCATTTCTCAAGCTTTGAGAGCCAAAAAACCCCTTGCAATTTCTCTCCTCATCCCTACCAAATTCACCAAAGCTCTTTGTTCTTTCATAAAGTTTGTGAGTCACACCTTGAACCTCACAAACTTTGAGCTAAACCACCATCTATTTCACTCTTTTTTCTTCAATTGTTGAGAGATCAAGATTTGTGTTGGTGATTCTTGAAGTAGATCTAAGTTTTGTTCAAGATTTGGTAATTTTCTTCATCTTTATTCATCCATCATGATGTGATTCTTTTGTGTTTGTGTGTGATGCATCTTTGATGCTATATTGGTCCTATTTGATGGTGAATTGATGAAAAATTCGTGCTCCAATTGATGTGTGATCATAAGGTGTTTGTATGTTTGCTTAAGTCAAGTTTTATGCCTCCTAATGCTGATTTTTTGAATGCTGTGTGCAGGAAATCGATTTCCCTCTGTAGGAAATCGATTTCCACCTTATTTTTTTTCAAAATTTGAACTCTGCACTCAGGAAATCGATTTCCTACAGAGGTAAATCGATTTCCTGCTGGCAGAATGTGTTTTTTTGCCTTTTTTATGCTTGTTTTGGCTTCCTACTTCCTCCACTTCATTAATATCATTGGTTCTAGGATGTTGATAGGTTTGAAATGACCTAATCCATAATATTAGATGAATGATATTAATGATAGTGTGAGTTGATTATCTTTTGTGAATTTTATTCTTCTTCCTCCATTTCATTAATATCATTGGATCTAGGATGTTGATAGGTTTGAAAGAACCAAATCCATAATATTAGATGAATGATATTAATGATAGTGTGAGTTGATTATCTTTATGCATTTTATCTTCTCCTTCTCCTTTTTTTCTTTTGATCGATGAAAGTCTTAATACTTTGAGAATTCTTATGGATTCTTAGTAAAGACTAGATCGTTACCTATTTTCTTTTCGTGCGGTATTGCTTTCAGAAGGCGATCTACATATCGTTCTTCTCGCATGCATTAGCACATAAAGTTTTGACCGGCCTCGTTGTAGGGTGATTTCTACATAAATCACTTGGTGATCTGCTTAACATAGCGCAATATTTCGTGTCCCGAATAAAAAAAGATCAAACATGGAAGAGAATTGTATGCGGTTGATTTAAGACTTGTGGAGGTTTTTATCGTGTAGTCGCTATGATTTTATCAAGCTTCTGATAAGCCCCATTGACTTTAAATCCGAGTACATCATTCACTCACCATAGATCTTCCTACTAACTTTGATAACATACTTGACAAGTTTCAAGATGGTTATCTTTAACATTTAACAACTAACTTTAATTTCCGCACCTTTTATATTACCGTTCTTTATATTACCGCTCTTTATATTTCTCGCCTTATCGCTTTACTTTATCATTTCATCATATTTACTTTCCGCCATTTTTCCTTTGTCCACTTGGACCATACTTTATCTTTTCTTGCTAAAACACTAATAAATAACCAAAATCTAAAAAATACATAAGGCTCTCTTTGGACTATCAGTTACTATCCATAGCGCTTTGGAGATTCGGACTTATGGACCTAGTACCTCTGGACTCATTCTATTGCTATCCTGTGATTGTTCTGTCTGTATGGCATTGTTCTGTTGTATGTTTATGTGTGCAGGTATTTCCTTGAAAGCCCTTGATGGTTAATTCCAAGGCACTGATATAAGGATTTTACCCGAAAACAGCCGTTACTCTGCCCGATTTTCGTCAGAATTCTTAATGTGCTTAATGAAAAGTGGTTCTAAGACAATAAGTTCATATGGATCCCCAAGTGTTAATGTGTTGGTATTGATAAATCCAAAGGATGGGAAAACTACCTTGGCTCTTAATGTCAAGTGTTGGCTTCTTATTTGGTTAGACCGTTTCTTTCCTTAGCTTTTATTTTATGCATTAGGTTAGCCTCTTCATCTCCTCCCATTCTTAAATTTTCAAAATCTTCTCCCTTTTTCCAAAATATTCTTATGTTTGCAATCTTTTCAAAACCTTTTTCTTAAAAATATCTTTCGCCCTTAGTGGCTTTTCTTCAAAAGTTTAGACACCGTTAATTGTCGAAACGAGTGGTTATACCCCACGATTTTGAAATTGATTGATAATAACGAGATCTTTTCCGCGTGAGAGAGCTAGTGGCATACTCGTCGATTTTATCCGAGTTGGAGCCCTTCTTTCATTTGCGATGCAAAGAACTTGTTTGTTCTCATGCTCAAGATCAATGGCTGAGTATTTCTCTCTAACGACAACAAAGTGTTTATTCGTTTTAAAAAAGTTTTTTTCCCAAAAGCGGAACTACATTAGCTCTGACTTCTCCATTGCACCGAGGAGGTATGTAGGCCCAAAGCTTAACGCTTTGCCGAGCTTATTTTAAAAATAAAACAAACTCTTTTTTAGCACACACAACACAGATTTTCAAAAAGGTTCCCGTGGAGTACCACGGATATGAGGGGTGCTTTAAACCTTCCCCTCATATAATCAACACCCGAACCTGAGTTCTCTTTCTTGTTTTTTTTAAAAACAAAACTTTGGGTTTTACGTTCTTTTCCCTTTTCCTTTGAAAAAATAAAGCGCGGTGGCGATTTCAAAACGGAATATTGATTCGAGTCAATCCCATGGCTTCGATGTCAGATTTTCCCCGCTACACATCCAATATATTATAATTGGTGGGGGCGAATTGATCCTAAAAGTTAGTGTGAAGTTCATACGCTTTGAATTTTTCAAGTACGATATTCATCAATACCTTCTTTGTTCTAATGCTGCCACATATCCACCAACAACAACAAATATCCAACATAGATATGTTTGCATCCATGAGTCTATCTTTTTAATCCACAAACAGTTGTAGGTGACCTTCCCATATTAGTTTCTCGATTAATATCTCCAACCCAAAATAATCATTCATGGAATGACCATGAACCAAGTGATATTCAACTTATGTGCGATTGTAGGGTTATGATATACTTATTTGCTTCTATTATGCTCCTTCTTTGAGTGGAGTAGTTCAAACCACCTTTTATAAGATTGCACATTTATTCTATTAAAACTTTTTTATAATATTTAAAACTAAAGAAATTCAGAGGTTGGTATGTTGGTGAATGTCTGAGATATGAGAATGTACTCCTCTAAAAATCTCAGTGTCGAATCCCATTAAATGCTAACAATTTTAGTTTTGACTTTAAATGATCTCTGCTAATAAACGGTGAAATTACTTTTATTGAATTAATTGATCTCAAGGCCGAATACCAAATTTAAAATAAAAAACAAAATTCTAACCAACAATGGGAAGTTATAATCACCTACTATCATTTATCTTATTTATATTTTCACTTAAAAAAATCGTGTTCTAAAGTATACGTTTACCTTTCTTAGGCAATGCATCCATATTAATTGAAATATAACATTTTTAAAACCAAATTAAAATATTTAATAACTTCATACATAATAATCAAATTTCTTTGGTTAATGAATCATATTTGCCGTCAAAAATAAATAAATTAAATTTATAACAACTGTGATACTAATCACAAAATGACAAACTAATTAATAATGCTGTGTACAATAGTTTCCACTTCTAATATATATATATTATGAATATATCGACAATTAGATATACTACAGCACATGTTTTGTGAAGAAATCAAATATGTGAAAATGGAACCTACTATATACCTAAACTAGTAACAAACCCGTGCATTCGCACGGGTTCTCGTATGGGACGCACATTTGTTTCTGATATACTTTTTTTAATAGAAAAATGTATCGTATCTGTAAAAAATTAATAATTAAATGTATAGAAAAATATTTGGTACCCGTAAAAAAAATAATTAAATGTATAGAAAAATGTCTGGTACTCGTGAAAAAAAATTGAATGTACAAAAAAATATCTGGTACCCGTGAAAAAATAATAATTAAATATATTAATCAATAACTTCATGTTCTCATTAATGTTTAATATTTTGATCAATAATTTAACAGTCCCGTTAATATTTAATATTTTGAACAGTCACTTCACGTTCCCGTTATAATTATTTTAATTTAGTGTTATAAAAAAAATTGGTGAACAGAAAAATTAATCAATAATTTGACAGTCCCGTTAATATTCAATATCTTGTTTTTCTTTTACTTTCTCTTTTTCTCTTTGATATAAGTATTGATTGGTGAACATAAAACTATAAGATTGATCTACAACTTTCAAGTATTGATTGGTGAACAGAAAACTAATCGGTGAATCAATTTTCACTATATTATAATAAGATTGATCTACATCAATTTGGACTATGATTTAAAATATTTAAAAAAATTCAATAGTCAGTATAACTCAAAAGTTTTTTTTTTTTAATTTTACAAAAAATATTAAAACATGTGCGTTCGCACGGATACTGGTATGATTATCCGTGCGTTCACACGGTACTGATGTGTTACCCGTACCTTCATACGATATTGGTGTGTTACTCGTGCGTTCACACGGGTACTGGCGTGAGACAAACTTTTGTCAAATAAATTTATTTTATCAAAAGAGTTCATTATTTTTAAAAGAAAAAAAATATTTATCAAAAAATCAAAATTGTTTTATCAAATTTTTTTCCAAATATTTTTTTTTTTTAGTATCATAAATAAAACAATAATTTCAGAATTATTCATTTTTCTCATCTTTAATCATATGAGCTATTCCATTTTGACAATTTTAATAACCTCATATTCGTGTTAATATTCAATAACTTTCTTAAGTTTTGTCAACATCATTCATAAGTTTCCAACAAGTCAAATATAACAATGGGTCACTGTCAATAATTTATCAATTTGAGAATATTATTTATGAGCCCAATACACCACAGTAGGATTGAAAAAGGACTTTGAATCAACATTAGTTAAAGAGAAATTTACACTATATTTATTCCAACTTCAAATTAAAATAAATCATATAATGCTGCACATGTAACAGACTGAAACCATACACTCAAATTAAACTCATAAAGGTCTTAAAAAGGAGAAATCATATATATAAGCTGAAACTAAAAATATGTTATGCGACTTTTTTATTTGCTTAATTAAATGTTGACGTCTGAAGCTTTGAAACATTCCACAGAATATTTTTGTTCAATTTTATGTTAGACAAAAAACCCGAGTATTTATGTGCATTAAGGAAAGTTTGTAGAGTGATACAATATTTCTCCCTACAGTTTGATAGATAGTTTGTTAAACTGATTGTTAATCGAAGTTGTTGAATGAAATCTTGGGATAAGAATAACAAAATTGAACAAATAACTCAAATATACATTCTTAATTAAAAATAGAAAAGAATTAAATTTGCATCATTTTAAAGAAGAGTCAGTATCACCAGGAAAATTACCATTTCGCTATATTTGACCACTAATTTTTCATAACAGAATCAAAAGAATACTAATGTCACGCCTGCATCATAGAGAGATTGAAACATAAGTTGCACTCTCAATATCTCATTTATGATTGAAAGATGAAATGAAAAATCAGTTTCACAAATGTTGCACTCATACGGAACACATAAAAGTGTGAGATATTAATCATCCAAACATGTAAAACACATAACATTAATCAAAAGCCAAATGTTAAAGATAAGCTCATTCAAGAACAATAATACATCATGACCATAAATAATAAGAAGTTCAATAAAAATTTAAATGAAACCATCTTCAATCTCCCACACCAATTTCATTTCTTCGCCTCTACTCTCTTGTGTGGTCTTATGGAAATATGATATTCGATCATGCTTTCCGATAATTTTGTTGCAACATTTCTTATATTCTGAAGCAACATTCATCCAGCTAAAATTTATAGCATACCACAGCAACACAAACAAAATCAACCTCTTTCGTAAAGTTTTCTTTTCGTTTCTCCAACTCCGCAACAGACTGTAATGAACGCGAATAAATCGAAGCATAATATCTCAACAACAATACATTGTTAACAGGAACAACTCTAATAGTAACAACAACAAATAACACCACACAAACGAAACAGAAGCAAAAGAAAGAAGGAGAATCAAAAATGAAATCAAAAGGGAAGAGTTAAGAACATGATAAAGCTATATGGTTCAATAAAAACAATTCAGCCAAACCATTAACAAAAGAATTACCCATCAGCACAGCCACATTGTTCAGGTCGAAAAGAAATGCATGCAAGCAATCTTCCACCTCCAAACTGCTCTTCAATGTGTGGTGATCCTTCTGCTGTTGTTCCGATTTCCTCTGCACAATGCTGGCTACTCTTCTTTACTTGTTCAGTAACTGCCTCTGCCTCCTGCAAATCATAATAAAAGTAAAATAACATCAGTAATTAATGAGAATGTAACCATTCAAGTGCAATTATGTACCAACCTTGAATAAATCAAGTTGTAATTACAAACATTAAAATGACATAAAAGCAAGCATAAATTTTTAAAAGCGATGGTGTCAGTAGATGATCAATGAATTACAACACATGATATAACTATTAAGCAAATCTAACACTTTATTAATATTGCCATTCACTCACCATGTTGGAATTGATGTGTTACTTGAGAGACACATCAATGATGAACTTCATAATGCATGAACCTATCTTTGGCCTCCTTTCAAATAGGTCTGTTGCATGTGTGAACACAAATTTAATAAGAAAACACAAAGAATCCAAATATATTATTGCTATAACACATTGTAGTTTACTCAAAATACCAAAGAATTAAATCATTTGTAATGTGATAAATTAACTTATTATTTACAACATGAAGCTGATTGTCTATTGGATAATATTTCTTCTGAACATAACATAATAGCTAGTTTTTAAATAAGAAAGTTGTTGGACAATTTAAGTTTTAGCATCAGTACCAACCATATTTCTACTGATAGGATTTAAGTTGTAGCATCATATAGATAGCTTATTATTATTTATTGGTAGTACATCATTTGCTGTGCAACATCAACATTTTGGAACTCGCCGTCATATATCGCCTGGTTTGCTCCAATCGTCAGAATCAAAGGAAAAGAAAAGGATTCTACACTTTCAGATAAAATAGACGAAGCTCAGAATCAAAGATGTCTGCAATGAGACAAGGAATAATTCACTTTCCACTTAGAAATTGTGTATTCACAACATATATAACTACCTTAGGCTTCACATGCATTTTAAGAATTTTATCCTTACTAATGTCAGACAATTTGTAAGTGGGGATTTTCTGGAACCCACAGAAAACTCGAAGGGCTTGATCTAGTCCTTGAAGACAGAGTAGGTTGTATCTGAGCAAAATAAAAAGTTCATAGTAAAACCATTTATGTTCACCCAAAACTATTTATTTCAATCGCACCGTCTGTTTCCTGTAAGACATAGTCATCAAAATTCACTCAATCTGCACATTTTACGCAATATGTGAACTGAACAACCAATGTCATTTTCATGTTGCTAGACAAGCAGAAAATCAATAAAATACAGTTTTGTTAGTTACAAATGTTCTATTTAACACCTTACTCTCCTTTTTAATCCTTCTTACATACCACAACGATTGCATCACCACATCCCCACCTTGATTGAATCACCTTAAGCTCCTTTTGGATTAACGAAGTTTTTCCTATTAGCCAAAATCCTGAAATAACCAAAAAACATAACACTTATTAAGTTTCGAACTCATCGGTATATACATCGATCAAGCATTCAACCATTAATGCCAAAAAAAAATGTTTGCATACAATTTATTAAGCATACATGATAACAAATATCTACTTCATGTTTGTAATAAACTGCTATGTATCAATACGTAAAACACACACACATATTTTTTGAAGTTGCATATCGTGCATCTTTCACTAAGGTGGGGGAATTCTTGTTCAAAAGCTCAACCACAATAGCATATGTTTCTTATATTTCATGAATATCATGATTTTCAACCCACATATTGATTAAACTGTGAAATCGATGATGCAGATCAATCCTACAACACAAACAAAAATAAATGCAAATAATCAAACATCTTATTTATATTTTTCACTTACTGCTGTTGAAACATAGCCAGAAAAGCAGACAAAGAAACATGTAAACACATTTATATCTTAGTTAAACCCAAATTTCCTTTCTTTAGATCTAAAAGATGTTTTAGATCTTGAGCTCTGGCATATATTGGAACCTTAGGAATTTCACCATATAGTAAGCAATTAAAACAAGATTTGATAATAGTAATAAAGAAAGATAAAATATATCAAACAGTAAATAAAATTATCAACCAAGTTAGCTACATCATGTTGTATACAAGTTCTTTATGTTTTTAAATAAAATTATCAACCATCACTGCATAAATAATTAATCCAAAACAACTCAAATAATCTAGTATAAAAGAACAGAACCCCAAATGTGGAATGAAAAGATTATCTTCACTGCCATATGAATCACCTTTCCTCGCAACACCGATAAACTTGTAGTTCTCACTAAGCATCGTCAACATCCATGGCCCTGCATTATTCTGCTTTAACAAAAGTCAGAAATCTATTTCATAGTTGAATGTTACTTGCTCAGCCTCGTGCCTGTAGCATAATTGAGTCCAAACCGCCAACGTATCAAAACATGATTGGTCACCGACGAGAGATATTCGATTGCAACATTATATGAAGAATGAGAAAGAGAAAATCCGAGAGGTTTAAAATGCTACCACGAGGTTTAAAACCCGTATTCAAAAACAGTTTGAGGTCTAAAAAACAAAAACTTAACATTTAGATACCGAACGATATCACCTGCCTCCATGAATAATTTGTAGTTGATTAAACCGGACTCGCCGCTGCAAAACCAGAAAATTTTGGTGAAGTTCAAAACAATAACAGAGTAGAAACGAAAACAAAACTTCATTTGGCGAATCTAAAACAGAAAACTAAGAAAGTGATTGGTTTGGAACTTTCATCGAACATTTTGCAGGCAACCTGTTTAAACTCGAATATGCCACAATACTAAAAGAAACCATTCCCAAACATGAACATAAATCTCTACCACAAATTTCATTATATATATATACACCATTAAACACGGTTAAACAATAAAATACTTACATGAAGAGGAAGAAACCCTAAAGTATAATTCCACGGTAAGAAATCCTAAAATCTGCACATATAAATAAAGTTTGTAAGAACTTACACATATAAACAAACATCACAAGAAAAAAAATAGAAAGTTGAACCAAAACTCTTTCAGATGCTTAATCGTCCTTGAGATAAAATCTCGAAACAGTTTAAAACAATTAGACCCAGATCTAAAATATAAAAAGTGAAGCTTTTCTTACCAAACCGCCGCGAATCTCCCCCTTTTTCGCTTGAGCCAACACCATTAAACCTGAAACAACAAAAACTAAATCAAAATATAAATATAAATCACCAAATCAAAATCATCAAAATAAAATGTAATAACAATTTATGGGTATGCAGAAGAAGAAGATTTGTCATGTAAAATCAAATATTTGTGAGTAATAACAGAAGTTGACGACGAAGAACAGATACCATCGAAATCCACTTCGTCTGAAAGTAGAAACCATCACATCAAAATTGCCGAAACAGTTTGGAGAAGAAGCAGAACGATAGGATGTAGGAGGAGAGAAAAATAAGGTCAAATTTTTTGATTAGAGAAATTAGGGTTTGTCGTAGAAAAAGAGATGAAGAAAGAGAAGGGAGAGATGAATCCAGACGGTGAGAAAAAGAGAAGAGAGTTATGGGAAATGATTGAAGCAAAGCAGATAAAAATTAGTATAATAATACTTAGGGAAAAGGTATATGAAAAAGCAGATGAAAAGTTGAGAAAGAAATGTGATAGAAGGAAGTTTAGTTTGAGTAAAGAAAGAAGAAGCTATCCACGTGGATAGTGTTAGTGTTGAGTATTTGTAAAAAGGGCAAAAAAGTAATTGGTAGAACATCAAATTTTCTTATATGATAGATAAGAAAGTGTTTTTACTTTTTTTAATGCTAAATATTACTACTATTGTATTTTATGATTTTATCAGAATGGAAGCGTTAAGTTTTATATAAACGTTTAACTAGTCAACAAACATCAGTGGCTGTAGTTTAGTGGTAAGAATTCCACGTTGTGGCCGTGGAGACCTGGGCTCGAATCCCAGCAGCCACATTTTTTTGCTTTATTTACTTTTTCAAACTATAAAAATCTACCAAACATTCAGGAGCACACTTTTGCGGGGTAACAATTTCCAAACTATAAAAATCTACCAAACATTCAGGAGCACACTTTTGCGGGGTAACAATTTCAGATTTCATGAAAATTCATGGAAATAAGTCTTTTTAGCTTTTCATAATTGCATCAAATTACCAACTAAAAGTAAAACAGTACTCAGCATCTCACTACAAATTTAAAACTACTGCATGAAGGTTGCTAGGCGCGGATCATTGCAGCGGGCCAGCATCTCACTACAAATTTAAAACTACTGCATGAAGGTTGCTAGGCGCGGATCATTGCAGCGCGGAAGACCACTTCTCGCCCCGAGAGCTCTGCACTTGGCAGCTGCCTGCATTTGTCAAAACAATTCATAAGCTTCTATCCATCTAATTTCCACTTGAGTGCAAGATTATTGTATTTACCACATTGGCAGCAAAGCATAGCATTTTCTCTGTTGCAAAGTTGGCGCAGATTGCTGAAAGTAATCAAGGAAATCTTGTATAAACAATAAAGCTGTGGTGATTCAAGGATAAGACATCGAATAAAGCGGTATTACCGTAGAGAATAGCTCCCGTGAATGCATCACCGGCACCAGTGGTATCGATAAGCTCTGATGGTGGTATGTTTTCCGCCGTTCCAATGTACAACCTACCACAGATTGTTCCTATACCTTCTGCTCTCAACTTTGTCGCTGACTGTAAGTAACACAAAAAATTCAGTTCAGCTACAATCCATTTTATAAATTCATACAAGAAAGGGCGACTAATTTTTTATGTGCAAAATACGACTTCTGACAAAAAAGGTGTTGCGAGTTTCGTTACAATTACTGATGATATGCAGGTTCGGGTGCATATGCTCCCATTCTTTCTTGTTTCCAGAGATTCCAGTAATTTGTCAACATCCATTTCTTCTTCTGTGGATCGAACCTCTACCAGAAAAGCAAAATAAGTGAAAAGAGCATGTTTAGTGTATACAATAAGAGCATACAAAATACAATTAATATTTCACGCAAACGTAAAAAAAAGTTGTATGGACTACTAACCATTAGCACTTCTCTCAAGCATTACGCAACCATCTTTTCCCAAAGTTACAATCACAAATTTGACTTTCGGCAACTTAAGAAGCATAGAAACAAGTGCTTTTGGAATAGTTGCTGCCTCTGTCCATGCCTATTACCAATAGTTGAACAAAACAAAGCTTATGCAAGAACCTTAGAATTATAATTCTGTTACAAAATATAATTTATAATGAAAACAACGAACTTGCCTGTGGAAACTGTGCAGCACAAACAACATAATCAGTTACTTTCAAGAGTTCATCCAAACCCTCTCTTAGCCTTTCCGCATCCATTAAGATAGGTATATTCATCTTCACTGCCTGTACTGAAAAATATAAGATTTTGTTTATATGCTAAAACATGCTAATTGGATACATTTAGCATATATTACAACTAAAAGACATAACCGTGAATATCAGGAAGCTTCAGAAGTGATGTAAATAACAACCTCGTTTGCAAGAACTAGAGCAGTTTCATGCAATCTCCCATCAAAATAAGCAATTCTCGTTCCATTCAATGCAGATAACACACTTGATTCAGGAAGATCTTCTCGTTTCATTGGAGGAAAACCTGGTGTATGTATACATGTGCGCGACTTGCTGAAACATTACAATAAAAACTACTCAAGTTACACATAAAATTTTCAATTGCCGCATTAACATCAGATCTTTGAAGATCTTATTTTAAAACAAATCATGATAGAGCATAGTTTTTAAGATTAAAAGGAGGACTAGACCAATGATTCTTACGTTTGACTGTCAACAATGATATAGGTAAATGGTGAGGTGCCTTCCTTAGAAACCTGCAAATAAGAAGCTCCATAAATAACAACAAAAGGTAGCATACATATGCATTAAAAATATTTTGAAGAAACAAATATAAAATAGTCGGCACCGAAGTCCTATGACAGTATGCTTAAAAATCCAAGATCACACTCAATCTTGAAGTCAGCACCGAAATGCTACATAGTTATTACGAAAAAACAAAGCATCATTAAGATTCCGAACATAATATAAAATTACCACCATAAAGGAGGTATCTACACCATCAGCCTGCAGCTCGTCTAATATGCCCCTTCCTTGAGTGTCATCTGCTACCTAATGAGTATCACAGTATTTTTGAAGTCATAACACAAGATTTATGAAGAGAATATAGATGCATAGAGTGTGTGCGGTAGTGAAAAACCTTGGAGATGATCCTTGGCTTGAGGCCTAAGCGAGCTGCGCAGGTTAAGGCATTGCCTGCGTTGCCACCTCCTTCAGTCTACAGAAAACAATGCAGACTCGACTCACAAGAGTCTCTAAGAAAATGTATTTTTCTATTACGTGAAAAAACAAAGTTTTGTTTGTTTTTAAACTCATAATTTTTTTCTAAAGGTCACCCAACAAACTCATTAAATTGGAAACACACAAAATAAGAAAAGTTCAATTACTCTCAAGACCCGAATACTATCTGGAGATTTTAAAATAGGTTTATGAAATTAAAAAACTATAATTAGGTCTCTAAACTTGTTAACAATTTATAATTAGGCCCCTAAGTTTTAAAAGTAAATTAATTGAATATATGAACTTTCAAATAAGAGGAATATTTGCCATTAAAAAAATTGACACAAAAACCGACATTCAGTATATATTTAAATGATTTTTCTCTCCCTCCACTCTCTTGTCCATACTCGTTCGGAGCTTCAATGTCGTATTGCAAGAGCCCCGGTTCAAACACGCGATTTCCCAATGCTTGAGTCTGGGTTCGAACACGAGATTCTCCACTTGTCTACTTTTAAGGTGTATGAGATTAGCTACGAGGCTACTTGACCAAAAAAAATTATTTTGATCAAGGACTTAATTACAGATTATTTCCAAATTCATAATCCAATTATTACTATTTTTAGCCCCGAAACCTAAAAAACACACTAAAAGTAATTGTTGAGAGTAGGGGTGCTCGCGGTGCGGTTTGGGCGGTTTTGACGAAAAAAATCATCCGAACCGCAAGAGAAAAAATAGTGCGGTTTGGTTTGGTTCGGTTGGCTTTTTAAAAAAATCCGAACCAAACCAAACCAAACTAATGCGGTTTGGTTCGGTGCGGTTGGTTCGGTTTTTTACAAATATTTTATTGAGCCATACATACACATATAGATGATAACATAATTTTGTATTTATACATTCATACACTATCAAATAACAACAAAACTCGTCATATTTTGACAACAATTTTCCATTTAATATGTAAAAATTTAATTATACAAAAGTGGAATATTAAACATAAAATAATAGCATAAAACAATATAAAAATTATTATAATGAAACAAAAAAATAGAAGAGACGAAAGATTAGTGAAAGTGAAAAAGAAAAAAAGTGTTGAGAGATTAGAGAAGAAGATATGCGATAAAAACGAAACTGAAATACGGAACATTTACATAAAAATGAGAAGGTGAAAAAGAAAGAATATAAGAGAGTAGAGATTATAGAAGAAGAGGGAAGATGTATGTGGCAAAGAAGGTGCGATAATGTTATTAGAGATTTTAGAAGATCGGGACTGAAATTATATGTGTAAGAATGATAAAATTGTTCGTAATCATAATGCTAATGTATAATAAGTTTAATTTTGGGTTGGATGTGAGTTAGTAAAATTTAGGTTGTAACATAGTGCGGTTTGATTCGGTTTGGTTCGGTTTACAAAATACAAACCGCAAACCGAACCGTGCGGTTTTGTAAAAACTGACCCAAACTAATCCGAACCAAATGCGGTTTTTTGCGGTTTCGGTTTGGTTTGGTTTGGTTTGCGGTTTTCTATTGGATTGGTTTGGTTTTGATCACCCCTAGTTGAGAGTGCTTCTGATGGAAGGAAGAAAAAAACATGAATGAATATAAGTTGAAAAGAAAAGGAAATACTTTGAAGGAAGTGCTTCTGATTTTTTGATCTGGCTTGGGATAAGCAGCAACAGTGGCCAAGAAATCCAAGCCCACCGCTCCACACCCCACCTGCACAAACACGATAAAGGTTCCATTTTTAAACTTCAAAGATGAAAAGGGAGAGATTGAATCAAAGAAGACGCACCATAATTGAGTTTTCTGGAAGGAAATCACCAGACATAGTGCTCACTCTACGTCAAACCCAAAGAGGGTGAAAATTATAAGGACATACTAGCTTAAAGTTATTTGTAAAATTACAAGTATATCCATTATCACACACATATTTTAAGGACAAAATGAGAATTTGGTTTGTCTTATTATAGTAAAAAACTGTGTCTTTTATTGCAGCAGAATTGTCTAACTTTTCTATGCTATTCAATTTTATAATCTGGTTATAATAATAATGTTATATGTTGTTCAAAAAATTGAATCCAATTTATCATTGTTAAATAAACATACAGAAGACTTCAAAATTTTCTTTGAAACTGGTATAAAACTAGCATCGATCTTAAAGTGATGTACCATAGAAACTCCATTTTCCACATTGATGGCATTATAGAGGATAAAGTGAAAAACTATAATCATGGTTCATTTTAAGTTGGAGTTTCGTTGATGCAAATTAAGTATTAGAACCAGTTCCCAAATATGGAATTCAATTGATTATACGGTCTGCATACAAATCTGTAAAATCTCTAAAGAACTGTACATACTATGCTGAAGAAACACAAAGCTACACATCAATTTGTTGTTTCAGTTATTATAGAATACAGTGTGCTTGTTTCTCTCAACAAAAGCTTCTTCATCAATTCATTGTATCATATCTCTTCTAAGCACCGGTAGTAGCCATTTCTCCAAAATGAAAATGTTGAGGGAAACATTGTGAGTCATTGCAACCTGTGCCCTCATCTTCCTCTGTGTCCCAAAGGAAACTTGCATATGCTGCTTGTACATGGCTGATATCATGAAACCAAAAGCTATTGTTAGAATGATTTTCAAGTATGTAAAATGACAACTTAATGTAAACAGAAAAAAAATAATCTTAACATAATGTTATGAGTGAAGCAGATGATATTGTATTTGTACCTGTCTTGAGGAGAGGCTTGTACTGCTCGTTCGAAATAGCTTGAAGCTCTTTCTTCGTCATGGTGTAGCTCCCAAATTAGCTTCCCATACTGTGATAAAACTTCTCCATCATTTGGATCTGCTAATATGGCTCTGGAATAATACTCCTCTGCTCCTTCAAGGTCTTGTTTGCACTGTCAAATCAAAACAAAATCAATTTTCCAATCATCACCAATAATATAGTATCCATTAATAAAGCCATGTTTGTGTATTTGTATGACACCCGTATGACACGTGCCGGAATAGTCAGACACAAGTGTCGGAAAAGTCAGACAAGGATCGTAGAAAATGGTTTTTTCTTTGATTTGACACTCTTTGAATTGGTGTCTGACACTAATATGACACTTATACAACACTTGTGTCGGACAATTATGAGAGGTGTTCATTAAAATTCTATTATTTTCTTTGCTTCAACACACCTATATATTTCTTGAAAAAATTTCTCACGTATCTAAAAGGGTTAAACATGTAATATGTCAACGTCCTGTCCGGTCCCGATGTTCGTGTCATCCGTACTTCATAAGTTGAAAAATAATATGGTTTGTGTAAGATATTATTATGAAAAAAGTTATGAACATAGCATGGTAGTAATACACAACTAGTAGGCTACCAGAATCAGATTTACAACAATTGAGAGCTACAGGCCTGTTTGGATTGACTTGGCATAAGCAACAGCTTATAATATGTTTATAAGTTGTTTTCACAGCTTATTTTCATCAGTTTATCTAGTGAATTTTTAATCAAGTTGTTTATGCAAACAGAAGGAAATAGAGGTTACCTCATACAAGTATTGAGCATAATTCCTCAGGAACAATGGATTCCCAGGATTTTGCTGCACCATTTTCTTGTAATATTCTTCCACCCCATGATTATTATTATCACCATCATTTCTGTCAGAATCCATAGAATTATAATCACCACCTCCATTGCCTCCTCCTCCTCTGCAGCCACCACCTATGCCATCACCACCACCACAGATATCAATACCAAGCCCCTTTGCAAGATACATTTCTCTATTACCAACCTCTCCCTCATCACCAAAACTCACCCTGCAAACTCTATCCTCCACTTCTTCACTCACCATCATCCTATTCATCACACTAAACTCATCATACCCTTCCTCTTCCATATCAGATTCTTCATCTTCCTCTTCTTCCCGCAAGCCTGTTTGTTTAGAAAGAGAGAAAGATGGAATTGTCTCAAGTGGCAAGCCTCTTTGTTTCCCTGAATACCTCTTAGAAGGATCCATATGATTGTATCTCTCTTCATTATTGCAAGTAGCATAGGCTAAGTCCTCCAAGTTTCCCTCAGATTGAACCCTTCTAATCAACCCTTTGTTTTGCCTTTCAAGATCAGCAATGGAGGGGGAAATTGGAGAAGAACTGCATGAAAGTCTGTGAGTGGTTGGTGGTGGTAGATGATTAAGCATATGACAGGATTCAAGGTGAAGACTATGAGTATGATTAGGACTGTCTGTGAAAGAAGATATCAGAGAACCAAGAATTGGTGTTGAAGAGCTTCTTAGCAACATGTTTTCTGATTGGTTGTCCTTGTCCCTTGATTCTTTGCTTTTGATGTAGAAATCTAAAACACAAAAAAAAAAAAAAACTAGAAGTTAGAAAAACAAAAAAAGACTAATTGGCATAAAAACAGCATAAAGGAGAAGAAAGAAGCAATACCCTTTTAATATAAAAAAGAAAAAGGCAATACCTTTTTAGATAGTGGAGAGTTAACAGATGAAAGAAAAGAATTTTAGAGAAAATGTGAACATTTTTTTTTAAATATATGAAACTAGGGTTATCTCTTATTCTATATATAGGGAAAAAAAACTAAAGCTAAACCCTAATATTCTTATGCATTATTTTGAGGAAAAAAACAAAACTTTAATTAATTTTGACCGAAAATATAATAAATAAAAGGTTCAAAAGGGTAGTAATTGAGTGGTGGACAAAGTTTGGATGAATTTTTTTATGTCTCAATTGGTTGAGACAAAACATCAAACATTTGGTGAGGTGTTTTACTTGGCTCAAACATAAAGTACATTGAAAAAATCACTGTCATTATCTTTTCCACATGAAACAAAAACATGATAAAATGAAAACATGAGGTTAAGAAAAACTACGCCAAGCATTACATGATGAGGGAATTTTCTCCACAAGGTTATGGTAGCAGAGAAAATTGTTCATGAAACCGAAATAGTAGATGTTTTAAGCCACGAAAAAAACATCTTCTGTTTTTGTAACTACACGTGCCACTTATAATGTTTCGTGGAATATTATTATTATTATTCTGTTGTGACCAAAATTGAATTGTTCACGCTTATTATTGTTCTGGAAATTTTGCATGAGGGAATTGAGTTGTAAAATTCCTTACGAAATTCATTTAACATGACAAAAATTGTACTTGTTTTTCTTTAAGAAAGTAATATGAAATATAATCATGAGATATTTAACATAACAAAAAGGAAATAATGTAAAAAATATATATGAAATAATGGTCAAGACTATTTTTATGAGTGTTTTATTTCGAGATTGTAATTGAATATGCGAATTTGCAATCTATTGAATAATTTTTAATTAAATCATTTGTAATAGTATCTTCTAAATAATTCAATCATAAACATACTTATAATTAGTGCCGGCAAAACAGGTCCGACACATTGGACATGTCCGTTTTACCCGCATTTTTTTACGGGGTAGACTAAAATTTTAGACTCGCAACCTCTAATATGTCTGTCCCGCTTCGTCCCCTTTTTTTGCGGGCTTTTGCAGGCACCGACATTTACATGAAAATTTACATTTTTACGTCTAAAAAGTACAAGGCCTGGAACATTCCCCGCTCCGCTCTCACTTTTTTGCGGGAAGGGCCAAAGTTTTAGGCCTGCACCCTCAACTATGCCGCCCCGCTCCGTTTTTTTGCGAGCTTTTGCAAGGCGGGCCTAAACGGTGCGGGCATGCCCGTTTGCCATTCTACTTATAATAGAGAATATCTTATTATACCCCTTAATTCTCTCAGCCACCTGACGAAGTTCCAATTATGCTTCGTAGATATACATCCAGAAGCAAATTTTTTTGAAAAAAAAACTTAGTTTATTTCGTAGGTACATTTACGGAACATTTACAACATAAACAGAGTATTCCGTAGATGTAGCTACGGAACATTCTAAATTCCAATTTTCTTAACAAATATGGAACATCAAATTATAGTGCAATTTTATACTATGTATTCTTTTGTTGTACTATTTTCCGTTACCTTAGGGTTTAAAAAAATGGAACATCAAATTATAGTGCAATTTATGCTATGTATAAGATATATTTTTTTGTGTACTATTTTTCATTGTCTTAGAGGTTAGGGTTTATGGTTTATGATTTAAAAAATGGAACATCAAAATATAACACAAATATAACACTCTGTATTTAACACGTTTCGTAGATACATCTCCGGAAGATCTATTGAACTAAAATAATTTGAATTTTCTCAATGTTTACTATGTTTTTTACGCTTCTGTAGATGTACCTACGAAAAAATCAATTTTTTTAAAAAAAAAGTGTTCTAGGTGTACATCTACGAAAGCATATGGACATTTTTTGCAACTCTTATGGTGGATGAGAGAACCAATGAGTGGGGTAAGAGTTTCTCATAATATAAAGAAAATACTAATGAGTGTTCCCAAAATATTGATTAAGAGATTAAAAAGATAAATTTGACATTTTTAAAAAAATTAAAAAGATTAAAAGATAAGTTTTATAAAAAAAATTGTGTATTAATTCAATGCATTAAAAATATAAATAATTACCTTTTTTAAGAATATTATTTGTATTCAATACATGATCATAAAGTACTTTCTTTATTTAGAATTCTTAACTAATGCATTGGAGTACAGATTAACATGACCCATAATATAAAAATATTATACACAAAAAGTGACAACTATCACCGTGATACGGTTTTAGTTTTTTTTTAATATATCTAAATTTTTTTCCACTTTTTTTCAAATACTGAATCACAAACACACATTTGTATTTGATACGGTGTAGCATATGGTATAGAGTTTTTAGTGTAAAAATAGCAACCCTCTAAATAGAAAAGAAATATGTCGTATAAAAAGAATATGAACAATAAATATACACTAAAATTAATTTAAAAAGTTGTTAAAATTACTAAATGAAAATAAGTTATCATTATTAATTAAAAAATATTTAGAAATCACACTATATAACAATAAATCTATAACAATGATGTAGCTTATTATTTTTCTTCTTTTCTACCTTTTAAAACTGTTTCAAAATTGTACTTTCATTCATGCAGATGTGGCTTGAAACGTTCGTAATATCTCTATTAACGAAATAGAGACTTTAGCTCTGAAAGAGGCTATAAAGGACTTTATAACTCTTCAGCTTCATCGAATTATTTTTGAAAGTGATTCTCTCAGTGTGGTTAATGTTTTGTATTCTAATTTTAGTGGGATGTAAGAATTTTATTTTATTATCCGTACCATTAGTTGGTTTTATCTTATTTTCACAACTTTGAGGTAAAGTTTGTTAAACGTCAAACAAATAGGTTGTCCATTTCTTAGCAAATGCGGCCAATTTCTAAATTAGGCGTAGTTCTATGCACTGTGTTCCTCCTTGTATTGCGATGGTTATTACTAATGATATGAGATAGTTTTGTTCTTGTAAAAAAAAGTTTTGAAATTAAATCTAATTTTTTTTATTTTATTAAATTAATTATTAATATTTTTAATTTAATATCAAATTAATTTTTATTTATATTTTGTCATATTTAATTTTTTATTTTAAATTATATTTTATAGGGGTAAATTAGTAAATCATTTTCTTATCCTATCCTGCCGAATTCTAACCAAGCTCATATTCAGGATAACAATTTGAATTATGAGGCAAGATAGGATAAGTTTCAGGATTAACTTATCATATCCTGTTGTGTCAGCAAACACTGAATTGAGATAGGATATAATACACATATCCATCATGTCTTTTATCAAGCGCACCAAACAAGTCCTAAGGGATATGATACAAAAATAAAACTTAACTTTTTCTCCTATTTTATATTTGAATATTGTGTACATAAGAGCAATGTCGACTTAATTAAACTAAAGGTCTCTACTAATTTAAAAAATGAGTTCAAATTTTTTTTAAAAAATAATTATAATAATTAAAAATAATATATCAAAAATATAATTATATATTAATAAAATATTTAATAATAATTAATTTGATTTTGATCACTTTTATTATTTAATGTATTATCATACCATTTTCTTGATTTATTGGATTTTTATAATATTTTTATGTTTATTAATATTAAAGTGAAAAATTAAACTTTTTAAGATTCGGAACCCTCCAAAATTAGAAGCTACGTGTTGTAGAGCATGTTGCTCCTGCACAGGGTCGAACTTGCACAAGAGAAAAGTAAGACGCTGTTTGGCAAGATATTTTTGAAGCTTATAACTAATAAGCTTGTATAATAATAAAAGGTTTGTTTGGTGACAATACTCCCTCTCTCCCAAAATAAATGTCACATTTGGACAAAAAATTTATCCCAAAATACTTCTCACTCTAAATTACCAATGCAATTTTATATTTAATCTTCCAATTGTACCCTCTATTAAATACTTTCAATTTATTGTTTTCTCACTTAATATTAATATTATTTCGAATACATCAATAGTTAATCAGGATAATTGGGTAAAGTCACCATTCTCTCTTTCATTTATTACTGTTTCTTAATCTGTGTGAAGTGAGTCATTGCGACATATAATTTGGGACGGAGGGATTATTTGATATATTAAACTCTTTAAAGAGTTTTAGTAAATGTCACTATTAAGTGAGTCGTATAAATAAAATGCCACAACATCCATCATGTTTAAATTAAGCCTTTCATTTTTTTAAAAGGCTAATTAATTTAAATATAAAAAATTAATTGAAACCACTACATGTGGAAATGTTTCATCAAATTTATCTTACGTCTTTGTGAAAATCATTGAGCAACGAATTAAGTTTTATACCATTCGTATTTTGTTTTTTCACAAATACTCATTTATATCCCATTGGTTTCACACTTTGACGTGTTCGGACTACATGTCCAAAATCAAGTCACTTGTGAAGTGCTACATTAGGAAGTTTGTATTTTGAATTTGAAAATAGGTAACACTTCGTGAAGTGTTGCACTAGGCAGTTTGAATTTTGAATTTAGAAATTGGCAACACTTGATGAAGTGTTGCAGAACGCGGAACAATACAACCTTTGAAAATTATTGTTGTAGGCAAAATAATGCGAGGTTTGAAAAGTGTTGCAGTAGGTGAAACAATGCAACATTTAACAAAAATGTTGTTGAAAGTGTGTGTTTCATCAAGGATCGCATCGCAACCTTATGAAACAACATTAGTTTGGCCTATAAATTGAGCATTCCAGATTCGGAAAAAACATAATAAAAATTTAACATCTTCACAAAAAATTATAGATTTCATCTTCCATACTACCGAGTTTTCATCGGTTGTGCAAACTTGAATATAGGTTGAACTATCTAAGATATTCCTGATAACAGACCAATACGAATTAGAATCATGCCCAAGTGGATGCAAGACTTTGTTCCAAAATGGCATAATTTAATTTTTATTTGTTATGTTTATTTAATATTCCTTCAAGTGGACTAGGCCCATTAGTCCAATCCAATAGGATTCAGCTTGTATTTAAGGAACTTTTGACTTAATAAATGGTAGAAAATTATACAGAATTTTTATTTTATCTTCTTTCTTAGTTTTAGGTTTATCCCATGGTGAAACCTAGATCTATAACAAATAGGTGCTGAATATTTTATCAATTCTCACATTCTAACTCTAAAACATTTAAAAGTACTAGATTGCGAACCTGTGCTTCGCACAGGTATATTAGAGATAAAACTACAATTTTTTAAATTATATAGTTAATATTTAATTTTATTTGCATATAAAATTATTTTTTGACCATTTAGATAATGCTTTAAAAAAAATTAGAATTTTCAAATTAAAAATATTAAAGGATATCCAAAAAATATATATAAATTAAATAAAATAATAATAACATTATAATGTATTGCGTAGATGACTTAATACATATATGTTCAATTACAAAAAGAAAAAGATTAACACTATATATTTTTCGGAGAATTTTACAAATTTTAAGAAGTTACAGTATGAAAACAAAGTATTTAAATACAATATAGTAAAGTAACTTGAATCTTTAGCCGATATCATAAATCAAATTTTATTTCAAACTTACATGATAAATTAGAAAATGAAATAGGAATTACAATACAAAATCAAAAAGTATATACCATATAAGAGCTAATATAAAATATATAAAAAATATGTGTACTATCATATAAGAGGGGTTAGGAGTAAGGTCAAAGGAGAAGAAGACCTATAACAAAATTGTATATTACAATTTACAACTATGTAAAACCCATGCACCGATTATGTATTTATATATGGGATCATTATTATTAATAGGACAATTAAAAATTATAAGTCTTAATTTTAGTAATTAAAAACAATTATTAAATTGTAACTCTTAATTTTAGTAATTAAAAACGGTTATTAACTAATATTTGTATTGAGTGATAAAATAGTTAAGAAATAGAAAAAAAATAGTAAATTGTATAATAAAGCATAATAAATTTTATAATTGTTATAAATTGTTTTTAAATAATGATATTAAAATATAATAGAGAGATTATATATATATATATATATATATATATATATATATATATATATATTAACTTGATTAGTTGGACGTAAATATTTTAAGTTATATAAGTAATTGAAGAAAATATTGATGTATGTTCATGAATTTAAAATATAACTCATATAAAAAAATATATTTGGAGATAATGTTTTTGTAAAATAATAAGTCATGGATGTTTTTGTAAAATAATAAATCATGGCTTTTATAATAATTGTATCATTACATTTTTAGGCACTACGTATCATGAATAACAGTACTAATGATTTTCTTTAAACATATGTTCAGTATTGGTACAAATCAACATGTATGTATTTCAATTGATTTTTATAAAAGAATATAGATCCGAGTTAAAATTTAAATAAAATAAAATTATACCATATGTTTCAAAATAACTTTACTAACATCAACAAAGCATGATAGGTCAAATATATATTTTACCTCATTTTTCTCATTGGAGACAAAAATATAACAAATATCTCTTCATACAAATTTTAAATTGTTTAAACATACCTGATTTTTTATTTAATTTTATAATATTTTGACAATTAGTTGTCATAGTAAAAAATTGACATGGTTTTCTTAAGTAAAATCACTTGTTTTGAAATAGTGAATGATTGAAATGTATGAAGTTATTTGTAACATAAATATAGTATATTACACATGGAACGATTAATAAGTTGGGCGAATCTCAAACACCAAAGTATATAAAATTACCTGCGACGTAGAAGTTTATATGTTAAACTTGGAACAACATGTTCGAGATATGAGAAAACCAACAATTATGTATAACTAAGATCTCATTGCGTATGAAAATTTTATTTTTTATGACTCTATAATTCATAAATCTAAAAATAAATAAAAAATCAAAAACTTACAATTTGGGTGATAGGAGGATCTCCTAAACTCCATAATCTACGATTTATTAAATGAAATAGTGCAATTAAAAGAATCTATTTGTTGAAAGAAGGTGAATATGACCATGAAAAATAATATCTTGATGATATTTTGTGTTATAAGTACGTTATTTATGTGTAAAGGAATATTTCAAAGAAAATTGGAATGGGCAAGTGAAAGAGTTTCTGTTATAAATTGAAAAATATTTAGTGTAATAATTAAGAATGAAATTATAACGTTACATGAATAAATTTCGGTTACAAAAGTGAAATGTTAAAAGAATGAATTTATGAGCATGCTTAGTGAAAAAGATTCTGTTACAATAACTAAAAAAATAATTTAAAATACTTATATTTTATTATATACAAATAGAATAAATAGAATTGTAATTTTTTATTCATATTAAAAAATTATTACTATTTTTTTTAAACATATGTTCAGTATTGGTACAAATCAACATGTATGTATTTCAATTGATTTTTATAAAAGAATATAGATCCGAGTTAAAATTTAAATAAAATAAAATTATACCATATGTTTCAAAATAACTTTACTAACATCAACAAAGCATGATAGGTCAAATATATATTTTTCCTCATTTTTCTCATTGGAGAAAAAAATATAACCAATATATCTTCATACAAATTTTAAATTGTTTAAACATACCTGATTTTTTATTTAATTTTATAATATTTTGACAATTAGTTGTCATAGTAAAAAATTGACATGGTTTTCTATAAGTAAAATCACTTGTTTTGAAATAGTGAATGATTGAAATGTATGAAGTTATTTGTAACATAAATGTACTATATTACACATGGAACGATTAATAAGTTGGGCGAATCTCAAACACCAAAAGTATATAAAATTACCTGCGTTAGGCGAATCTCAAACACCAAAAGTATATAAAATTACCTGCGACGTAGAAGTTTTATGTTAGACTTGGAACAACATGTTCGAGATATGAGAAAACCAACAATTATGTATAACTAAGATCTCATTACGTATCAAAATTTTATTTTTTATGACTCTATAATTCATAAATCTAAAAATAAATAAAAAATCAAAAACTTACAATTTGGGTGATAGGAGGATCTCCTAAACTCCATAATCTACGATTTATTAGATGAAATAGTGCAATTAAAAGAATCTATTTGTTGAAAGAAGGTGAATATGACCATGAAAAATAATATCTTGATGATATTTTGTGTTATAATTACGTTATTCATGTGTAAAGGAATATTTCAAAGAAAATTGGAATGGGCAAGTGAAAGAGTTTCTATTTTAACTATTCATTTCTAAATATTATATACAAATATTTATTTTATATATTTAGATATTATATTATTATTATTAGTTAAATATTATATATTACATATTTATATAATTATTATTAATATTTGTGGCTGAATATTATACTATATTATTATTATGATTATTATATTTATTTATTTTTAATATAGTGGTAAATTAGTAAATGTCAAAATTAGGATTTTTGTTTAGATTTACTATCAAGGTGACATGTGGCTAAACTTTGTTTAGAGATACTACCAAGGTGACATGTGGCTAGGGTTGCCATCATGACAACCTTGGATTTATATATAAGATTTGAAATACTTAAAAAAAAGTGACGTCGTCATAATTCTATTCTCCATCCATTTAATTTACAATTAATTTTCTAACAAATATGTGGTGTCTCTCATAAATTATAATGTTCATAAATAAAAGCTCAAATGTAAAAATACTCCATAATAATAACCCCAAAATTAATGACCTAAAAGATATCTTCACCATCTCTTCCATTTATGAAATTCTTTTTTAAATCGGTTTATATTCTAATATTTATTATATTGATTCAAATATTCTCTTTCACAAATATTTTTACATCAACATTTTTCTATATATTCAATAATTGTGTATATCTTTTATTTTTTTTATTATAGAAGACAATTTAAATATTATAAAATAAGTGTGTATATCTTTTAATCAATCAATTGTGGTTTTAGTAAAATCAACTATTATTATAAAAAACTAAATTATAACAATGTTATAGATAATTGATTCGTTAAATATATTTAATTGTTGAAAGTAAACATATTTTCTCATAGTACCATTTAATTTTAAGTCTGCCTAATATATTTTAATTGAAATTTTTTCAAGACTATTGTATTGTTGCTAAGTTGATAATTTTTACATTTTTAAAAAAAAATTTAATGGTCTTTTTTCAGCAAATTAATCTATATTTAATTTTTAATTTAAAGAATTTTTAAAAAATATATAACAAACTATTAGAGAAAAATATAAATTAATGGTCTATTTTGAAACGCTTCCACAAATATTTTTTAGTTTGGTGGGACGACCTTGATGTGGTCTCATCAAAACGGGTGAGATAGTCCCTCAGTGATTTTGATTAGGGGTGGGAATAGGCCAGACCGACTAACAGGGGCCTACGGTCCAGCTTACATAGGCCTATGTCAGGCCAGACTTTTTATATAAATAGAAAAGGTCTAGGCTTTTTTATAAGCCCATTTAGCTAAAAAGGCTAGGCACAGGCCATATAAAAAGCCTTTTAAGCCCATGAGACCGGCCTATTTAAATAAATATGAATAATTTTATTATTATTATATTGTGTTTTGTACTTTGAATTAAAATATAAAAATAAATCTTAGTTATCTTGAAGAAATTATGAAAATAAGATGAAAAAAAACCTTATGAACAATGTCATAAGTTGCTTCCATAAGTTCTCTCAAACAAATAGTATCACAAAATTTATGCTACTAGATAAACTCAAATAAGTCAATGCAAACAAACATTTAATCTCACTAATCTTTTAATTTGTTAGTCTATATAAAGTTGAGTTGAATGACTTATTTACAAATTTTTAAATGAAATAGACTTTTAAGTAGGCTAATAGGTCAATCATGCCTTCAAAAAGGCCAGACTCAGGCCAAAAAATAAGCATACGATAGGCTACAGGCCATGCTTAGGCTTTGAATTTTTTAGCAGGCCAGGCTGAGGCTTGGCAAAGTCTAGCTCAGCCTATTCCCACCCCTAACTCTGATGGACCTTGATGTATATTAATCAGGATTGTGGAGGACATCTTCCTATGGCGGTTGGCGGCGAACTGTTATACCCGTTTCTTTACTAGTTCTAGATAACGATTGATGGAGGCACGAGGTAAACTCATATACTATTTGAGGGCGACATCCCTAAAAGTGCTAGAGACCAGCTTGAACTTCAGGGAGTCGGGTTCTCCTATGATGGTCATCTGTGTAGTGATGAAGGCAACATGTTCATAGGGATTGTTGTGCACATCAAACTTAGCCAATGAGGAAGACTTGAAACCCTTTGGGACAGGTACCCCCATACCCCGTCTGAGAGTGGTTGGGGGGTCTTGCAGTTGCATCTCCTCTAAAGGATTAGACTCCTATTGGCGCTATCTGATGTTGTAGACGTCATCCTCTAGTGCGTGGTTATGGCGGCGTAACTCGTCCATGGCAGCACACATCTTTGCCAAGGCATCAACATCACCGCTACCGTTGGTACCTTCTGGTGTAGGGGATTGAGCACTCATGTTAACCATGACTAAAAATGGCTAGGTGTATGAGTGAAGGGTAACAGCGGGCACAATGATGGTGATGAGGACGATTTGCCCTATGTTAGCTTTATCGGGGTCCCACGTTGGGTGTCACTGTACTGGTCAAAAAGTACAAGTGTGTGTGTTCCTCTTGCAAGGGTAGGGGAACTCAAAGGCCTTTGTAGGTATATTATCCTATATAGTGATTAGGGTTTGCCAATGATGGGGAGAAGTCTTGTATGATGATGTTTTGTGGGGGTTCTATGAGTCATGCTCACGTGAGGTGAGATGCTCTATTGATGAAAAATTTGCTTATGAATAAGCTTCTGAGGTTTGTGATCGGTATGAGTTATGGTATAGTTATGCTTTGGGGTGTAATGATTTGTCTCTCTTCCTATAGAGGGAGGAGTATTTATAGAGACCTTTTGGCCATAGGTTTTAGGTAACCCTAAGGGACGACAACCGCTCATCCATTTGTGAAAGGCATGTTACTCCTACCAGTATTGGCTCCACACATGCCAATGGATGAAAAGACAGTCATGCAAACCCATGTGGTTTTATTGAGTATAGAAAGAGTATCAATGCACTAACTATAGACGTTGTCACGCGGTCACCCTACGTAGAACATATAGTGCATCAAAAGTTTGATGACACTTCCTTTTTTCTAGTTATCTACGATGGGAGACCTTAGTGACTATACACTTACCTAATAGGTGTTTACGCTAGTTTGGGCATGTTCAAGACATCCCAGACCTGCCCCTTCTATTCCAACTGAGAGAATAGATAGATGGTTTGTGCCTAATGTTGTCAGCTCTACCCATTCCATTGCAGATCATGCAGTGGAGGTTCAATTCTCTACGCAGTGTGTGAATGATTACTTAGAGTGGTAGCTTAGTGTATCACACCCTTGCATCATCCCACAAGTTGAGCATGCATGTGATGATTGACCTTCTGATGCTGGGGGGGACCTTCTAATGATGTGTCACCGCGTCCACCACCTCCACATGCTCTAGCTTACTAGTAGCATCTGCAGATGATAATAGTCATTATGGATAACCTCATGGGTTTGGTAAACCCAAATGGTGACATTTATACTTTGGCATCGCATGCATCACACATAGCCCGCATGAGACATGTGTAGATTTTATTATTTTTTATATTATTCATATATTATTTGTATTATTACTCAAAAAAATTGATCTGTATATTTTATTAGATAACAAATGATCATTTTCAAGATTGCATGATTAACATAAGTTAGCATATAACGATTAACATAACTTAACACGTGAGTGTTAACATAAATTAACACAGACAATTACATAACTTACCAAAACAATAATAAATAACAAAACTAAGACACTGCTAAATGATTCTAGACGTTTCAACATCTTGATTATGTCTTCGACAAATCTAGGAAACCTAGTTTAAGGCATCTTCTTGTTTGGGAATGCCAAGCTGAAGTAATAGCGTATAATCCACATGAAAAAAAGCTTGATGCAAGAACAATTAGTGGTCTTTTCATTGGGTATCTTGAAAAATCAAAAGGGTATAGATTTTATTGTCTTGATCATAGTACGAGAATAATTGAGTTTGTTAATACTCGATTTATTGAAAATGACCAATTCAACAGGAGTGAGAAATCACGTAAAGTGGATATTATGGAGACTCGTGAAGAACCTTCTTCATCTAAAGAGTCTTTCCATGTTTTTGTCACTTTGGTTTTACTACCGTCATGCAATACACATAAACAACAAATCAACATCCAAAACCCGCGAAATAAACAAATAGTAGATGAACTAGTTGACAATGTACAAGTTGCAAATGTGCAAGAACAAGTGATAGAACAAACACAAGAAATAGCAGTAAGAAGGTCTGAAAAGCAAACCAAACCAGCTATTTCAAAAGATTATATTATATATTCACTTGAATATGAATGTGACTTGAGCATTGATGAGAATCTAGTCTTGTTCACAGTTTACACAAGTCATAGAAAGTGACAATTTTGAGAAATGGATCAATACTATGAAAGAAGAGTTAAAATCGAAGGATGACAATTTGTTATAGTAAGAATTAAATAGTTTAAACTTATTACTAACCTATAGGATGTAGAAATAAGATACTCCCTCCGTCTCATAATGAGTGACTCATTTGGAATAAAATAGTGTCCAAAAATGAATGATCCATTTCAATTTTCAATGCATTTTTTCCAATTCTACCCTCTAATTAATAAAGATTTCATCATTTTCAATAGATGATAAGGGTACTATAGTAAAAACCATATTCTTTCTCTTCTTTTTATGCACTTTTCTTAAACTGTGTGAAATGGTGTGTTGGGTGGACGGAGGGAGTAAATGACTTGATTGCATTAAATTATTTGAGTTTATTGAAACAACTTATGACATAGTCATAACTATTTTTCAAATTAATTATGTTTGCTTATGAAAATAGCTTATAACTAATATGATAACAGTTTGATTTAATTTAATTTTTGTTCTAAGATAATTATCCAAATAAGGTCAAAGTAACACTTTCTTCTTGTAAAATAATCTGCCACAGCATTCCTCTCAAGGCATATGAAAGTTGAAACCCATTGAAGTAAAAAAATCAAGCACATGCTCACAAGAACCCTGATACACAATATTCGCCGCAGAATGTCGTCGAAAAGATCGTAAGTCTCAGGTGGTGGCTGCAAGAGTGAGATCACAGCAGTTCCCTTGAGAAGTTAGAGCCCTACCTGGTCCAACCAACAACTCCCCTGTATCTATAGATTCGAAACATTTTCTCATTGTTACTTTAATTTGCTACTCAAGTTACCTAAACTTAAACTTCATATTTTTCATGTCAAAATATTAAGGTTGTGGGCAGCCTACAGATATACGTTTATAAATATCACATTTTAGAAATAATTAATACAACAATTTGAATAGTCTAGCTCCACATTCATCATTAACAGAAACATATTATATGAGATGAGAATATACTATACTGTAAAGTAATATACAAATCACAGCCAACAACACACCAATCAATTATTTTATAGCTAATTACAACTGTAGAGGAAAGTTGAACATAGAAAAGGACCCAACCAAGTGATTATTTTTGTACCATCCTGAAAAGGCCATGCAGATGCATGCTGCTTAATCTTTTTTAGAAATGTCTCTAGAAGTAGCGGTTGAACCAGGACCAAAAGGAACACTAGGACGGTGAAAAGATTTGTAAATTGTACTATAAAAATTTCTTTTCTTCCAGGTTTGGCGACGGGGAATACTTTCAACAATGCATGCAAGCGTTTTATCGGTCAAGGGTGCCTCGTTATCAATGCAACCGTCTAGCCCTGCACTGAAAAATTCTTCCCGTTGTACTTCTGTAAGGAAACGCGTCACGCCAACAATCGTTGTAGGGTACTCCATGTCTCGCAGCATCTTCGTCATCTGCATAAAACACGTGAATGAATCGCATTATCAATATATATTAGCCATATGCCACAAGAAATTAATATATAGAGACAAATGTAGTTACCTGAACCCCATCAATGACAGGTAAATACCTACCAAGGAGAATTAAGTCATAGACTTCCTCAATACAAATTATTTTTATAGCTTCTTGGCTAGTTTTCACTGAACGAGTTTCCACACCAAGTCTATTCAACGTAACTTCATGAACCTTTCCAATGTGGTCATCATGGTGCACAACAAGTGCTCTTATTATTTTTCGATGGGGGCTTGGTGAAAGATCATCATCTTCACTATCTTCACTATCAGATAACATTATTTGTTTACCTTTATGATCACTTATACTGACCATCTTTCTACACAATTGATGATATATCAATTCAATTAATTATACCACTTGGATCTGTTACATATATAAAAAGAAAATCATTATTTTCTTTTCTATACAAGAAAGATATATAATTTGAAATAGCACAATTTCACAACATATTGAAATAGAGCTAACCTTGCTCAATGTGAGACAGAGAATTTGGTTTCTTTCTTCTTCTTCTTCTTCTTCTTCTTCTTCTTCTTCTTCTTCTTCTTCTTCTTCTTCTTCTCCCTGACAATTCTCACACTCTAAAAGAGGGATGAATGGATGGCTGTGTAAAGAAATAAAAGAAAGTGAGTTATTCATGATAAAGATGCTTCACTTTATAAAGCTATATATGTAATTAGAAGAACTCAAGATGATGATGAAGCTTGCAGTAGCACTTGCCTTGTGGAAAAGTATTGATTCTGTGTGAGTGAGTGAGTGAGTGAGTGAGTGAAGAAACAAAGTAACTGTGTGTTGAATGAATATGAATGCTGAGACTGTAATTGTAAGAATTCTTAAGCCATGATATCTAAATATATATGAATGATAATGAATATGAAAAGGAAGAAAAAAAGTTAGTTAGTTAGTTAGAAAGTTTGTTTGGATTCTGTTGAACCAATTAACTGCTAAACTAACTCATGTTTTGTTTGTTACTGATACATTCTAATTCTATTGAAACTGATTGTGTATCAGCTACTCTATGGGGCTTTTCTTGACTATAAATTATATTATGTTTACAACAACAAAAAATCAATTAGAATTTAATTTAAAAACTGGCTATCCACAGTATGTGAATTACAATGGTTAACATATCTATTATGTGACTTAAACGTCGACTTCATCTCTCCTGCAGTCTTATATTGTGATAACCAGTCTGCACATCATATTGCCGCTAATGCAACATTTCATGAACGATCAAAACATATTGAGATTGATTGTCATGTCGTACGAGAAAACTCATCGCCAAACTCTTTCAACTACTACATATCCCGAGCTCTGCACAACTTGTAGATATTTTGACTAAGCCTCTTGATCCTCATCTTTTTTCTCTCATACTTTCCAAGCTGGGAGTTCTGATTAAATACGCTTCAGCTTGAGGGGGTTATCAAGTTTAATAACTGTTTTAACAGTTGACTATTAGGGCTTTTAGTCGTTAGGTTAGTTTGATAGTTTGTTACGTATTTCTATTTGCTTGCACTGCAAGTTATCTATTGTTATATATACCTTATCAATATAATTTAGAGCTAAACTCATTAATGCCTTTCCACAAATCCTATTAAGATTTGAAAAAAATACTTAGATCTAATAAGCAACCACTTCAATTTTTTAAGTCACATATATGATATGAGTACATGTACTATATTAGGTCCAAACCCAACCCATTGTTATGCCATATGATATCAATATGATGTGTTATAAAATTTTATTTGGAAAGTCTTTCCCGCTGCCTAAAAAGATCATTGCGTATGTGGAAAGTCTTTGCAGGAATTTTTTGTGGTCAGGACAGGAGGCTGCCAGCAGGAAAAATCCTATATCGTGGGAGCACATATGTGATCCGGTGGCTGCTGGTGGGCTTAATGTTACAGCCCTGGGTGTGGGGAACCGTGCTCCTCTAGGGAAGATGCTGTGGAACATTAGTCAGAAGGAAGACCGTCTTTGGATTCAATGGGTGAGCCACTACTATATGAAGAAGGAAGACATTACTACCTACATGCCTAAGCAGTCTGCTGCATGGACCATGAAAGCTTTGTTCAAGCATAAGATCCTTCTCATGAATTCTGATGCTTGGAAGAGTTTTGTAGGTACGGGCATATATAGAACCAGCACTATGTATAAGGAACTAAGAGGTGATAGGACGAGAGTGCCTTGGAAGAATCTGATTATGGGGAGCACAGCGAGACCTCGTACTACCTTCGTACTTTGGATAGCCTGTCAGTGCAGGCTGCTCACGAAAGATAGACTCAACAGGTTTGGAACTCTTAATGACGGCAGATGCATGTTCTGCAGTGATCCTGAAACATGTGACCATCTGTTTTTTGCTTGTAAGGAGACTAGTAAGATTTGGACTATGATGTTGGAATGGATGCAGTTGATACATACCCCGCAAGAGAGGAGTATGGAGTTGAAATGGATCATTGAGAACAGTGGAGGAAAAAGCCATCGTGCAAAGCTGTTAAAGATATGTGTGGCTGAAACAGTTTATCATATATTTGGTGCGTGAGGAATAAGAAAGTGCTCCAACCTAACAATACGCAAGAATTGAATTGTCATGAGATAAAGAACTTGGTGCTAGAGCGGGCAAGTCTGGATAGGAAACTGGAGGCGTATTGTAGATCCCTTTAGAGTTTCTGTTTTTGTGTTTGCTTTTGTATTCTTGAGGCTTAGATCCTAGGATCAGCGTGTATCAAACTGTTTTTTTGGAATATATATATATATATATATATATATATATATATATATATATATATATATATATATATATATTCATTATTTGCTCAAAAAAAAAGTTTATTTGGCTTAAAAAAGACACTGCACGTGCATAGTATTATGGTTAAAATAATATGGATAAGGCATATAACACGTCTATTTTTCGTTATTATAGACCAACAACTGACAGTTAATCAGTTGAAAAATCTTATTTTAGAGATAACAAGCTTCGTTTTGAGATCATAGCTAATCTCAGTGAGAGAAAAATAGTTGAATAAGGTGATATTGTCAACTAAAGAAAAGGGAAAATGTCTGAAGCCGAAAATTTAAACTTATTCGTTCCATGTCACTGCTTTGCACAACATATTCACACATTGTCTTTCTACATATTCACTTGACACAATTGCACACCTTTTTTTCTTTTCTTTTTTTACTATTTCAACTTTAACTTTAACTTAATCTTCACATTTTTCAGTCAAAAGTTTAAGGCTGTGATCAGCCTACACATATCTAACAACTTGTATATAGTCTCTGTATTCATCATTAACACTAACATACAACGATACTGTAAAGTAACATAGATCATGTTTCTGGAAACACGCGTCTGACTTTATTGATACAATTCACATTGCTAACAATACAGACAATCAACTATTTGTGAGATTTGCGAGATTTGCAAGAACTTGAACCTGAACCAGGACCAGAACTTGAATGATAAATCTGGCCGAAACGAAAAGGAGAATCAGGACGGAAAAAAGAATTGTATTCTACATTATAATTAACTCTTTTCTGCCAGGGTTGGGGAGGTGGAATACTGCTAACCAGTGATTCAACCGTTTTATCTCTCAACGGTGTCTCATAATCAATGCAACCATCTAGCCCTGCTCTATAAAATTCTTTCGCTTGTTCTTCTGTAAGGGGATAATGTGACACACCAATAATAGTTCCAGGGTACTCCATGCTTCGCAGCATCTTTGTCACCTGCATAAAACACATGAATGAATCATATTATGCATATGCCACATAAAATTAATATAATATATAGAGACAAATGTAGTTACCTCAATTCCATCTTTGACGGGCAAAGTCCTACGAATGAGGATTAGGTCATAGATCCGATCATAAGAAATTATTTCTAAGGCTTCTTGGCCAGTTTTCACTGAACGAGTTTCCACACCAAGTGTTTTCAAAATATCTTCATGAGTCTTTCGAATGTGGTCATCATTGTCCACAACAAGTGCTCTTATTATTCGAGGGCCCGTTTGACGATCAGCGTCAATATCAGTGAACGTTATGACTTCGGATCCGTCTTTCATTGCATTGTCCATCTTTCTTAATTACCACTTCAGTCTGTTAGATATATAAAAAAGAAAATCATTATTTCATCATATGTAGAAGAAAGAAATATAAACATATATGTGCACATTTCATAATATTGTGTGGTAGCACTAACCTTGCTCAATGTGAGATTGAGATTTTGCTTTCTTTCTTCTTCTTCTTCTTCTTCTTCTTCTTCTTCTTCTTCTCCCGGAAAATTCTGAGACGAATAGAGGGAAATATGGATGGCTGTGTAAAGAAATAAAAGAAACTGATTTATTCATGATAAAGATGCTTCACTTGCTAAAGCTATACATGTAATTAGAAGAAGTCGAGATGATGAAGTAGTTTGCAGTAGCACTTGCCCTGTGGAGAAGTCTTGATTCTGTAGGAGTGAGTGAGTGAGTGAAGAAACAAAGTAGCTGTGTGTTGAATGAATATGAATGCTGAGACTGTAACTGTAAGAATTTTCAAGCCATGATATCTAAATATATATGAATGATAATGAATATGAAAAGGAAGCAAAAAGTTAGTTAGGTAGTTAGTTAGGTAGTTAGTTAGTTAGTTAGTTAGAAAGTGTGTTTGGATTCTGTTCAACCAATTAACTACCAAACTAACTCATGTTTTGTTTGTTACTCATTGTATCAGCAACTCTATGGGCCTTTTGTTGACTATGAATTATATTATGTTAATAAGTACTTTACAACAACAACAAAAAGTCAAATAGAAGATTAATTTGTAATTCAACCACATTAATTACAAATGATGAAGCAAATTAAAGTGATAATAGTAAACAATGTTGAACCATAGTAACTTTCAATTCAATGTAGAGTACTGCACAGGCTCACTACAACAATTATTTACAACGGTACACTTAACGCGATTGGAAATTAAACATCTTGATAGACATGTCGAAAACCAACACAAAAGCCACAACTACTGCAGCAGCAACTGCTCCCAAAAAATCAAGCTTGAAACCATATACCAAAGTTTGTAAAAGAACACAAGGGATTTCAACTAGAGCCTGCATGAAAATATGAAGAGTGGATTAAAAAAAAGCATACACTGAAGTAAGTACTTTATATGAGAATATTATGAATGAATACTAAAGAAAATCACTTGCCATGATATCACTAACATTGTCACAAAGCAACGTAGAAGAAAGGTACTCTATGTGCAACTCATATATCAGAGATTTCAGCCATAGTAACTCTGAACTGGTTGGAGCCAAAGTAAATGCATGACTCATGACTCGGGCGTGGATCTTCTATCATCAGGGTCACGTACCCAATCTAAGTCATTGTAGGATCTTAGAAAAAAATTGAATTGGATTAGCATGGGATAAAAGTAAGCCATGAGTTGAGGTTCCACTGACATACCTTAATATCCTCTTAATAGTGCTTTAGTGGTTTTCAAGAGAATTAGCCATAAATTGATAGGTTTTGTTAACACAAAAGGCAAAGTCAGGACGAATTAGTGTTACATTTACATGTTGTAAGGCATCAAAAGTTGACCTATACAAATAGGCATCTTGCAATATATAATGCTTGCTAAGGGTGTAATGATTAAACATAGGAGTGTTGACTCCATTTGCACCAGTCATGTTAACTTTGGAGAGGAGATCATTACTATACTTAGTCTGAGTCAGAAGTATTGAGCCATTTTACTAATATATCACTTCAAATATTAAGCTTCCATAGCTTCTTTAAGAAAAATTTGTTATGTAATTAAGTGATTAAATCATGAATGAGTGTGGTAGAGATGTATGGCAACATGATATCATCAACATTGTTGTGAAAAACGATACCAATAACAAAGTATAATAGGGAATTAGGGAAGAGAATAAGAACACAAGAATTGGTTATAACTGCTATTCTTTCGCTTTCTCTTAAAACAAGATTACAAGTTTACAAGAATAACAAATAACCTCTCTCACCCTAAATTAGGATTTGCAGCTTAGCAATGATGAGAGACTAGTATGCTATTTATAATAAAACCTAACATACTAACTAATGGGCTTTTTCAGCAAGGCCCATTACACAAGTCAACTTAATAAACAAGCTAACTTAACAAATTAGGGTTTAAACACTAAAACCTAATTTAACATGCTAACAACCCTAGCATCTTCGACACAAACATGTGAACAACCTTCGACTTCATGCTTAACCCTGTCGAACCAAGAAGCTACCCTTCGGCCATACTAGAGTTTGATCCAATATCTCACAAATCTCCACCTTGGACCTAACTCTACAACGTCAAGGGAACAAACTAACTTTCTTCATGCAGCTTTATCAACTGCATACAGTGGAAAAATTTGCAACTCGGCAATGTCTTGGTGATCATATCAGCAGCATTGTCTTCAGTCGAAACCTTCAGCACTTGGACTTCTCCACGCTCGATTACTCCTCTGACGAAATGCAGCCTCACATCAATGTGCTTAGTTCGCTCATGATAGGCTGAATTCTTCGACAGGTGTATTGCACTTTGACTATCACATTTAACAGTGATACCTCGACCTTGAAGTTTCAGCTCCTTCGCAAAACCTTCAAGCCACAATGCTTCTTTCACAGCTTCAGTTAGGGCAATATACTCCGCTTCAGTGGTTGATAGAGCAACAACCTTCTGAAGTGTTGCTTTCCAACTAATTGCAGTGCCAAACATAGTGAAAACATATCCAGAAATAGATTTTCTGGAATCCATACAACCTGCATAATCAGAGTCGACATATCCTTCTATTACTGCTTTACTATCTTCACCCAAGGCTCCACCATAAATTAGGACTCTATTCAGAGACCCATTTATGTACCTTAAAATCCACTTCAATGCTTGCCAGTGAGCCTTTCCAGGATTCGCCATGTACCTGCTTACAAGACTTACTGCGTATGCTATGTCGGGTCTAGTACAGACCATAGCATACATCAAAGAACCAACTATATTAGCATATGGGATGCTATTCATATAGGCTCTTTCGACATCAGTACTGGGACACTGATCAATACTCAGCTTGAATTGAGGGTTTGTTGGAGTCACAACTGGCTTCGAATTCGACATACCAAACTTTTCAAGAATCTTCCGTAGATATGCCTCTTGAGATAGGCATAACTTCGACCTTTTTCTATCTCTTCGAATGTCAATTCCAAGAATCTTGGAAGCAGCTCCCAGATCCTTCATATCGAACTCCTTATTGAGTTCAGCCTTCACCCTCATCACATCTTCGACACTGTTGCTTGCTATGAGAATATCATCCACATAAAGCAACAAAATAACAAATGAATTACCAGGTCGAAATCTGAAGTAAACGCAGTGGTCGAACTGACTTCTAATGAAACTTATGCGTGCCATGAACTTGTCGAATCTCCTATTCCACTGTCGAGGAGATTGTTTCAGCCCATACAAAGATCTCTTTAACTTGCACACATAATCTTCCTTCCCCTTTTCGACATACCCTTCAGGTTGCCTCATCAGGATCGTTTCATCTAGATCACCATACAAGAACGCAGTCTTCACATCCATCTGTTCCAGTTCAAGATCGAACTGTGCCACCATGGCAAGCAACATTCGAATGGACCTATGCTTCACAACAGGAGAAAACACATCATTGAAGTCGACACCTTCTTTCTGAGTGAAACCCCTTGCAACTAACCTTGCCTTGTATCTTTTCGACGTCACTCCTTCAATTCCTTCCTTAACTTTGAAAATCCATTTACAGCTGACTAACCTTGCCCCAACAGGTTTCTTGATCAGTTCCCAAGTATGATTATCATGAAGAGATTTCATCTCATCATCCATGGCCTTCAGCCATTCAGTCTTATTTCGACTCCTCATAACTTCCTTATAGTCTTTAGGTTCTTCGTCTAGAACCTCACTTGCAGAGATTAAGGCATAAGCTATAAGATCTGCATATCCAAGTCTCTGAGGTGGCTTGATGACTCTTCTCGACCTATCTCTCGACAATAGGTAGTCATCGTCAGTTTCCTCAACTTCAGCATCTTCTGCTTCTTCTTCGACTTCATCTGGGATATGCAATTCAGCATCAACATGCTCCACCTCAACAGGAATCTCTACCTGTTCCAGCTCTTCGTCAGATGTTTCTGTACTTCGACCAACATCATCAGTTTTCTTAAAAGCCATTTCAGCTTCATTGAAAACTACATCTCGACTGGTGATACACCTCCTGTGACCTGGCTCTAGGCACCATAGCCTATAAGCTTTGACTCCTTCAGGGTATCCCATGAACATGCATTTCAGAGCTCTAGGTTCGACCTTGTCTTGCCTAATGTGAGCATAGGCTACGCAGCCAAATACTCTCAGTTTGTCGAGATCTGGTGGATGTCCCGACCAAACTTCTTCAGGTGTCTTCATATCTAACGCTGTCGAAGGACATCTGTTTATCAGATATGTTGCTGTCGAAACAGCCTCAGCCCAGAACACCTTTGTTAACCCCGCACTAGTCAACATGCATCTGACTCTCTCCAAAATAGTTCGATTAAACCTTTCAGCCAAACCATTTTGCTGTGGAATACCTGCAGTAGTTCTATGCCTTGCAATACCAGAGGCAGCACAAAAACTGTCGAATGCCTCATTGCAAAATTCAAGGCCATTGTCGGTTCTCAACCTCTTGACCTTTCTGCCAGTCTGATTTTCAACCAGAGTCTTCCAACTTTTGAAATTCTCAAAAGTTTCATCCTTAGTCTTCTGGATGAATACCCATAATTTTCTGGAATAATCATCTACTATGGATAGAAAATACCTTGCTCCTGAATGTGATGGACACCTTGCAGGCCCCCAAAGATCAGCATGGATGTAATCAAGGGATCCATGTGTTCTTTGTTTGCCTTTGTTGAACTTCACTCTGCAAGATTTTCCAAGTACACAGGGTTCACAAAACTTCAGCTTTTCGATTTTGTCTCCACCAAGCAGATTTTGTTTCCCTAATTCGACCAGACCTCTTTCACTGACATGGCCCAATCTCATGTGCCAGATTTCTGTTTTCGACAAAGGTTTCGTGGATGCAACATTTGTCGAACCACTTACAACTTCAGCCTCAAGGGTATACAAGCCTTGTTTCTTCACGCCTCTCAAGACTTCCTTCGAACCCTTCATGACTCTTAGGATACTTTTCTCTCCTTGGAAAACATATCCTTTCTTGTCGAATTCACCAAGAGAAAGCAGATTTCTCTTCAAATCAGGAACATACCTGACTTCAGTCAACAACCTTATTGACTCATCATGGAGCTTGAATCTCACAGATCCAACACCTGCAATCTTGCAAGCCTTGTTGTTTCCCAGCAATACTGATCCACCATCTTGATCACATAATTCCTCGAACAAGTCTTTGTTTGGAGTCATGTGCCAAGTGCAACCTGAATCCATAATCCACTCCTTCTTAGAGTCATTGCTTGAAACCACAAGAACATCAGATGATTCGAAATCATCTTGAACAATGGCAGCGTTGCCATTATCCTTTCCTCCATGATATTTCAAGCGTTCAGGGCACACCTTTCTTGTGTGACCCTCCTTCTTACAATGGTAGCATCGAATGCCAGATGCTTCGCCACTGTAAGTCTTCGACTGGCTTTTGCCTTTCTTCTTGTCGAACTTACCATCCTTTCGTAAGAGTTTTCCTTTAACGGCCAAACCTTCGCCAACAATCGAAGGTTTATGCTCCTTTCGTTCATTCAAGTCCTTAGAGTACAAGGCTGATTGAACTTCTTCAAACGTCAGGGACTCCCTTCCATACAAGAGAGTTTCTTTGAAGTGAGCATGTAATCGAGGCAAAGAACACAATAGTAACAGCGCTTGATCTTCATCATCGATCTTCACATCAATATTTTCAAGATCAAGAATCAGCTTGTTGAACATATCCAACTGCTCAGCCAATACTTTGTCTTCAATCATCTTGAATGAATACAAAGCTTGCTTCAGGTAGAGTCGATTTACCAGCGATTTGGTCATATACAAACTTTCAAGTTTCACCCATAACCCTGATGTCGTCGTCTCCTTTGATACCTGCCGGAGAACCTTATCACCAAGGCTCAACAGAATTGCGATGTGTGCTTTCTCGATCATAGTTGTCTTCTCCGCTGCCGTTAATGCAGCATTCATGGCTGCCTCTCCCTTCAACGCTTCCAAACAACCCTGCTGAACCAGTAGGGCTTTCATCTTCAAGCGCCACAGACCGAAATCATTCACTCCGGTGAATTTTTCAATCTCATACTTTGTTGACGGCATCTTCTCCACGCTCACCGCACCAATTTGTTGTGAATTCAATGCCAAGAACAAAGTATAAAATAAGGAAGAATAAAGGACAAGGAAGAAGAGGAACACAAGAATTGGTTATAACTGCTATTCTTTCGCTTTCTCTTAAAACAAGATTACAAGTTTACAAGAATAACAAATAACCTCTCTCACCCTAAATTAGGATTTGCAGCTTAGCAATGATGAGAGACTAGTATGCTATTTATAATAAAACCTAACATACTAACTAATGGGCTTTTTCAGCAAGGCCCATTACACAAGTCAACTTAATAAACAAGCTAACTTAACAAATTAGGGTTTAAACACTAAAACCTAATTTAACATGCTAACAACCCTAGCATCTTCGACACAAACATGTGAACAACCTTCGACTTCATGCTTAACCCTGTCGAACCAAGAAGCTACCCTTCGGCCATACTAGAGTTCGATCCAATATCTCACAAACATAAACAAGAATATCAATGTAATACTTTCATGATTGTAAATGAATAAGGAGTGATCACACTTGTTTTAAAAAAAGTGAATAAGAGTATGAAAAGCTTTTCCCACCATGTCCTACGAGCTTACTTAAGGTCATACAAAGCTTTCTTTAACTTGCATACTAAATTAGAGTTTGAGCTAGCAAAGTCATATGATTGTTGAATGTAAATCTCTTCTTGAAACTCATCATTAAGGAAATCATTGTTTACATCTATTTGTTGAACTATCCACTTGTAAGTAAGAGCTAGAAACAAAATAATTCTGATGGTTGTTGGCTTCACAACAGGGGGAAAAATATCATGAAAATCAAAACTCAGTTGTTGGTGGAAACTCTTGGCAAAAAAACCTTGCATGTGGATATATGTATTTGCAGGTACAATTGTCTACAACTGTTAAGATGATCTTGTTGGTTTTGATGATGACAAAATCTTATGTCAAAGGCGCTCAATGAAGTCTATAGTGATAATTGGTCAACAATCTCTAATAAAGGCATTCAATCAATAAGTTATCTCAAGCCTCATTAGTTAGAATAGTCAAGTTCCAGTCGAAGTGATTAGTTATCAATGAATTTAGAAAAGAGACTTGAAGCTCCAAAGTTGTTAAATAGAGGAAGTGTGAAAGATCACATGGTCCTGCGCTTAGCGCGTGTCTGAGTGATGAGTTTAATGTAAAAGCTATTATTGTAATTCTCAAAGTACTAACGCTAGGGGTGGGAATAGGATGGACCGATTTGTCAAGTCTAAGTTTGGTCTACCAAAAAACGAAAGCCTAAGTTTGGCATGTAGCATGTCATAGATTTATTTTTTGGCTAGAGTCTGGCCTTTTTGAATTCAAGGTTAGCCTGTTAGCCTACTTGAAAGGCTATTTCAATTAAACATATGTAAATAAGCAATTCAAATCATGTTTAAATAGACTAACAATCTAAAAGACCATTGCGACTAAAAATTTCTTTGCATTGACTTATTTGAATTTACTTATTAACATAAATTTTGGGAGACTATTTTATTAAGAGAGCTTATGAAAACAACTTATGACATTGTTTATAAGAATTTTTCAACATATTTCATAAGTTCTCTAAGATAACTATGAGTTATTTTTCTCAAAGGACAAAATTTAACATAATAATACAAATAAAATATTCATATTTATTTAAATAGGTCGGTCTGATAGGTTTATAAGGAATTTTCAATGGCATGAGCCATAACCTTTTTAACTAAATAGACTTATAAAAAAGCCTAGGCATTTTTCTTTTTTTTAAAAAGGATGGTCTGACTTAGGCATGTGTAGGCTAGGCCATAGGGCGTTGTTAGTTGGTCTGACCTATACTTATTCCTAACTAAGGTAATGTCACACATACAAAAGATCTTTTCAAAACCTCAATGATTTTACTTAAACTTCTTAAAACCTATCAAGACATATATGTAACTGATTAAAAAGTGTTTCTAATCAATTAGAGAAATTAACCCACTTCCTAAATTGATTAAGACATTGTCTGGTCGATTAAAGAAATTAAAAGACCCAATTATCGATTAAATAATATAATCGTTTGGGATTTCCTTTTCTGGATTAGGGTATCTGATTTTTGAATCATCTTAATTGATTAGTGTTAATATATTAGGTTTAATATATTAAACCATAGTTAATATATTAAAAACCGAAAAGAAAACTTTGAAAAAAGCTAATTGATTGTTTCCTTTTTTAGAAATTTTTTTCTTATATAAATGAGGTTTGTCCTCATTTCATTTTACACCATCTTTTCAGAATGAAACCCTTTCAACCATTTTTTTTCTTTTATCTTCTCCTCGATTTTCTATTTTCACTAAATTTGTCTTAATATTTTGAGAGTGAAAAATCCCTTAGGAGAACTTTGGTGTATTGGTGTTGTGTTATGTTTGTTCTTATTCAAGAGTGTGATTCTCTTGAGTAATATATTTGTTTGGTTCTTGAGATTATCCTTTGAAAATATTGGTTTGGTTCTTAAGATAAGTCACTTAAAATCTCGGTTTGGTTGTGAGCTTAACATGTTAAAAATTCTATTTGGTTTGGAGATCAACCTGAGTAAAATCTCTTTTTTGTTGTAAGAAGGTTCATGGGCATATCATGTAAAAAGCTCAAGATATATTTTAGTGAAAACTCTTAGGAGCATGAATATGTCATGTGGTAGTATACACTTGTATAAATCTTCGGTGCAATCTCTTTAACTTTATCTCTTTATTTTTCTGTCATTTATTCTCTTTCCTCTATAATTATTTCTTATGTCTTCTCTATTGATTTGTATCAATTTAACTAATATAAACCTATTTTTAAATTAAAGATTTTAAAATATTTTTTATTTCTGAATATCACAATTCACCCCTCTCCCCCTCTTGTGTTTGGAGTCACTTGGTTAACAAGTGGCATCAGAGCCTAATTTTTGTTTTAAGACTAATCATTCTAGAAGGAAAGAACTGATTAAAATGATTCACTAAACAAACCTCCATCCTTTAATGGATAAGAGTATGCTTTGTGGAAAGAGAATATTAGAATCTTTATACAAAGGATGAATTTTGATATTTGGAAAGCTGTAAAAAATGGTCATTTTGTTTCCACACATCAAGCAAAAGAGAGTGGGTAAATTATAGTATTCAAAATTCACGATTAACTTTTGGGTTTTCTTACTTAAAAAACAATTTGTATTAGTATTCTTTGAGATCGGAGTAAGTTAAACAGCTGAATGTTAAGTAGTAAAGCAAATTGTAGAAATAAAGAGATAAGGGTTTAGAGAGATTGCACTAGTGATTTATCCAAGTTTGGATAAACATTGACCCACTTCGATTCCCGAGAGATCTTCTTGAGATTTTGACTATAAACTATAAGTTTTTACAAGTTATGCCCACGAACCTTGATACAATCCGATCTTGAGATTTTACAAAGGCTTATACCTAGGCTGAACTAACGAACCAAAATGAAAGCTTTTACCTAGGCTGAGCTAACGAACCAATTTAGAGATTTTTCAGGCTTATCTCAATAACCAAACATAATTTTTCCGACAAAGTTCTAGAACCAAAAATAAGGGTTTTATGACTGGTTTATCTCAAGAATCAAATTTGATTTTTCAAGAATATCGCACTCTTGAGAATTATAACTACAGCTCGACCAATACAATTCCTCGAATTTTTCACTCAAAAGCACCAAGTCAAGTTAAGTGAAAGAAAAAAATATTTCTAGAGAGGGAGAAAATAGGGAGATAAATTTCAAAGAAAATCGAGAGTTTCGAAAGTTTGTATGATATGACGAGGAGAAGACACTCCTTTATATAGGAGAAGGAAAATCCTAAGAAGGAAAAGATGCATGGGCGTTTTTAATGACTCAATCTATTGGCTCTTAAATCCAATGATTGGATGAGAAAAAATAATCGATTATTCTGACCCATTTTGAAAAGTTTTGAAAGAAAGTCATTATCAGTCGTTAAGGCATTGTTACAATGAAACAAGTCTAGATGAATAAGCTCGAGAGGTTTTGAAGTTGAACAATCTTTTTCGATTTAAAATACATTCCCATTTGTTTTTTCATTTGGCAAGTGTTTCAGTTTATCTTTAGAAAACTTTATTTTTGGTAAACTAACTACTAGATTATTAGATGTCATCTTATTTATTAAGTCAAAATATACATGTTTGAAATGTCTATGCCATAGTCAAGAATCTTCATTCTTAGTGACTAAACATTTAGTACCATACATTGATACATCATCCAAGTCAAGTAAATAGATATTATCAACTCTACCCTTGTTATTTTATAAATCCATTAATATTTTTGAATATATTCTCACCCCGAGTTTGTTTTTCGTGGGGTTCTATACACATGTGATGCAAATCATCAAGTTGAGTTTAAGGAGTAATTGTCATGCTTATTTGAGGTGATGGCGTAGTGGCCTCTCCGTTTAAGGTGTGATGTTTGCCATATTGGGGCCGATTTTTAGAATTATTTTGTATCGCTCTGATAGCGTAACATTGAGAAAAGATCACTATGTCCTATATGTTTTGTTATTTAATTGAGATAATTGCATTATGATATTTTTAAAGTTAATTCTGTATCCAAGAACAAAATTAAATGTTAAAATATATGTGTGACACCCTATAGTTGTGTTTATTTTTTTATGTTTTCCACTGCGTATGTGTGAAATACATGTTTTGGGGTTTATGGTTTTACAATTAGCATATTGATCTTTGAAACAAGACTGAATGGCATAGCTTAGAGCAAAGTGAGTAGGTAGAGACAAAAGGAAGAAAACAGCAAGATGGTTCTGAATTAGCCCATTTTTAAAAAGGCACTCCTAAAATTATAAACATTTCAAAATATCCATTAACTTTATCAGTCCAATAAGAGTTATGGACCAAATATGTAAATAGTAAGTTATTCAACATAGAAAATAAGTTGATAACAAGTTATGAAAATATAAAGGCATATAGTGATAAAAAAATGTGAAGAATTCAAAAGTAGTTGACATCAAAGTAGATCAAAATTCTAGCAAGTTTTAGGCATCTTTGTGATTCTGAAACTTTCCATACAAATGTTCTATGAGACCTAAGACCATTTCACTATACAATATTTGATTCTGTGACATGTTGTGGCCATTGATACATCAAAATAACACTTTAGAAAACAACTTTATTGATAGGATTCACAGAGAAAAACAATGCACACAATCAATTATATCAAACTTATTTACAAAGTTAACCAAAAGAAACATAAAGTAGAATCAACATTTCCCAAAACTCCACTACACTACTTGCTAGAATCCATTACAAGAAAAGAACTCCTATATGCTCTAATCCCAAATGCGATCTTTCTCTCCGTCCTTCTTCTTACTTCTGTTTCTCCGTATCACCAACACCCTGATTCTCTCACCAACAGCTTCAAGAAACTCTTTAGCATTTTTAATATCACAAAGAGCATTCAAGTATTTCAGCATTTTCGGGTCCATATAGCGCTTCATAGTAACCAAACATATTTTGTTCGAGTGTAGCCACTTCTCATGCTTTAACTTGTCAGCCACGGAAGACGTGTCAGTTGGTTTGGCAGGCTCGTCCTCCGTGAGAGCCATGTCCACTTTAGCCGCACTGAGGAAATGTTTCAGAGTCTCAGCCCAATCCTTATAATCAGTATTAGTTGGTTTTTCCAAGACTTTGATTTTCTCAAGAGACTCAAGCCAATCATCATCATCAGTCCTAGTTGGTTCTTTCAAGAAATCCATTTGCAAAGAAAATACTGAAAAAGAGTACTTTAGAATATGGCATCAACAAAGAGTGAATATAGCAGAAGTATATATGGCACTAACCTTGTTCAACGAATGAGATTGAGATTTTGGTTAAAGATTCTAAGGCTAGAAGATGAAGAAAATATGGATAGCTGCGAAACACGAAAAAGAATATAGAATGTAAATTTTGATGATAAAGATAATCAGTATGTGAGAAGTAGAATTCAAGAAAAGGATGAAGTTGCACTTGCCTTGTGACTATTGAAGAAAAACAAGTCTGTCTTGAATGGAGATAGTGATAATGGAAGAAGGAGTATGAATGATGAGTGTGCATGTGAAGGTTTCAATGAGTAGGTTTCCGATTCTTAGACTATGCTGGATGGAATCGACAAAAATAAGCATAGTTGGAAAGAAACTGTGTTGCTGAGATACAGACTCTCTCAATGTTGTGATTTTATTCAGTTAGTTGTGATTTTCAGTTGCTTGGGTTTCAAGTTAAACGATCGTTGAATCTCTTTAAGAAGGTTTAAAACCTTTGTTTTTTTCCTCTATTTTATATTTTTTTTAAATTTTGCTGAGCCCTCTTCAGTTTTGATGATGTGTGACTTACTTGGTTAAATAACCCACATCATTATTTTAATTAAATTATATAAATAATTTATTGAATAAATTAAAAAATTAACCTTAGAAAACATTAAAAATAATATGATTAATTAGTATTTAAAAACCATCAACATTTCTTTACTAGTTTACTATGACCATTTTAACACAAATTATAAGATTTATCATTTTTTTAAGTATCTTCCATAATTGAATTTCACCATTATTCATCCATTTATCATCATGTTGAACCAATAATTTCTTTTATAAAATCTGATGACTCCATCCTCATATTTTCTCCAATCCAAAATATTTATTACTAATAATTATTTTTCATCTCACCAAAATCACCTATTGTTTTAGATCAATCAAAAAGCACAATAAATTTAGAATTTATCAGTGATCTTCCTAAACAAAACAAAAAATCAATTAACACAAATACTACTTGGATTCTTCATAAATTTAATAAATATTAATTTTAAAAAATCATTCATCTTAAATACCATTTCAGCATCGATTAACACAAATATTGTTCTGACTCATGAAATCCTTAAATAATTCCTTAAAAAATCTTTTAAAATATCTAAAAAATCATAGATTGCTTCTTGCTCTAGAAATAATCAATTCTCAAATGGTTAGAATTTCCGATAAACACAAACTCATATAATCAACTCATAAATAATATTTAAAAATCCCGACTTTATTATCCATCAAACACTCAAAAAATGTGAAATTCTATAAAATTAAGATATTTAACATAACAAAAGAAGAAAAGTATATAGGATGAACCACATTAAAAACTCTCAAATAAGAAATTACTTGCCATAATGCCACATCATTAATAAAATAGCACATCATCTAATTATATTGGAGGGGAGACAAAATATAATAGAGAGGAGCTAAAATTTTCAATTTTAAAATAGAGGGACTAAAATGTTAAAACCATCAAAATTAGGAGAAAAAAAAACGCATTTAAGCCAAGAATTTACAATGGTCAAAATGTAAAAGCACCTAGTAAAATAATAGGAATGTCAGGGATTTCGTTTTGGTTGTAGCACTGAAATCAAATAGAGCCACGAGATACAATTCAAGGCATTTACAACATTGTTAGAGTTACATTTCCTCCTTGTATAATAATGAATCAATATTTCAAAATTAGTCAATATTCTGTATCTCTCCAACCTTTTAACATGAAAACTGCAGAAGTTTGAGATGCCTAAGCTAAACAGTCACTCAATCAATCGTTCGGATTCCTTTAGGAACTGTACATTTCAAATACACTAAAAATACACCAAACCTTAAGCCCCGTAACCATCATACCCAACTTCGCTTAGAAGAACGCTCCCCATGCTCACTCCGACTTCCTGAAAATCTATATAAAGATAACTTGCTTCGGATCGTTCTTAAGGGACCTGATCTATTTCCATGCCTAATTGGTAAAGATATCTCATCTCCATTAAAGCTTGAAGTTGAAAACGGTCTGTTTTCCATATCTTCCAGTGGACCAGAACTGTATTCCATTGTGATGAAGGAAGATGCTTGTCCAAAAGTTAATCGAGGCGTTAATCCTCCACCATTCCACCAACTGCTATCAGAAGGGGCAAGCTCGCCTCTAAAATCAGATTCCTGGGCAGAGGAGTCCTTCTGACTACAATAATCTCCACAAGTCTCATCTGTGTCATTGTATATCAGTTTAAGAGCCTGCACAACTTCACCCATAAAAGGTCTCTGTGTGACCTCGGAGTGAACGCACATTGATGCAATAGCTGCTACCTTTGCCATGTCATCAAAGTTGTAACTTCCAGCCAAAGATGGATCCACTAGCTGTTCTAAACCTTCTCTACTGGTCAACAGTGCCCGCGCCCAAGTTACAAGATTCTCCTGTCCCTGAGGTTGAGACATATCCACTGGTTTTCTGCCAGTGAGAAGTTCAAGAAGCACAACACCATAACTATAAACATCACTTTTAACCAGTAAATGGCCTGTCATTGCATATTCTGGGGCAACGTACCTGTAAAAGAAATAGATAGAAATGCATCAAGTTAAGGCTTGGAATTTGCATTGCATAAAAAAATAATGCAACCCCGTCAATTCAACAAAAACAACAACAATCCCCGTCAATTCATTACAGGCACAAATTACACCTCGCAATCATAGAGCAGAATGCATTTACAAAGATAAATTGTTCACTTTAGAGAAGAGGCTGTTTGAACAAAACTGATGGTTATGAGGCAGTGTGTAAAAAAATGTATTAACCTATTACAATTACACCTCGCAATCATAGAGCATAATGCATTTATAAAGATAAATTGTTCACTTGAAATAAAGCCGTTTGAAAAAAATTATGGTTAACGAGCAGTGTGTAAAAGAGAAAACATATGGTTGACAAAGTCTATCTCTACACTTACCCAAAAGTCCCCATCACCCGTGTAGAAATATGATTACTTCCTTCGGTTGCTTCTCGTGCCAAACCGAAATCAGAAACTTTAGGGGTAAAGTCATCTTCTAATAGCACATTGCTAGCTTTGAAGTCTCGATGAATTACACGGGGATTGGAATCCTCATGAAGATAAGCTAATCCTCTCGCAGCCCCAAGGGCAATTTTCATCCGTGCTTCCCAATCTAGAGGTCCCCTAGTCTTGTCATCACCTGTAGGATCAATTGTGAGCATTTAAATAATTTCATTTTGCAGATAGCAAAGACATAAAGTGACGGAGGCTCCCGAGCTGGTGAAAATATATTACCATGCAAATGGGACTCAACACTGCCATTAGGAACTAGCTCATACACCAGGCAACGCCTGCGCCCTTCAATGCAAATACCAATAAGTTTCACTAGATTGCGATGATGCAAACGGCTTAACATTTCAACTTCTGCAATAAATTCACGGTCTCCATTTTGATTATCCTTTGTAAGGAGCTTCACTGCAACCTCAGCCCCATCTTCTAATGTACCACTATACACACGTCCAAACCCTCCTTCCCCCAAAACTCTCTTTGAATTAAACTTATGTGTTGCTTTCTCAATCTCAAACAGTGAAAATGTTTTAACAGAGAGAATGGAAGTAGGCATTGCAGACATGAGGGACACTGATGTTGAGCTCGTAATACTGCTTGACAGCATAGACCCCAAACCTGCATTATAAGTATCAATCCATTTACATTTACTTCCAACTATTATCTAATTGACTTTATATGGATAACCAAGAAAGATTACACATGAAAATAACTGAACTAATTAAGGTGTGGTACAAAAGCAACATCAGCTAGTAACAGTAGGTAAAACTTTAAAGCCAAACAGATCAACCAGAGCAAATTCATAATGTACAAACATCACTTTCCCACGAAACAGAGCGTAATTAGACATATAATTTTCTGTAGATGACAAGAAAAGCTTAGAAAACCGAAAGAAACTGCACTCAGAGACACAACCAAACTAAGGAATAATATAGGGCCATTTAGCCCAGGATAATGTGTAATAAATTATTAGCAATCAGACTGTCGTAAACAAATTATCCAGAAAGCTTAAGATTGTTATAGGTGAAAATGTCATGTTTTTATATCGAACACCCTCGCACAAAACCTCTCTTTAGGCTTGAAGCATGGACAATGACATGTTTAACCCAACCTTCTGCTGGTATTTAAATTTTACTTAGAAGAAATAAGAATATGGACAACAAAGATCGAACAGTCCACGTGGCCGTAGAGGCTCTAATGTCGTGTTATTAATAACTCTGCCAAAAGTTTGAGCAGATGAAGTGACACTCAGATGAATGGTTTTTGTATCCAGCACTAAAAAAAGTTAAGACCAATTTAAACACCATAATAATTAATTGTTAAATGTCAAAAAAGAGGTTCAAACTAATACCAGATCTCTTATTCAGAGAAGATGTAAATGCTGGGCCAACTGCACTTGATGGTCTCCTAGTCTTCCTCCATTTCAGGGTAACAGAAAATGCTCCAACCAAAACCAGCAAAAGAACAAATGAAGACAAAGCAATGATGATTATGGTTCTAAGATTTGTTTTCTGGTTCTTGCTAGCAAAATTGGCGCTGACGGGCAAACTACCATCACCATTTTCACTGGGACCGCTCCCAATTGAAGTTCCATATGGTGGTGAAGATGGAATTCCTGATATGAACAGCTTTAGTCTCAAACAGTAACATGATATCGGTAAAGTGAGATGTTACTAGGAGAAAACAACTACCTGGATATGTAATGTACACAACAGCATAATCACCAAAAAGGCTCTTATTTAGAGGGACTTTTTTATGCCATAACCTCTCGTATGTCAGGGCTGCAGTTGTATTGTCAAATTTCTCTCCCAATGGAACCAAGTTAATATCAACAACAGTCCTTCCCTGATTTTGACCGTCAGCAGTTGCCCCCATTATCTTCACCTGACTCTGTTCTAAATATGTGCCTAACGCAACTTCATACTCTAACTCGTTCATTACTGGAAAAACAGCATAAGGAGCTACATCCAGTGTAAGTTTGACTTTCATAGGAAATACACAACCACATGGTGAACCAAAGGGAGTTGACGTGAGAGGATCCGTACATATTTGATCGCAAGCTGCAACAATTACATTATAATTGTGTATATGGTATGAGATATTGACAAGGAGGGCAAAAATTCACATATCCAATCAATAAGTTAGAGGCCTCATTCTGAGAAAAACAAAAACTACCTTGCTCTTTGGAAGGTGGTGGAGCCCCTAGGTAAGGTCTCATGCTATGATGGCGCTGGTGACGATGATGATGTTTGTGTTTCGGAGTTGCACTAGGACCTATAAGAGAATACTAGTTCTTAAACTCAAAGCTAGTGTTAACTTTTCAAGCAGCTATTGAAACGTATAAACACTATACCTTGGTAAGATGGAGATAACACAGGTGCATAAGATGGTGCATAAGATGGCTTAACTAACCACAATTTAGTTTGTTCCAATGAAGCAAATGGCACACTCAGAGAAAATGACTCCACTGCACACGAAAAGCCGCCATAATAACAAGATCAGAGAACAGCTATGTGAAATTCCTCCCTAATAATTCTACATTTACTTGAATAAACATTCATACCTTGGGAAGAGAAAAGCAAGTTGAGTAGAGCAAAGAGGAAGATAACAGACGGCAGCATTCTCTGTCGCCGACACAAAATCCGACGAAAAGCATGATCAAACGGAAGCAGCTGGGAGCTGAGCGACGTGACGGCGGCAAATGAGAGAAAGCATAGCTGAGAAGCGGGAAGAAGAAAACCCTAGGAGAGAGAAAGCGAAAAGGGGAATGAAGGAAGGTTCGTTTGTGGATCCATGAAATGCGGTAGAAGATCTAGAAAAAGAAAGGAAGAGAGTTAGAGAGAGAGAGAGAGAAAGGATATTGATGAGAGAGAGATCTTGTTAGAGTGAGTGTGAGGAAGAGAGAAAAAAGGGAAGAAAGTTTAGTTGAGAGAATTTAATGCTGGTGGAGTGTTGTTGACAGTGATGATGAATTCAAGTCATGACGATGCGTTCGTTTTTTTTTTTTTTGTGTGCTGAGTTGAATCATGATCGCTGTTCGCCACTAACACTGTCTACTTCTGCTACTCTAGTGTAAGAGCGTGAGGTAAACGGGTTTTCAAAACGACTTTCTATGAAGTCGTTTTTGTTGCTTTTAAAGTTAAAACGCGCCTTCGTGGTGGGGCCTAAGAGGGGTCATAACCTGTCGGATAAATAAAAAGTTTTCTTGTTTTATAGTGTAGATAAATTTTAATAGAATTTTTAAGAATAAATTTTATATATTAATATAATACTAAGAGAATTTCTTACTTCTTCCCATAGATGTCTCATGCATCTATGAATTGACAAAATTGTCTTTCGAATATGATGTTATAATTTGTAACACACTTTTCTCTTCTCCATTTTTCACTTTTCTCTTCTTCAACTCTCATACTCTCTCAACCTCAAAAATCAAACTTCCCTAAAGTTTGTTTTCTTTCTTTCGAATTCGGCCGATAACGTTCACAACAACTATCAACACATTCTATCAAGTCCAAAACTCAATTTAATAGGTAAGTTTTTGACTTTTCAAATTATTTAAGAGTATTTGTAATATAGAGTTAGAATTTGATTTTTAGATGTAGCAATGAAGGTGCTATTTGATGTGTTAAAATGACGTTCAACCCACCAAAATACGGAATATAGAAAAATCATTTTTTTGTTTTTCTAATTTAATTGTATCTAATTCGACTTTATTTCTATTACGCAAACATTATGGCCGACCAGGAGGATTGCACAGCATGCATCAACAGCAAAACATAAGTTCCATATTCAAACAAAATAAACCCCCCAAAAAAGTCTAGCCAACATCAACAGTAAAACATAACTTCGTTGACGTGATCCAAGATAATTGAACTCTTTCGGAGCATAGTCGACCAACGCATTACCATGTGTTGTAGGATGAAAATAAATTCAGTGCAGATCAGCTACAAGGCACATGCATGTGGTACCTATGGAGCAAAACTCCTAACTTAGAATCTACCAGTTAATAGAGGCGTCAACAAGGCATAAGCCTTCAACTTAATATTTTCCAATCCATGTCAACTTACCTAGCATCAGCTCCCAACTTGATATGTTGTATATGCGACAACAATATGAATGCCAGAATAACAACAACAAAGTTAAACAGCAACATAATAACAATAGAATCAACATTGGCCATAAACCTACAACTTGATATTTACCAATAATCAAAGGTAATTCAACAAAATTCAATGCCACCTATAATTTCACTTTTTTCAACAAGAATGCAACACACTGAATCAACCAAAATATGCTGCAAACATTCTGAAAATATTCAGACAATTCAACTATACCGGCCAAATAATTATCGGTTAAAAGTTTTACTATTTCTACTTCGTACTAATGTGTCTTATTAAGTCTTTGTTAAATTAAGTAAATCTACTACTTATATTGTTATTAAAATTAATCTTCCAAACCTGCTAACTAATTTGCTGCTACAGACTTACTAATATTTTGTGTTCTGCTATACCTATTGGTACTGTTATTAACAACCTTATACTGATGTTGTTATTGTTATACTGCCAGCTATCTTTTATTATAGTCTGTAATTTAATTACTGCGTTTTTCTACTAGTTACTATGTTATTTCTCTACTAATTTATTTCTGTCAATGTTGCATATCACTACCATTTAATTATAAAGTGCTACCTACTAATTATGGTACATAACTTAATTAATGAACTAAGGGCACTATGAACAAATGGTGGTGGCCCCCTACACTAGGAGCAGGCGCTCCCTACTCCATTCAACAAGGGAGCCAGCGCTCCCTCTCCCCCACTTGCACAAGGGGTGGGCGCCCCTTGCTATACCCAAACTAGGGGTGAGCGCCCCCCCCCCCCCAATACACCATAGGGAGCAGTCGCTCCCTCCTCTAGTGGCAGACGCCACTTTTCTAAAATTTTTTCATTTTTCCTTTTCGGTTTCATTCAGAACCTCCTTTCAGTTTACTAATTTCGCTTGATCGGTCACCATTTTCATATAATTTGCATCATGCATTCGGTCCACATCGATCAATTTGGTAACACTTTGGTGTGAGTTTCGTAGAAATTTGTTAAGTTTTTGCTTTTTGTTTGCTTGATCTTTTCATTGTGGGTTTTATTTATTTAGTTAAATTCTAGATGTTTTTATGCCTTTTGTTTAGTTGTGTACAAGTTGCAGGTTTGAACAAAGCATCTTGAGTGTCCAAGCATCAAGGAAGAAGGAAGAGCAAGAAAGAGATGAAAAATTACAAGTCTGGGGGCAAACACGGCCGGCCGTGCTTCAGCACACGGCCCGTGTTGGAGCACAGAACCAATGCCATAGAAAAACCAGGGGACCAACACGGCCGCCCGTGTGCCTGAGCACGGCCCGTGTTGGTGTTCAGCAGCTGCCCATAGAAGCAACCAGGGGACCAACACGGCCGCCCGTGTGCCTGCGCACGGCCCGTGTTGGTAGGCGCATTGGTGATCAATTTTTGGGTCTTGGGACATTCCAACTTATTCCAGGGGCACTTTTGACTTTGTACTACTAAAGGCTTGTATGGAGACTATTTAGGTTTATGTTTTAAGTTATTTTGGATACTTTTGAAGGTACGAAAGAATTACAGAAGAGAGCGAGATAGCTGTATCAAGGTTTTGGAAGGCTAGGAGATTCAACGGTGGACACCATTGAAGATCAGAGTTCTCCTAATCTCTTGTAAATGTCTAAACTTTCTGATTGTGTTTTCTTGAATATTATGAGAGGCTAAACCCCCCAATGCCAGGGGGGTGTCCCTGATTTTTATTGTAATGACTATGATCTACGCATTTCTTTAATCAAGGATTCATGTTTTGAAACTTAATTGTTTAATGAGTATTATGCTTGCTTTGTCGGACAAACAAGGTTTGATCTATGGTTAACAATCTGTAGGACTACAATTGTTAAGGTTTTTAAACAATTAGATTTTAGGGTTATCACCTAGGACTAGGGATACCGTAAGGTTATTTGAATATTCTTGATCATTGATATCTTTGGTTCACAAACCTTTTGTTTCTAAGGACTTAGGCAATAGGATTGCAAACCAAAAGGTTTTCACTAAGGACTTAGGAAAACAGTCTTAAGAACAAATAGTGCACTTCATGAACTTGTTGAAGAGATCTGTTGTTACAAAGTCATTGTAAGGAAAATTACACACCTACCCTGGCATTCTTATACCTTTATACTTAGAAAATCTCATCTCAATTTTCAGTTGATGTATTTTAACCGTAATTCTTTAATATAAAAACAATACCCCCATGATATTTTGTTTAATTGACTCCTTATATCAATTTTTATTTCCCACGCAATCCTCGTGATCGATACTTGGGGTAAAACCCATTATTACTACATCGGTGAAAATAGTACACTTGCTATTTTTCCGATCAAGTTTTTGGCGCCGTTGCCGGGGATTGCCAAAATATAAATTGTTAACGAGTCAATTAAAATTTTATTGCTCTGCAATTAAAATTTTATTTTTGCTGAATTTATATTTGTGTAATTTTATTTTTATTTTTATTTCATTCACACTAATCAACTCTAATCTTGTATGCGAGGTAAGGCCTCAGCTGAACTTCTTTTTGACGCAGAACCAGAAAGGCTATTGCGAGCAAGACTCCGCGAAGTTAAACGGAAAAGACTGGCTTCAAAAGAAGAATCTCCTATAGTCTCAGAATCAGAAGACGAAGAAAGAATATCTATTTCATCCGAGCAGTCATAATCTGAGCCTGAAACTATGGCAGCTGATCCACCTCCCCCAGAGAGGCTTTTAGGAGACTATGGAAGGAATAATGCCCCGCTTGGAAGAATGACCATCGTAAATCAACCGGTCAATGTGGCACACTTCCAACTCCATCCTTCAACTATCCGACAGTTGGAGAGCAAGCCGTTTGCGGGAAGAATCAATGAAGATGCAAATAAGCATCTACAAAGATTCCTCACCACAACAACATCATTGAAGATTGAAGGCCATTCTGAAGAAGCCAAGAGACTCGTGATGTTCCCATTCACTTTATCCGAAGACGCGGAAGAGTGGTTTTACTCACTTCCAGCTGGAAGCATCACAACATGGCAACAAATGGAAACGGCGTTCCTTAATGAATATTTCCCTGCATCAGTCTTTATTCGAAAAAGATATGACATTGTTAATTTCAAACAGAAAGAAGGAGAATCACTGGGTGATGCATACAAGAGGTTCAAGAGGTGTTTGGTTGCTTGTCCTACTCATAACATGGACCCAACCGAACAAATGCAGACTTTTGTTAATGGTCTCCGACTTAAGACAAAACAGCTTATCGACACTGCTGCCGGTGGCTCATCTAACTTTGCAACAGCCACTGGTATCAAGAGAATCATAGAAGCGATTGCCGCTAATGAGCACATTGAGTTATATGACCGCGCTATGAGCCAACCAGAAGGGAAAATTGATTTGAAGCTTGCTGATCAGGTGGTTAAAATGGAAGAACAAATTGCAGCTGAAGTAGAAAGAAGATTGAAGAAAATGAATCTCAGTGAACAAAAGGTAGCACAGGTTGAGCCAACAGCCTCAGTTATATGTGAAATATGTAGTGGACCGCATTTTGCCATGCATTGTGTGGCAACGCAGGAACAGGTGGAACAGATTCATATGTTGAGGCAAAATAATCCTTATGCCAACACATATAATCCGGGTTGGAAAAATCATCCAAATTTTGCATGGAAGGACCAACAAGGAAACTTTCAAAAGCAAGGACAAACCCAATATCAATTTCCAGCTCAGTCACAACAATACAGACCTCCTCAACAACAAGGTCCCTATCAGCAGCAATTTCAACACCACCCGCAACAGTTCCAATCTCAAGCACCTCAACAATTGCAGCAACAGGTACCGAAGAAGGCAGAATGGGAAATAGCTATTGAAAAGATGGCAGCTCAAAACTCTCAATTTCAGGAAGAAACTAGGAGCAACTTGAGAAACACAGGGGCATCAATCAAGAACTTAGAGATTCAAATGAGTCAGATTGCCCAACAAATGACCAACACTCAACCACAAGGCGCTCTCCCGAGTGCCACGGTTACAAATCCCAGAGACAACAATCATGTGAACGCTGTAATTACTAGAAGCAGTAAATCCAATGACAAACCGGAGAGGAATTCCGAGGATGAGGATATGTTGATTGAAGTGGATGTCGAGATTAAAGAAAATGAGGTGGTAAGAAAAGAGGTCATAGGGGAAGAAGGAGTAGTCAAAGAAAAAGTTGCTACACCTAAACCAGCTGTTAAACTCCCTTTCCCAACAAGGAATAAGAAGAAAGAACAACATGAGAAGAACTTCGAAAAGTTTTTAGAGATGTTCAAGAAACTTGAGCTAAATATCCCATTCTTAGAGGCACTGGAGCAAATGCCCACCTATGCGAAGTTCATGAAGGACATCATCTCGAAGAAGCGAACAATCAACGGTGACCCGATTATTCTAACTGAAACTTGTAGTGCTATATTGCAGGGAATGAAGATCCCAGTTAAAAAGAGAGATCGGGGTTCGGTAACGATTCCATGCACAATTGGTGATAGGTCTTTCAAGAAAGCCTTGATCGATTTGGGGGCAAGTGTGAGTCTTATGCCTTTATCAATTTACAAAAGATTGGGGATAGGTAAAGTACAAGATACTCGTATGACACTTCAGTTTGCAGACCAATCCGTTAAAAGACCCTACGGAGTGGTAGAAGATGTGTTGGTGAAAATCGACAAGTTCGTGTTTCCGGTAGATTTTGTTATTCTAGAGATGCCCGAAGATGAGGAGATACCAATCATTTTGGGAAGACCTTTTCTGGAAACCGGGAGATGCTTGATCGACATAGAAGAGGGTACGATGACTTTGAAAGTTTATGATGAAGAACTGAAGATTGATGTGCGAAATACTATGAAGTACAAGGATGATGTTGCCACGAGTCAACACATTGAGGTAATTGAACAAATTTGTGATGAGGAAAAGTCGTTGACAACACAGAAGCTACCTTTGGAAAGAGTTCTTAGTTTATCAATCTTCGGAGAGGAAGAAATAATTGACGAAAAGGACAGCGAAGTTTTAGCCATGATGGAAACATCATTTGTCAAAAATTCTCGCCACAACCGATGGGAAGATTTAAGGCAACCATTAGTGGAAGGAAGTAAAGACGAACAAAAGAAGGGGGCTGAACTAAAGCAATTACCAGAGAACCTCAAATATGTCTTTTTAGACACTGAAAGTAAGTGCCCAGCTATCATCAGTTCTCACCTTGAATTTCTTCAAGAGGATAAGCTTGTCAAAGTCCTCAAAAAGCATAAAAGCGCTCTTGGGTGGTCAATTGAAGACTTGAAAGGAATAAGTCCAACGCTTTGCATGCACAAGATCTTAATGGAAGAGGATCACAAACCGGTTGTCCAACCTCAACGACGACTAAATCCGGCAATGAAGGAGGTGGTTAGAAAGGAGGTGGTAAAACTTTTGGACGCAGGGATGATCTATCCAATATCTGACAGTTCATGGGTGAGTCCAGTGCATGTGGTGCCTAAGAAAGGCGGAACTACTGTAATCAAGAATGAGAAGAATGAGTTGATTCCAACAAGAACAGTTACAGGGTGGAGAGTCTGTATAGATTACAGGAGATTAAATCTAGCAACGAGAAAAGATCACTTCCCGTTACCTTTCATTGACCAAATGTTGGAGAGGTTAGCGGGTCATGACTATTATTGCTTCCTCGATGGATATTCGGGGTATAATCAAATAGCTGTTGCACCAGAAGACCAAGAGAAGACCGCATTTACATGCCCTTTTGGTATTTTCGCCTATAGAAGAATGCCTTTTGGGTTATGTAATGCCCCAGCCACATTCCAGAGATGCATGCAATCCATCTTTGCAGATATGCTTGAGAAGCATATGGAAGTCTTCATGGATGATTTCTCGGTTTTTGGTAAGTCTTTTGATAACTGTTTGACTAACCTTGCTCTTGTTCTTGAAAGATGCCAACAGACCAACTTAATCCTCAACTGGGAGAAGTGCCACTTCATGGTACGTGAAGGTATAGTGTTGGGTCACAAAATTTCTCACAAAGGAATAGAAGTTGACCAAGCTAAGATAGAGGTAATAGCAAAACTACCTCCTCCGATGAACGAAAAAGGTATTCGAAGTTTCTTAGGCCATGCGGGTTTTTACCGTAGGTTCATAAGAGATTTCTCAAAAATTGCAAAACCATTAACTACACTGTTGGTTAAAGACAAAGCCTTTGTTTTCGATAAAGAGTGTGCCATAGCATTTGATACTATAAAGCAAAAATTAGTGTCGGCACCAATTGTTGTAGCCCCAGATTGGTCTCTACCTTTTGAGATCATGTGTGATGCCAGTGACATTGCAGTTGGGGCGGTTCTAGGACAACGTAGAGAAAAGCTATTACATGTTATTTACTACGCAAGTCATGTGCTAAACCCTGCACAGATGAACTATGCGACTACTGAGAAAGAGTTGCTAGCGGTTGTTTATGCCTTTGACAAGTTCAGGCAATATCTGTTGGGTTCTAGAGTCATTGTTTATACTGACCATGCTGCTTTGAAGTATCTTTTTGCCAAACAGGATTCTAAACCAAGGTTGCTAAGATGGATCTTGCTCCTTCAGGAGTTTGATGTGGAGATCCGTGACAAGAAAGGGTCTGAAAACACTGTAGCCGACCACTTGTCTCGCATGTCACCTATTGAAGAAACTGAAGAGACGCGCCCAATAAAGGACGAGTTCATTGATGAACATATCCTCGCTGTTGTTGGTGTGCCTTGGTTCGCAGACTATGCGAACTATTTGGTAGGTGGAATAATACCTGACGATTTTGACTATAACCGTAGAAAAAAATTTTTACATGATTGCAGGTTCTACTTGTGGGATGACCCATTTTTATACAAGAAGGGTCTCGATGGATTAATAAGAAGATGTGTACCCGAGGAGGAACAACGAGACGTGCTTAAAGCATGCCACGACTCCGAATATGGCGGACATTTCAGCGGTGATAGAACAGCGGCAAAAGTCTTACAATCTGGTTTATATTGGCCCACGATATTCAAAGACGCCCAAAGTATTGTGAAAGAATGCGACAGGTGTCAGAGAACGGGGAATATTTCAAAAAGGAATCAGATGCCTCAGAAGGGTATACTGGAGGTGGAATTGTTTGATGTGTGGGGGATTGATTTCATGGGACCCTTCCCACCATCATTTGGGAAGAACTACATTCTTGTAGCGGTGGATTATGTTTCTAAGTGGGTAGAAGCAGTAGCCTTACCCACAAATGACGCCAAAGTGGTAGTGAACTTCCTAAAGAACAATATTTTCTCAAGATTTGGGGTTCCCAGAGCACTCATAAGCGATGAAGGCACCCATTTCTTGAACAAGTTGATGGAGAATTTGCTGAAGAAGTACAATGTTAAGCACAAGATAGCAACTGCTTATCATCCTCAGACCAGTGGGCAAGTAGAGGTTTCGAACAGACAAATCAAGCAGATTCTCGAAAAGACTGTCAGTGCTTCGAGAAAGGATTGGTCTCTTAAGCTTGAAGATGCACTATGGGCATACAGAACAGCATTCAAGACGCCAATAGGTATGTCCCCGTATCAATTAGTTTATGGTAAAGCATGCCATCTACCACTCGAGCTTGAGCACAAGGCGTTTTGGGCCACCAAATTCCTTAATTATGATATTGTGAAAGCTGGAGAGTCCCGAATTCTTCAACTCCATGAATTAGAAGAATTTCGGAATCAATCCTATGAGAATGCCAAAATTTATAAGGACACAACAAAAAAATGGCATGATCAAAAGATTCAGAAGAAAGAATTTTGGGAAGGGCAACTGGTGCTGTTGTTCAACTCGAGATTGAAATTATTTCCTGGGAAGTTAAAGTCAAGATGGTCGGGACCTTTTGTAGTGCACAAAGTGTTCCCCACAGGAGCTATTGAGCTTAGGAACAATAACAATGGAGACACATTCAAAGTGAATGGCCATCGGTTGAAACCATACAATCCTGGACAAGGAGCCAGCACTCTCGAACACGTTCGTCTCGCATGATGAGATGATCGACCGTCGAGCCATGCGACGTTAAACGCAGCGCTTCGTGGGAGGCAACCCACGGGTTTACTAATGTTTTTTTATTTTGTTTTGTTCGTTTATGTATGTTTTATGCAGGGGTAAGGAGTGGTGATCGCTAGAAAGAAGAATGTACAAAGAAAGGAACGAAGAAATTATGTAGAGAAGTGCAACAGCACCCTCAAGCACGGCCACCCGTGCTCCAGAACACGGCCCGTGCGTGAGTGGCCAGCCATCCCCATACAAAAAACAGGGGAGCAGCACGGCCGACCGTGCTCCAGCACACGGCCCGTGCTGATCCAATTTCCCTCCCCATGCAAAAACCAGAGGTGACACACGGCCACCCGTGTGTGGGCGCACGGCCCGTGTGTCGTTGCGCAGAATTGAAAAAAAAATAGATTTTAAGGGGAGATTCTGAATTTTTGTGGGTCCCACGCATCTTTAAACCACCTCTTATTGTACACAACTCAGCAACTTCATCTTCTCCCTCTCAAAAACCCTACTCTCCTCCAAACCTCCATACCTCCATCAATATTCAATCTCCCTTTTCTCCATCATCAAGACTCCAAATCCATTTCCTCTTTCACAAAAGTTGGGCCGTTTTGCGCCCTCTACACAGTGACGGTAATATTTTCTTGTTTCTCTAATTTCCAATTTTCACTAATTTTTCAGGTTCCCATTATGCCCCCGAAGAAAGCTGACAGGGGAAAGGCAGTTGTTGTCGAATCCTCCAGGCCCAAACAAAGAGTTCGCCGAACACCGAACGCTCACAACATCATTTTTGAAAAAGATGAGCATGTCCAAAGGTACAAGACTCTCTTGACTAGAAAGCTTGTTCCCACTAGGTATGTGTGTGATACCACTATGAATACACTAGGAATCCTAGATGATGTGACACAAATGTTTAATAATCTAGGGATCCTTGAATTCATGCACAATGATGCACCCACATACGAGCGCATTACTTTAGAATTCTTAAGTTCTGTGGAATTTACTTTGGAAAAAAACTGGACTGGGCACTCTTTTGAATATTTTGGCACTCTAACCTTTCGGCTTTATAATGAGGATCATTCTATGTCTGTAATTCAACTCGGGAAATGTCTCCGGCTACCTTTGGTTGGCCACGGGGCAGTGCCAAATGAGTTTTCTGCTTCTGCTTTTTGGTCATCTATTACAGGTTTACCACAATATGAAGCACGAACCGCAAAGGCCTCTTGGATCCAGAACCCATGCTTTCGTTATGCACAAAAGGGGTTAGCTTATTCCTTGTTCGGGCGAGGTGACAGCACCGGTGTCGCAACAAAAAGAGAGCTCTATCTGATGTATTCTATGGTTAATGAGGAACCAGTGAATGTGGCTGCGTTTGCGGCAGATCACTTAGGTACTATGGGGCGTGCCGGTTCCGGTGGTATCTCGGTGGGAGGAATGATTACTCAAATTGCTGAATGGTGTGGATATCGGCCGGTGATGGATGGTGAGACACCGTTACAAGCATTGCATAAAATTGATCTAAATGCTCTGTGCACGCAAGGGATGCTCGAACCATCTCGAAATGGCCACATGTTGGTAAGCCGGTCTCGCAAATTGTTGCGATTACCGAATTCTGAAAAAACTACTGTTGATAATAATGTGAATTGGTTATATACTAACGTTGACCCCGAGGAAGCAAGGGATGATGTTGTGTATGCAGATGAGGCAATGGATGAGGATGAACCAAGGAGGGAGAGGGCTACTCCCCGTACTAGGACCTCACGTCATCAAGGTGAGGGATCCTCTTCTGCTGGCTGGACATCTTTGGATGTTGAGCAATTCCGTGCCGAACAAACTCGCCAAGGTGTAGAGATTGAGAGAATTGTGGCAGAGCAACTCCGTCAAGGGGTTGCAATTGATGATATCCAACGAATGATGCAGCAGATGATGTTGCATTTTCAACCTCAGCACCCGCCTCCACAGTAGTCTGTAAGTCCTTTCCGCACTGAGGCTGAAACATTGGGGACAATGTTCAGTTTAGGTGGGGGAGGGGTCCTTTTCATTCCTTTTCGTTTATTTCTGTTTTAATTATTCAGTTTGTGTTTCCTTTGTTTTGTTTTTTTTTTTTTATGGCTTTGTGTGGTATGTCTTTGTTTTATTTGTCTTTGTTTGTTACAAGATTGATTGACAACCACCGAATAATCGATGCAACTATAGTAAGTGGATGAGAGATACAACCTAAACTTGTTTCTTCAAGGCACCCTGGAAGTTGATGTCATCGGGAAAAAGTACCTGTTGGACGCATCGTGCCGATACTAGATTGAAAAGAGTGGATGGCATTTGCAACAAAAAGAAATTGTATGACTCTAGGAGTAGTCTGAAACCTGCAAGTTAATTTATCCAACATGGTGAGGTCTACCAGAACCAAATACTGCAAATTCATCATGAGGGCATCCAGGTATGACGTTATCACTCTGGCTTCGCGTTTATTCTGCTAACACACTATGATATGAAGACACACACTGAGGCACTTGTTTGTTTACCCATAAGCCTTCACAACCACCGTTAGTAATTCTTATCCGTTGTAAACCACTTTTGAGCCGTATCCCTTTGCTTGTTTTACCACATAATGAACCCAAAACCACATTATCCTTACCCTTGCTCGATATTCATGTTGTGTTGTTTTTCAAAAGTGTGCAAAAATAATAAGTTTGGGGTTGATTATGTATGAGGGGCAAGTGCAAATGAAAAAAAAAGAGATATTTAAATGTCTTAAAAAAAAAAGAGCAAAAGCACTTGCCTAAACAAATAGACTCGAGAATAAGAAAAGCATCGAAGTCAAAATGAATGTGTTGATGAGTCTAAAGAGATGGATCCCTTGAAAAGTCATGCATAAAAGAAAAAGAGAGAGAAAAACACACGATAAGGAATGTCGAGCCACAAACCATTAGTACACCCCTTTCTTTGTCTATCCCACCGTACCTAAGCCCCGTTACATCCGAAAAAGACCTCAAATAGTGTGTGAATTCTGTCTGTGCAGTGAAAGTAGAATCTATTCGAAACTAAGAGTTGGTATTGCATATCTTGGTTTACGAGTGAAACACTTTAACAACGAGAGACTTGGTGAGAGTGTGGGAAAGCTTGCAGGTGAAGGGATACTCTGATGAGAAAATGCGATAGAGCGTTGGTGTGATGTGCTGGAAGCTTGATCAGGAAGGTAGAGGCACGAGGCGAATAACATCGGTGACATTGAGGAAGTAAGAATCAGGGTGACCTCTCTAAATGTCTCGCGCATCACTTGAGGACAAGCAATGAGATAAGTTTGGGGTTGTGATCGGTCACCATTTTCATATAATTTGCATCATGCATTCGGTCCACATCGATCAATTTGGTAACACTTTGGTGTGAGTTTCGTAGAAATTTGTTAAGTTTTTGCTTTTTGTTTGCTTGATCTTTTCATTGTGGGTTTTATTTATTTAGTTAAATTCTAGATGTTTTTATGCCTTTTGTTTAGTTGTGTACAAGTTGCAGGTTTGAACAAAGCATCTTGAGTGTCCAAGCATCAAGGAAGAAGGAAGAGCAAGAAAGAGATGAAAAATTACAAGTCTGGGGGCAAACACGGCCGGCCGTGCTTCAGCACACGGCCCGTGTTGGAGCACAGAACCAATGCCATAGAAAAACCAGGGGACCAACACGGCCGCCCGTGTGCCTGAGCACGGCCCGTGTTGGTGTTCAGCAGTTGCCCATAGAAGCAACCAGGGGACCAACACGGCCGCCCGTGTGCCTGCGCACGGCCCGTGTTGGTAGGCGCATTGGTGATCAATTTTTGGGTCTTGGGACATTCCAACTTATTCCAGGGGCACTTTTGACTTTGTACTACTAAAGGCTTGTATGGAGACTATTTAGGTTTATGTTTTAAGTTATTTTGGATACTTTTGAAGGTACGAAAGAATTACAGAAGAGAGCGAGATAGTTGTATCAAGGTTTTGGAAGGCTAAGAGATTCAACGGTGGACACCATTGAAGATCAGAGTTCTCCTAATCTCTTGTAAATGTCTAAACTTTCTGATTGTGTTTTCTTGAATATTATGAGAGGCTAAACCCCCCAATGCCAGGGGGGTGTCCCTGATTTTTATTGTAATGACTATGATCTACGCATTTCTTTAATCAAGGATTCATGTTTTGAAACTTAATTGTTTAATGAGTATTATGCTTGCTTTGTCGGACAAACAAGGTTTGATCTATGGTTAACAATCTGTAGGACTACAATTGTTAAGGTTTTTAAACAATTAAATTTTAGGGTTATCACCTAGGACTAGGGATACCGTAAGGTTATTTGAATATTCTTGATCATTGATATCTTTGGTTCACAAACCTTTTGTTTCTAAGGACTTAGGCAATAGGATTGCAAACCAAAAGGTTTTCACTAAGGACTTAGGAAAACAGTCTTAAGAACAAATAGTGCACTTCATGAACTTGTTGAAGAGATCTGTTGTTACAAAGTCATTGTAAGGAAAATTACACACCTACCCTGGCATTCTTATACCTTTATACTTAGAAAATCTCATCTCAATTTTCAGTTGATGTATTTTAACCGTAATTCTTTAATATAAAAACAATACCCCCATGATATTTTGTTTAATTGACTCCTTATATCAATTTTTATTTCCCACGCAATCCTCGTGATCGATACTTGGGGTAAAACCCATTATTACTACATCGGTGAAAATAGTACACTTGCTATTTTTCCGATCAAGTTTTTGGCGCCGTTGCCGGGGATTGCCAAAATATAAATTGTTAACGAGTCAATTAAAATTTTATTGCTCTGCAATTAAAATTTTATTTTTGCTGAATTTATATTTGTGTAATTTTATTTTTATTTTTATTTCATTCACACTAATCAACTCTAATCTTGTATGCGAGGTAAGGCCTCAGCTGAACTTCTTTTTGACGCAGAACCAGAAAGGCTATTGCGAGCAAGACTCCGCGAAGTTAAACGGAAAAGACTGGCTTCAAAAGAAGAATCTCCTATAGTCTCAGAATCAGAAGACGAAGAAAGAATATCTATTTCATCCGAGCAGTCATAATCTGAGCCTGAAACTATGGCAGCTGATCCACCTCCCCCAGAGAGGCTTTTAGGAGACTATGGAAGGAATAATGCCCCGCTTGGAAGAATGACCATCGTAAATCAACCGGTCAATGTGGCACACTTCCAACTCCATCCTTCAACTATCCGACAGTTGGAGAGCAAGCCGTTTGCGGGAAGAATCAATGAAGATGCAAATAAGCATCTACAAAGATTCCTCACCACAACAACATCATTGAAGATTGAAGGCCATTCTGAAGAAGCCAAGAGACTCGTGATGTTCCCATTCACTTTATCCGAAGACGCGGAAGAGTGGTTTTACTCACTTCCAGCTGGAAGCATCACAACATGGCAACAAATGGAAACGGCGTTCCTTAATGAATATTTCCCTGCATCAGTCTTTATTCGAAAAAGATATGACATTGTTAATTTCAAACAGAAAGAAGGAGAATCACTGGGTGATGCATACAAGAGGTTCAAGAGGTGTTTGGTTGCTTGTCCTACTCATAACATGGACCCAACCGAACAAATGCAGACTTTTGTTAATGGTCTCCGACTTAAGACAAAACAGCTTATCGACACTGCTGCCGGTGGCTCATCTAACTTTGCAACAGCCACTGGTATCAAGAGAATCATAGAAGCGATTGCCGCTAATGAGCACATTGAGTTATATGACCGCGCTATGAGCCAACCAGAAGGGAAAATTGATTTGAAGCTTGCTGATCAGGTGGTTAAAATGGAAGAACAAATTGCAGCTGAAGTAGAAAGAAGATTGAAGAAAATGAATCTCAGTGAACAAAAGGTAGCACAGGTTGAGCCAACAGCCTCAGTTATATGTGAAATATGTAGTGGACCGCATTTTGCCATGCATTGTGTGGCAACGCAGGAACAGGTGGAACAGATTCATATGTTGAGGCAAAATAATCCTTATGCCAACACATATAATCCGGGTTGGAAAAATCATCCAAATTTTGCATGGAAGGACCAACAAGGAAACTTTCAAAAGCAAGGACAAACCCAATATCAATTTCCAGCTCAGTCACAACAATACAGACCTCCTCAACAACAAGGTCCCTATCAGCAGCAATTTCAACACCACCCGCAACAGTTCCAATCTCAAGCACCTCAACAATTGCAGCAACAGGTACCGAAGAAGGCAGAATGGGAAATAGCTATTGAAAAGATGGCAGCTCAAAACTCTCAATTTCAGGAAGAAACTAGGAGCAACTTGAGAAACACAGGGGCATCAATCAAGAACTTAGATATTCAAATGAGTCAGATTGCCCAACAAATGACCAACACTCAACCACAAGGCGCTCTCCCGAGTGCCACGGTTACAAATCCCAGAGACAACAATCATGTGAACGCTGTAATTACTAGAAGCAGTAAATCCAATGACAAACCGGAGAGGAATTCCGAGGATGAGGATATGTTGATTGAAGTGGATGTCGAGATTAAAGAAAATGAGGTGGTAAGAAAAGAGGTCATAGGGGAAGAAGGAGTAGTCAAAGAAAAAGTTGCTACACCTAAACCAGCTGTTAAACTCCCTTTCCCAACAAGGAATAAGAAGAAAGAACAACATGAGAAGAACTTCGAAAAGTTTTTAGAGATGTTCAAGAAACTTGAGCTAAATATCCCATTCTTAGAGGCACTGGAGCAAATGCCCACCTATGCGAAGTTCATGAAGGACATCATCTCGAAGAAGCGAACAATCAACGGTGACCCGATTATTCTAACTGAAACTTGTAGTGCTATATTGCAGGGAATGAAGATCCCAGTTAAAAAGAGAGATCGGGGTTCGGTAACGATTCCATGCACAATTGGTGATAGGTCTTTCAAGAAAGCCTTGATCGATTTGGGGGCAAGTGTGAGTCTTATGCCTTTATCAATTTACAAAAGATTGGGGATAGGTAAAGTACAAGATACTCGTATGACACTTCAGTTTGCAGACCAATCCGTTAAAAGACCCTACGGAGTGGTAGAAGATGTGTTGGTGAAAATCGACAAGTTCGTGTTTCCGGTAGATTTTGTTATTCTAGAGATGCCCGAAGATGAGGAGATACCAATCATTTTGGGAAGACCTTTTCTGGAAACCGGGAGATGCTTGATCGACATAGAAGAGGGTACGATGACTTTGAAAGTTTATGATGAAGAACTGAAGATTGATGTGCGAAATACTATGAAGTACAAGGATGATGTTGCCACGAGTCAACACATTGAGGTAATTGAACAAATTTGTGATGAGGAAAAGTCGTTGACAACACAGAAGCTACCTTTGGAAAGAGTTCTTAGTTTATCAATCTTCGGAGAGGAAGAAATAATTGACGAAAAGGACAGCGAAGTTTTAGCCATGATGGAAACATCATTTGTCAAAAATTCTCGCCACAACCGATGGGAAGATTTAAGGCAACCATTAGTGGAAGGAAGTAAAGACGAACAAAAGAAGGGGGCTGAACTAAAGCAATTACCAGAGAACCTCAAATATGTCTTTTTAGACACTGAAAGTAAGTGCCCAACTATCATCAGTTCTCACCTTGAATTTCTTCAAGAGGATAAGCTTGTCAAAGTCCTCAAAAAGCATAAAAGCGCTCTTGGGTGGTCAATTGAAGACTTGAAAGGAATAAGTCCAACGCTTTGCATGCACAAGATCTTAATGGAAGAGGATCACAAACCGGTTGTCCAACCTCAACGACGACTAAATCCGGCACAAACAAATGGTGGTGGCCCCCTACACTAGGAGCAGGCGCTCCCTACTCCATTCAACAAGGGAGCCAGCGCTCCCTCTCCCCCACTTGCACAAGGGGTGGGCGCCCCTTGCTATACCCAAACTAGGGGTGAGCGCCCCCCCCCAATACACCATAGGGAGCAGTCGCTCCCTCCTCTAGTGGCAGACGCCACTTTTCTAAATTTTTTTCATTTTTCCTTTTCGGTTTCATTCAGAACCTCCTTTCAGTTTACTAATTTCGCTCGACAACCAACTCCAGCCAGAACAATACAGGATCCCATTCTAGTGATGATTCAACTATGACATCCTAAATTATTTTCCAACAGTTTATCACTTATCATTTGCAACGGTAATTAGATAATTAAGGCAGCAAAATACAAACACCAATCCATTTCAAAAACAACAATTTCATAGCATTATAACAACCAGATAAGAATAAATTCATCGATTCAACATACTTCACAACAATTAAACATAGCAACAATTTTAACAACCTAAATTCCACATACTATTCATCATATACCCTATTATAGAATTAGAACATCACCTTTATCTTGGATTGAAGGTTGCTCTAATTCTCCGATTGAAAACTTAGCTTTGTGCATCCTTTCCCACTTTTCCTCTTCACAACAACTTCTACGTTCTCTCTCTAAGATTAACTCTCCACAATTAACCTAATTTTCTTTTATTCTAATCAACCACATAATTTTCTATTTCTATTATTGGGCCTAACATTCACACTCTCACTTTGCTACACATAAATATAAAATAAGTCCAACACAATTAATCTCATATAATACTAATATTTATATTAATATTATTTCTAATATTAATAATACTAAATGGTACTGTTAGTAATCGACCGACTAATCAACTAAATAATCAACTTAGCAACACAACGCAACATATAACAACTTATCAACAAATAAATTCGAAAATAATTTAATTAAATAATTAATTAAATTACGGGTGTTACATTTCTCCTCTAAAGTTTTCGCAATCATATCACCAGTGTAAATCTCCAAATTTCACCTTATTTGCTTAGAGAATATTGTGTCCATTAGTCTCTGATAAGTGGATCCCTTATTCTTTAGTTTGAAAGACGTGACACTATAGTAGTAATTGTCATGGTTGGACATGACACCATTTTGGGCGGGTCCAAATAATCCATCTTTACTTTATTATAGACAAAGTAAGCGCCCATGAAGCTCAAAGTTTTATAGCGTGAGGACCTGTCACACCCTAATTTTGTCCCAGGTTTTTATTCATCTCATTCATTTATTAAGACATTTGCACTTTGATTTGCCAAACTAATTAGTTTTATCGTTATGCTTTAACATTTTAGTCCAAAGTTGATCATGTTTCTTTTTGCATATTATTCGATTTCCTATTTACCATTTTAGTTTAGATTTTTAGGCCATGGTTTCTTACATTATAAGCTTTCTTTTGAAAAGTCAAAAGTCAACAAAGGTCAACTACTAAGCCATTCAAGGTCCTATTTTCCCTAATCATATTTGCACAATTACCTTGTTTATTTGGTGCTTTATCATCCAATTCATTCAATTCATCTGTATTTTCAATTTATAAGATCATCCATTATCATAAATTGTCCCATTTTGTTCAAAAGTCAAACTAGGTCCACATTAGGTCTATTTTCATAATGTAGTGTGCATCATTTAAAATCCATTCATTTCATTCATCATAGGCATTTTGCTTCATTTATAAAGTCAAGGTCAAAAAGTCAATACAAATGAATAAGAGATTAACTATGTTCACAAAATTTAAAGTGTCTCATTCATTTTAATCCGTGCATAAAAAAGGACCAAAATAGTAAATTACATGATAAAAGGATTGCATAATAAAAGGAAACTCACAAAAGCCAATTCTCATTTCATCATTAACATATCGTTCCATTTATCATCATTACATAATTATCATCATACATCATGAGGCAAAAGTCAACAAAAGGTTAAGATTTTGGCACAAAGGACAAAATTGAATCACACTTGTTTTGTCTAACTACCTTTTCATGAGCATACATACATACATAATTCAATCTCTAACTAATTTCACATGTTGCAACACAATTTGAGATTGCAATTTCAATTCAAATTCATTTCAAATTTCATCAAATTACATCCAAATTAAGATCGCACTTTGTGCATTTTCACATAATATATATATTAATGTTTAACCTAATTTCTAAGCCACTTATAAATCAAGCCATTTTTATCAGCAAAGGGAGAACAATCAATACTAGCTTAGCCAAATCCTAACATCATATCCATCTCCCAAATTCAAATTTTTTTCATCTTGAAGGAACTTTAAAAATTTGCACCAAAAGCCTTCAATTTTGCTCAATCTCCACCATAGATCCTTTGATCTTCATTCAATAGCATTGCACATCCGAACACCTTCAAAAAACACCTAAATCACCTTCAAAGTTCATGTTCAATTAGAACTTTGATTTTGATAAATTTGTTCAAATCAAGTTAATCTTAGTTAAAGCCAGATCAGAGCATAACTGGAATTTGGAATTGCTGGCCGGAAAACTCATAAGTGTTCATCGTGTTCTTACGTTATTTTCTTCAAGTAAGCCTTCATGGTTTTCAATTGTGTGATTTCTTTATCCCATTAGCTTTATGCACTTCTCACGCATTGCATCCCTCACACAATTTCACAAAACCATATTGAATGGAGTGGATCTGAAAATCTAGAGTTCTTGAGCTCATGAAGGTTCATGAGCTCCATATTTCTTAATTAGGATTTGTTTCAAACAAATTTTGATCCATAAACATTCACTGCACAATTCTAAACATGAATCCATAACCGATCGTGCTTGAATATGTGGTTTAAGACCATATTGAAGTGATTTAGGATTTGCTTCAAACTTTCAATTTTGGTCAAATTCATTGTTGATTAATGCTTGTTGATCACGGCTTCATGTTTGTTTTAGTCCATAAATCATTTTTGTGTAATTTTCATTTAATCGCGTGTGTGATTCTGCATTCTCGAGTTTGATTTGGACGAAGCTTCATAGCTCTTGTTCACCTGTTCATCTCATCATGTTTTTTATTCTATTCTTTTTGACGTGATTTGATAGCCACATGGCTTAGTCAAATCCACATAGGGCATTCTTGTACAGGGAGCCTTACCATTGTCACGTGCTTCTGGCTGTTTGGTCTCAATCCAAAGGCCCATATGGAAGCGCCTTGTTTAGTTGACGGGATCAAATCTGCATATCTTATCTTCATCATATGGTCACGCGTGTCGTTCCTTTTTTTTCTTCCCTTGTTTGGCTGAATGGGCCTTCCTTGATTGGGTCTTTTAGTTTTACTTAACCAAACCTCCTTTTCCAACTTACACCCCTTGTTTATGTAAGATGTGGATTTTGGGCCTTTCAGCTTTGGCTCTCCCCTGGCTTTACTGACACCACACCCTATTTTCTTTCAGACCCACCTTTTGCTTTATTTTTATTTTGGGTCTACTTTTTTAACTCAATTAATATTAGTAGCTTGATTATTTTAATGTTGTGATTATTAATATGATAAAAATAAATTTAAAATAACACTTAATCTCATTTTCAATCATTCCAACTCTTTTTCTCAAATAAAGTCGGACAAAAAAAGATCTATTAGATGTATATCCCTATGGTCCCCAAATATTTGGATATAAGTTGTATAACTTGCCTCTCGAATATTCGTCATCCTCTCAAAATGTAATAACACGATCGAATTCAATCCATTCCTTCGTGGATGACAAAGGATCTATTGGGTGTATATCTATGTGGTCCCCGAGATAAGATAACTTTGAAAGAAGGTCATAAGGCGGGTTTTTAGTAGTCCGGTCATTTTTGTAATGTTGTTATTTTGCATTTGATTATTTTAAGTCAATCATAAAAAACTTCCCGCTTTTTTATGTAAGTTAATATTACTTATTTAGTTGATGATATTTATGCTATCTTACTTGGATCCCCTTTGTCATCATCAAAGCCTATTAAACTTGTTAAGTAGATAGAACCATAATGCACATGCCATTGAAATACAATTGTCGAGACTCAAGAACGAGGGGGATAAAAAAAATCCTCCAATTAGATGATCGAGTTTAAACCTTAGATTTCACTTTCACATATAAATGCACAAATGATTTATCAAAGCAACTACCAGAATATAAATTAACAAATAATAACCTTTTTCTACCATTATCTCCATCATATTCATCATGAAAGTTGGAGAGGGAGAGAGAAGTCAAAAGCATTTTTCTACGACCCATCAACCCCAAAGCCTAAGTACATTTTGATTCTCCAATAGAAAATAATATTGCATGTAAGGTCGACCTGGCCTAGGACACACCCTCTCAAAGTTCTATATTATTCAAACGGACAAAATCTCATCACAAAAGATCATCCAATGAGACCATTTACTCCTTTAACTAGGAGTTTAATTATGATTTATCATATGAACTTTCATTTTGAAAACTATCATTGAATATTCATCAATATTTTATTTTAAGATCTGCAAATCATATTGAAGTTTTTCAATCACGATTATCAAGAACGACAACTTCTAAAATTTATTAAGAAGGAATATTCAATCTCTAAGCCCTTTTCAACCATAACCTGAATTTGCATGAAAGTATAATATTTTCCATATAATGTATGATTATGCACTGGCTTCCTGAGACAAACATGTTTCTAATGAGTTTAAAATTTTGTTTCTCGATAGTGCAAAGGAACCCCAAAAATCCTTAACCAAATTAACCTCCCCGATGGTGATCATTTGACAATTAAAGAGAGCCTTTTGTAACACCACTCCTTCTTTGTTTCTATATCATAAAAAATGAGATTGTTTCTTGTAGAGTTTAATCGTACAATGCTTCACCCGTAGAAAACCGAGAAATTAATGAAGACTTTCCAAAAAAAACTAATGACATATAGATAATTTATCGAATGAGTTCCTCAATAATCCCAAAAAATTACAAGCAAACTCACTCAGTCGTCCTTCCACCAATAGTACTTCAAAAGAATCACACGTGCCTTTAGAAAATGGTTGATATTTTCAAGGTGCAACAAACTCAATCTATAATAAATCAACATATGATCTTCTTAGGGTAGTTGTTCCCAAATCAAGTTGTTTTGGGAAGGGAAGTTGATAGTTATTCGAGGATCAACATTCTTATTCATGGATGATTCTATACCAAACAATGGAAAATTCACTCGCAACTTGAAGTTTCCCATCTAAATATTGTGCATCTTGCATATCAGTCTCCATATGTCTCTCACACATTTGAATCTAAAGAAGCCAAATTGATTTCATTTTTTTTATCTCTTTTAGCATGTATATGGATATCACCCATCAAATATTACTCTTAAAAGATCTTTCTTGGAGTTAACTCATATACCCCTCTTAGAAAATTTGAGAAGAATAAAGTTGTCATTTTTTCTCATCCCTATAAAATGTACCCAAATAACTTACCTCTAATTTTCTTCCCTCCAAGCATGCTAAACACATTGCCATTTATAACTCTATGAAATGTACTATGCAATTATTTCATTTTTTCAATTCCTAATTTCTATCTACATATGATGTGTAGTTGTAAAATTCATCACAATCCCACTCATTATGTTGAATTCATGTCAACATGATCATTGGTGAAATATTAATTATGCTTTTGAGAAAGTTTGAGGGATTAAAACATGACCAATAATGAGTCGTTAAGCTCAATGTATTTTTGGCCACCGTTACAGTTTTTTGAAAGCAACACCTTTGCATCATAATATTCAATTAGTAGATAAGGAATCTAGACATACATAACACCTTTACATATTAGCCATGTTCCATTTTTCAAAAGCTTTGGCATACCCCTCTTCATTAGAGAAGTATACTAAAAATTATTAAATTCTCAAATCTATTATATTGATCACTTCCTTCCTCAATAGCTTTGAAATTGATGTATCTTCCTATCAACTTGCCTATGAGTCCTTGCCTCCATGGTCAATTTCTCATTGCCTCATACCTATATGATATGAGGACAATAAAACAATCATATTATATTAGTTTTTTTCTCCCTAATCTTTTACTCCTAAAACTCATCCCTAATTTCATATTCTAAACTTTTTTCCAACATATCGTCATTCCCTTCTTTGTTGCTTACATGAACTTTGTCTTTCCCTAACAAAGATTGTTGGTAGGAACCATTGCCCCTACCACCACCTTCATTCATCATACAAAATATCTACCAATAATTCTATAGTGTAGCCTTCTCCTATTCATACGACCTTCTTCTTATTTCGTTCAATCTGACATGCTTCCTTAATTGATAGTTGCCCGTCTTTTTACTAAATCTTAACATATAGTTCGCATCCTGGTGGACACCTTTCTGTAGCATCATTGTTTTTCTATTCAATTACAAAAATACATAACATTTGAAAATATGAAATTAAATATCAGCCGTCATCCTAATAAAGTTTAAGTTTATCTCTCATCTAACATATAGATTATAAGCTAATATATAAAAAAAATGCTTAAATAGTCTTTTGGTCCCTGTAAGTTGGCGTGTTTTTGATTTTCGTCCCTGTATCTTTTTTTGGAAATGATCCCTGAATGTTAAAATCATTTTGGTTTTAGTCCCTAAAATTAAAATCCGCAGGAAAATTCAAAGGAAAATCCGCAAGAAACATGCAGATTTTCCTGCAGATTTTAACTTTAGGGACTAAAACCAAAAAGATTTTAACATTCAGGGATCATTTCCAATAAAAATAAGATACAAAGACAAAAATCAAAAACACGTAAACTTACAAGAATCAAAAGACTATTTAAGCCTAAATTTTTTTAAAAAAAAATACGAGTCTTAATCTATAAATTTTAAGTGCGATTTATTTATTTAATTAACTTTTTTTCTAAAAAATAAGCAAAGTTGACTACATAAACCTAAGTATTTATTTTGAGCTAAAGGATAATGAAGGATATATACCCCTTTTAACACTTATAAAATCTGCCATCAAATCATCCGAAGAGAGACTAATTAATTTTCACAGTTTGACCCCTTAAATTATAGAAAATTCGAATATTGACCTAAGACTTGTGTTAATTATTCCATTACCATCGTCTCGCTAGGTCTGTGCCCCTTTGAAATTGAAGACGAACACGGAGGAGCTTCCCTGAAATAAAGCCACCAGAGAGAGATAGAGAAGAGGCGTTCATCTCTGCTTCCTTTAACTCTCTCTGATTGGATCCTCTCTTCTATTTTTTCCTCGTTAATCTTTTTATTTTTATTTTGTATATTTTTTTGTTGTAAAATTCTACACGCGAAAATGACGGGAATTCCTCGGAATCGTGATCATGCCTCTAATTCTAAACGAAGGTTAGGATTATCCTTTTATGATTAACCATTTATCTGTTTGCATCGGTTTTAGTAGCTTTTGAATCGAATAATTTTGATTGTTTTTTTTTTTTTTGGCTAATTTTGATTTGAATTATTAATTATGGATCGTGTGATTTTGATGGTGATTTGAGAAATTTGTTTTGTAATGATGTTGGCGGTGTTTGTTTGATTATTAGGATCAGCTGAAATTGTGTTTGACATATGCGTGTAGCATGTTTGATGTTGTTTCTGTGGTTGGATTTCTCCTGCTGGATGGTTTTCAAGCTGGTTTCTGTGTTGTTGTTGAATGTTGAGTGGATTTTCGGGTTGTTTGACTTCGATTTATCGTTGTTGAGTTGAAAATCAACCGAGGCAATAGTTATGGAAGGAGATGAGACTTACTTAGACTTGATGCTGAGATCATAGGATTATGATATAGATAATGTGTGTCTGTGTACTTGGTAGTGTATACTCAGTTGGTGTTTTTTTATGTATGATCTAGATGGGTGGTTGTGGATCATGTTAGTTGATTGTAACGAAATTCTAATTTTTGTTCCTTGAATATCACATATTCGAATGATGTGATTGATGCTGTGATTTTAATACTCAAATCATCTTCAGTTACGTGTTCATCAACTGAAGCAGAAATTAAAGTTGGCTCCCGTTTTAGATTGATAGTATATAAGTTTTCTGTACAATATTTGTCATCTGATGTTTTGAATTTGTTCAATTGTAGCAATGTCTTTAATTTGGTTGCACGGAGAGAGATTTCACCAAGAACAAAACATGCAGCAAGAGATGCAAGGCGTGGCCTCTTGTCATGGTATTTGGACTACTTCAGTTTATAAATGATATCTTGGAAAAACAAGCCTCTTGAGACTGTGATTTTTCTAATGCTCTTTCTTTGTGAAATTCCAATTTTATGGACTAACATCTCTTAAAATGATTCTCAGGGTTGAGGCTGATTCATTGCGACATTTGTCAGCCAAGTATTGCCCTTTATTACCTGCCCCAAGGTCTACTATTGCAGCAGCGTTTAGTCCAGATGGAAAAGTTATTGCATCCACGCAGTAAGTTGCAACTAGTTCATTACTTCAGTACCTCAATGTTAGTTTAAATTAAAGTTCCTTTGCGATTAATTTTGTTTGTTTGCCATGTGTAGTGGTGACCACACGGTAAAGATAATCGATTGTGAAACTGGACGTTGCTTAAAGGTGTTAATGGGCCATATGAGGACGCCTTGGGTGGTAAGCTTGAAATCTGCCTGTTTGCCTGAATTTGTTGTGCATTTGTTTTTATCTTTTGCTTTTTGCTTTTAATATTGATTGTAGTTTACAAAAGGAATCAAGTGCTTTGTCATTTCCAATTTAAATTTTTGTGGTAAATGACTGCAGGTTAGGTTCCATCCATTGCATCCACATATACTTGCTAGTGGGAGCTTGGATCAAGAAGTTCGATTATGGGATGCTAACACATCAGAGTGCATAACATCTCACCATTTCTGTATATTTACTTACTGTCTATCTCGTTTTATTTTCTAAATTACCTTTGCTACTGTTACTAAATTTGTTTGCTTTGTTTTTCTGGCATTGATTGGGTTCTCTGTTTGATGAATTTGTCGGTGTTTTTTCACAGATCGCCCAATTGCTTCCATTGCTTTTCATGCTAAAGGGGAAATTATTGCCGTTGCATCAGGCCACAAGGTAGTAATTTTTATGAGAACCTCCCATCTCTCTTTTTTATTTAAAATCTTTAATGAATTAATTACTCTTCGTTTTAATGGATTTTTAACGTTCTTACATTGTGTTCTGGAACACTGTGTAGCTGTACATATGGCACTATGACAAGAAAAGTGAGGCATCCTACACACCAATTTTTGTGTTGAAGACTAGGCGATCTCTACGAGCTGTGCATTTTCACCCTCATGCTGCACCATATCTTTTAACTGCTGAGGTGAATGAACTTGTGTTTTTTGTTGTCTATATACCCATTCAGAATTTTAACTTTTTGATTTTTCTTTTTGGTTAACATGGTTGTATTGATGCGCAGGTCAATGATCTTGACTCTTCAGATTCCTCGATGACAGAGGCAACATCTATTGGTTATTTACAATATCCTCCACCTGCCGTTTTTGTCACAAATATTCAACCCACGGAAAATGTTACTTTGTCCAGTGAACCGCCTAACGTTTCATCGACTTTCTTCTTCGTTCCTTCATTTTCTGTCGATGAGTCAAGAGAGGAATTACAGCATGCTAGTCATGACGATGGCTCGAGTAGAATGCAAATTGAGTCCCCTGCGGTGGTTCAGTTTCAAGCAGATACAAATGTAACAGAACAATGTGATACTTCGTCTCCCATGGATACAGTCTCCGAGATTCCAACTAACTCTCAACTTGGTACAGAATATCCCACTCATTCTTCTTTCTCTAATGGAATGGGAATTGGCATCCGCAACCTCACAATGGATGGTATGGAGACTGATGAAACCAGACCGTCGGAAGGAAGTCAACACGGAAATGTTACTGATGTAAGTTCTCTCAATGGCATGTTACACGGACTATCGGGACAGACTGCAAATCATGGGGTTCATTCAGAGTTTGGTCAATTTCATCACTTTGTTTCTTCAAGAGACACAAGTGGCTGGGAATTACCTTTTCTACAAGGATGGTTAATGGGTCAAAGCCAAGTTGGTATCCCCGCAACGCATTCTCACCCGGGTGTTAGTCATGGCACTCTAGCTCAACAGATTAGTTCTGCTGCAACGGCTAATACTCTTTCCACTTCTAATGTTGACACAGCAATGCCATCTACAGCAATGTCTGGCGGCATCAACATACCCAGATCTTCTACAAGATCAGGTCTACGGAGTCATTTTTCCCAATTGCGTAGACCTGTATCTGAATCCCGAAATGTTGCAGCTTCTACTAATACCCCACGCGATGGATCTGACATCCAAACCATCATGAGTCGAATCCAGTCAGAACTCGCAACATCTGTGGCTGCAGCGGCAGCTACTGAATTGCCTTGTACCGTGAAGTTAAGGGTATGGTCTCATGACATAAAAAATCCCTGTTCCCCACTAAATTCTGACAGATGTCGTCTAATCATACCTCACGCTGTCCTTTGCAGGTACTTTCTGAAGCTATGTTTTTCTATTCAGTTGTGAATTGAAATTATATGCATTTTATGTTTTTACTTTACAATTGCGTTTGTACTTTGCAGTGAAATGGGTGCCCATTTTTCACCATGCGGTAGATTTTTAGCTGCCTGTGTTGCATGTATGCTTCCACATATAGAAGCCGATCCAGGATTGCAAACTCCGGTACATCAAGAGCCTGGTGTTGCAACATCTCCAACTCGGCATCCAATATCAGCACACCAAGTTATGTATGAGCTGCGGATATATTCCCTTGAGGAGGCAACGTAGGGAACAATTCAACTATTGTTGCTAAGCATTTACTATTTCTTGAGCAGGTTCTTGAGTCCATTACATTTTAAAATAATTGCTATTGATATTTGTTAAACAGATTTGGATTGGTGCTTGCTTCTCGAGCTATTAGAGCAGCTCACTGTCTGACTTCAATTCAGGTCAGATTAGTACTTCATCATATGTTTTCTGATAATCATAATTCTATCCCTCCCCCGCTCTGCATGTGTCTGAACCTTCTTTTATGATATTCATATTTCATGAATGATTTCTTCTCTCTCTCTCTCTCTCTCTCTCTCAGCCATAGATACAAATATGTATTCTTTTATTTGTTATATGCTTTGGACTCCAAGTCAAAATGATGAATAAAATTGCAGTAAACCCTTTATTATTATTGGTAGTTAAGTTTATTCCCATGACTTTCTTTAAATATTAATAGGTAGTTCTGCCACTTTCTTGAGTCTAAATATAATTTTTAAAGCAATTTTCTTCATGGATTGAATTTGTACCACTGCTGTTTGATGTGTAGTTCTCACCTACATCTGAGCACATACTCCTTGCCTATGGTCGACGTCATGGTTCTCTTCTTAAAAGCATTGTCATTGATGGAGAAACAACATTACCTATATACACAGTGTTAGAGGTACAATGCTCTTCCTACCTGTTGTAGGTTTATATGATCTTTATTTATGAATCAACCGATTGTGCTTAATACGTGAGCGGGCACTGAACATTGTAAGATGAAATTGTTTTGTTCTCAAAATCTTGTCGCGGATTTTGCTTTGTATTTTAGGTGTATAGAGTTTCGGATATGGAACTTGTTAGGGTGCTTCCTAGTGCTGAAGATGAGGTTAATGTGGCATGCTTTCATCCTTTTCCTGGGGGCGGCCTAGTTTATGGAACAAAGGTATTATTATACTAGCGGGAGATCTATCTGGTATGCTTTCACTTGCATTGTTTAGTTTGTTAATTTTTTGTTTGTGATTGTAGGAAGGAAAGCTTAGGATCCTCCACTACGATGGTGCTCACCCAGTAAGTGGCAATGGACCGAGTTACTTTCCCGAGGAGACCGTCGTTGGATTCAGTCAGTGAGCAAGGTTATATAATGATTCTTTTTGGGATTTTATAATTACACAACTATAAAAGTGATGTTTGGTTTTGATTTTCGTGGATATAAATGCTTGTTGAGTAATAAAATTCATCTCAGATAGGAATTAAGGACATAGTACTATAATGGTGATGATGGTGCATTCACCAAAACTCAAGTGTTGATCAGCATTACAGTTAAAACTTTTGTTGAGGATAAATTAGAAGACTCGGTTAAAAAAGGAAAAGGAATATCATAGCATTTTTATGCACTCATAAGATGCATAATTTTCATTTATTGCCCGGGGTTTAGCAACTTAAAAAATACATATTATTAAATATGTCTGATATATTTTTTAGTCCTTGCATTATTATTTTTTGAAATGGTTCCTATAATATTATTTGAGATTTTTGTTGTACTTTCTGTTGGTGGCCCAACTCAAGTAACTGCCTATTCACAAATTTAGAAGAAATTGGATATTCTTACTATCAGCGTGATCTTTATTTTTTGTCCTGTTTGTTTTTCTGTATGAAGATATCATATATGAGTGAATTTAAGAATCACAACAGCCTTTGATTTTATCATTCCTTCCTTCACAGTAATATATATTTGGTTCACAATGACTGGCATTTAATTTATTTATCCTCACAAAGTTTCCATCTATAATTGTAGGTTTAAACATGTTTGGAGAGGAAATTCAATGATCTGCTTCACATTATCTTTATCACCCACGAGGTAAGCCCCTTTTGTACTTCACTTTGTTTATGTCTTAATTATTTTTATTGTATCCCTTAGTGTTTTATTTGGTTGTATTTGCGGTAGTATGAAATATAAACTCATACAACTAAGTAAGTTATTCTACATTAGTGGATAAGATGTAATTATTTTTTTAAAATTTTTAAATGAAGAGGTATATCTCTCAAGCAGCTGAGCTTTCTCACCGGAAGATTCATATCGAGAATAAAGACTTTCACCTTGATTTTTCAATCAACAACTTAACCAATAAAGTTAATTGAAAAACCAGTTAAAGCTCAACTTCTTGAGTGATATAACTTGGAAGAAACTGTCTTTCTTTTCATCTATTTTAAACGGATCTTATCACCATGCAGCTGTTTCCACTGATGATCTGTACAAATTTAACATCATCATATCCAGTGCTGAGCGCATGACCAAGAACTGGAACTTCACACTCACTGCATTAGGAAATGTATATTTTTGTATTATCAATGTATGAGTATGTATGTATTAGTATTCTCCTTTTGTAAAAATGTCTGTGTTCCTTTTTCTGCTTACCCTCCTTCCTCGTGCCCATTGCTAGGGGTATCTTCCTTTCTACATGTGTAACCTATTCAGTAGTTACAAGGGGAAACAAATTTATCCTCAGAAATCTCATAATTTAGGAACATGAATTAACTTTTGTGAAATTTTTACACGATCTTATCACGTGAATTTGGTATTTACATTTTTAAAGGATGAGAGCACACCATTCTAAATCTTGTGTTTTTCTTTTGGTACCTTGAATTTTTTCTTTCCAAATACTATTTAAACTCCTACTATTATATTAACTAGAGGTTAAGTTACCAACTGAATAAATGGTCTATGGAAATTCATTACTTAATTGTGGGATTAAATGAGGTTACAGCCTCTCATCAAATTGGCGAATTTTGATTTTGGTTTTCTTATTTGTAAGACAGTTTATTTGGTCTTCATGTATTTTAATGGAGGGAGGAATTCGCTGCAATATATGAAGCGATTATTGGTAATCACAATACAGTAGAGTATGATACAAAGGGAATTTATGTCTTTCACTAAATACCATTGGATCTCCAATCTTGTAGGTGCCAAGTTATGGCGAGGACCTTTGTAAGTGTTTCCTTGTGTCAAATGAATGTTGTACTGACATGAACTGGCTGAGCTGTTTTTTTTTTTTTGATAAGCAAGATTAATTAATTAGAGGAGAGAGTACTGGCTGAGCTGTTGACTGGATTCAGTCAAATTCTGGTCCATTAAAATCAATTTAATGAAATCAGAAAATTTTACTCATAACCCTCATAACCCTCAAACTTTAGGTTCACAACTTTTAATATGTTAGTCTCGCCCTGTTCCATTTTTTTGCATTTTTTGCAGGCATTGACATTTACTTGAAATTTTTATATTTTTCGGTTGAAAAGGTGCAAAGTCTGCGGGCATTCTTTGGTCTGTCATCTTTTTTTTTATGCGGAGCAAAATTTTAGACATGCACCCTAAATTATGCATGTCCCGTGCCATTTTTTGCGGACTTTTACGGGGTCCCTAACTAAAATTAATTTAATTGAAATAGAAATAGGTTATGGCAAACTAAAATTGAGTTTTCCAAAATTATTAGTATTTTAATTATAAGAATAAAATTATTAGTATTTTTGTTAATTTAAATAATTTTTGGAGATAACAATGTAATTTGTGACAAAACCTTCAAATTGTTCTATTATTGGGATTCTCGCAATATACGATTATGCCCATTCTTTTTTTCATAAGCAAGCAAAATTGTATTAATGTGAGTATAAGAGGTATTCAATCCTAATACAAAAGATCAAAAGAGATCTTATTAATAATATGAAAACTACCTCAAACAATTCAACGAATCATCCAGCCAATTAACAAAATCATAATCAATCTGAGTCCCTTTTAAAGCCCTAAACCATTTCCACGCCAAGAGGACAATATCAATAGCTCATCTACAAGTCCCTTTAAACATAATTTCATTTCTATCTAACTAAATTGATTTATATATATATAAAACAGCAGTCATCATCATTTTTCAAAGTCTTACCATTTAAGATTTTGCCACAATAGTGCAGGTGCGCCACTACAGAGGACATATTAAGCATTAAATCTTCACTAATTCAAAAGTTTATAATCGTTTACATTTAGACTGCCACATAAGACGAGAGAAAGAGATAAGAGTGTGATTCCTCTGGCCCAAAGCACATCGGACACACCAAATCACGAGCCCACGAAACTTGTTGGTTGAACGGTGGAATTGTTGAAGTGAGGTCTGGAGTATTGAAGAAACTTAAATATGAAATGACTAATAGAATTTATATGGAGTGTGAGAGGTTTTTTTCAAAGAAAAGTTCAAACAGAAAAAGAGAGAAAAAAAATATAAGAAGACTTATTTTTTTAGAAGATAAAAAGACAAGGTATAATAAATTAATAATATTTAAATAATTTTTATAGTTTATTACCAGATATGGATACACACGGGTACAAATATCATTAAACTTGCATCCATATCTATTTATTTTATCTGTGGATATCCATTAGTTACTAGCTCATATTTCTGGCAGATTTTATCCGCGGATACGTGTATTTTTGTCATCCCTAATAATCAGACAAGATGCATTTTGATCAAAAGCTCTTCCAAGACACACATATGAATATCTTATAAACAGTCTTGGTATGTGATATATATATATATATATATATATATATATATATATATATATATATATATATATATATATATATATATATATATATATATATATATATATATATATATATATATATATATATATATATATATATATATATATATATATATATATTATTTTCACCACCAATATCAGGTCTACTAGACCATCTAATCTCAGTTGGGTCAGTTCTTGTATCAAGTAATTTTAGCCTTCTCACCATTGTAATTGCAGGAGATCGAACTGTGATTCTTCCTACAAAGTCTTGCGTCTGATTTGTATTTCTTTACTGTGTAATTTTTTTTTTAAAAAAATGTATTAAGTTACAGGTAATGCTAACATGTCCCTTTAGGGCACATGTTAAAAACTAAATATAAAAATATTTTTCTTGGAAATATTTATTTATGTAATTTTAAGATAAAATAACAGACAAAAAAATAAATATATTTGACTCAGAAATTGCATGTAACCCATAATCGTTCCTTATATGATGCTATCTTTCTCATCATCTTGATATTCATGGATAGATTAACAAAAATTGAAATCAATATGTTTTTTTATTGAGTCAAAATTTGAAGATTCCTTCCAATTATAACCGATGGCTATATGTTTTCATATTTTTAAAATTGTGTTATATATTTTTAATTTTGTATATATATATATATATATATATATATATATATATATATATATATATATATATATATATATATATATATATATATATATATATATATATATATATATATATATATATATATGATAACAAAATTCATTAATTGTGTCTTAGGATTTATAAATTAAATACAGATGCTCTTTTAAGATGAATTGATAAAAGTGAATGTCACTTGTCCTCACTATAAACATAATTCTACTACAAGAAATGGACAATCATTTCCATTCCCTCTACTAAATGAATTCTCCAAGTGAGCTAGGTGACTCAACATTAATAATTTAATACTATCATTGAATTGAATAATGATAAAAACATATTTCCATATCGTTGACCAGTCAAAGGAATAATAAAAGCGGCGTTTTAAATTCTAGCATAACACGTATGGGTTAGGTTGGTTTGAACATAACATTCATTTGACTCTATCTTTGACTATAATAAATACTATAATAATGTCAGAAGCATCTCATTCATTCTCAAACCACAAAAATTGAATCAAAACACTATAAAAACTAATTTTAATTTCAATACAACATTACTACTTGCTACAACTACTAATAATTAACAAGATGGTAAAGATGAAGAAGAAGAAGATGATTCAAATTTGTAGTACTTATCAACAGCAACAGAAACATCCCAAGTACAACTCAGTCCTTTAGGAATTGTCACTAAATCTCCAGCTCCAAACTCTACAAAATCTGATGACCCTTTTGTGTATGCTTTCACTTTTCCTTTCAATAAATAGCATGTTTCTTCTGCATCAAATCTCAACTGATACTTTCCTGGTGAACAACCCCATCTTTTTATTTTCACACCCCCCATTACAAAAAAAAAAGAAGTTTATGTTATATAATTATATTAATACAAAAAATGAAACAAAAAAAAGTGATTATAAATGCTTACTTGGGCCAGCACTTGATGTTTAGTTCAGATAAACGTGTTTGAGATGGATTTCTTTCAATGGTGATTCTTAGATTTGAACTGGAATCTGAAGCCATGGAAGATAAGAATGAAGAAACTTGAGTTTGTTTGTTACATGCAACAGTGTGGATAGAAAAAAATGAGGAATCTTTTTGTGTTATTATTATGAGAGAGGACAAGAATTTATAAGACCTTTGACAAAATTAATTACAGTTCACCTATCACATCATGCCACGTAATCACCACAGTATTTTCAAAAATTGTGGAGTATATAAAATGTTTTTATTATTTTTAGTGAATGAATTTATTAGTTAAAAAAATAACTCAGATAATTGACTATATTTTTTTAATTGAAATGACAACGACCAAGAATATTTTATTATGTAATATACATTTTTAGATAATTACATTATCCAGATAAATAGCACCTATATCTGAATCAGTCAAAAAAGCAATAATATTCAACTGTAGAACAAAGTGTTGTGTACTTTTTTTTGTATATACTGTTCAGATAGAGACGAAACAATATACAATTGGCACGTTGCATGTGAGTGGCACTATCGAATCTGTAATCCACTGCATAAGTTGAATAAGCACTTTGCTACTTTTCTGAAGAAAATTGATTGTGAAACTGTTAATTAATAATATATTTATTCATCAAATTATATTTCTTTATTTCAACAAATTGACTTATTCAAAAACTAAAGGTACCCATTCTTCCAGAAGTCTCAGCCCCTTACATGTCAATATACAAAATTATGAGATAATATAGATTTTATTCATTAATTTAAAACTTTACAATAAAATTGATAAATAATTGATAATATTCAAATTCAAATCAAAATTAGAATGACAATTAATGCATTATAAAATGTAACAACTTTTGTCCATGAAATGTCTTAATTCATACATCAACCTTTAAACAACTATAGAAAATAAATCAACTATAAAAACTATCATGTTCAGTCAATTATGAGTTTATTGCAAATAACCTACTTGTTTATATAATAAAAATAGGGTTAATTATGTCAGGGTTCCTATAAATACGCGATCCTGCATTTTTAGTCCTTTTAATTTTTTTTTCCGAATAATAGTCTATAAAATTTGATGTCACCTTATATGGTCCCTCCCGTTAGTTTTCACTAACGGAGGATGACGTGTCTTGTCAAGTGTATGTTTGTTATGTGACACGTTGATTGGTGTTTATAATAATGTTCTTTACTCCATGACTAAACCCTAAAACATTTACTCATTCTTCTCTCTGCCACCAAATCGTGTCTCTCACCCTCTTCCTCAATAATGTTCATCTGCTTCTTCATTTTTGTTCATCGTGCTTAGTCGATACACAAGCTATGGTGTCTTCTTCAATTAGAAGCAAATCGGTTTCAGTTCAGTCAACAAGTGTGAGCAATCGTAGATGGAGAATGTGTGACTACAATCTTTGTATGATTTCGTATCGTTGCAAGAATGGTTGTAATTGAGGGAGACTCTTCTAGAGATGTCCCTTTTGACAAAGCAAGGAAACATGCAATCTCTTTGAATGGGATGATGATACGGGACCAAGACACGATGTCATCAAGATTTTAGATGAAGAATGGACAGATGATTCAACTAAGATAAGGGAGATGCAATCTGTTGAAACCTTGAAGGAGTTATATGAGTCAGCAATGAAGAGGAATGTAGAATTACTGATCCAACAGAAGTCAGATGGATTTTGTGGAAAGATGAAGACAATTTGCATTGCTATTTCGTTCATGGTCAATTTGTATTTTCTAATGAAATGTAAATGTTGAAAGATGGGTTTAATAATTGTTTGTTAATGTTGCAGTATGGGTTTAATAATTGTTTGTTCATTGTAAATGTTGAAGGATGGTCAATTTGTAATTGTTTGTTTCTGAAATGAAATACAATGTTGTAGTATGGGTTTAATAATTGTTTGTTAATGTTGTTGTTATAAGACCTATAATTTGACAATGTTGCAGTATGGGTTTAATAATTGTCTGTTAATGTTGTTGTCATAAGACCTATAATTTGACATGTTCCCTATTATAAGTGATCCATAATTAGTGACCCATAATTAGTGACCTATAATTTGACATGTTCCATATTATAAGAGATCTATAGTTTGACATGTTCCATAATAAGTAACATATAAATCGACATCTTCAATAATAAGTAGTAGACATAACTTGAAATTGACATAATAAGGTGACCTTGAATAAGGTTCGTCATCAGTACATTTCAGATAGTTTGATCACTTTAGTTAAACAAAAAAGGTTCCAAAAGATTACAAGTAACATAACAGACATGCAGAGTTAAACATATGATTACAAAAAAGGTTCCAAAACATAATCAGTTCAGGCTTCAATCACTGAGTTAGGCCTTTATATATGTCATCCCATTTCTTTGTCTTGATGACACCACTAGTTGAATCTTCTATGGCTTCATCCTCCTCAGTGATCACCAAAGGGTCATCTGGTTTTTTTCCTGGACCTGCAATAGCCTTTGTCTTGAGGCTCCTCAGTCTGTCACTTTGCCTATTTGCCACTTGAACATCACTTTTACTTTTTTTTTGGCATTGGTCTGCACCTGTGTTGAAGATGATGCTGGTGGTTTGACATGTACTTGTGTTGATGAAGAGGTTGGTGGTATGAATGATTTGGTCTTAGCCTTTTTTGGAGCTGGGCCAAAGAAAGTTCTAGGTCCATCCTTGGGCTTGGTAGCAGTAGTTGCAGCAGTTGGTTCTTTATCTATTGTTGGTTGAGACTTCATTGTTGCAGCAGGGTCAACGGTTTCAGCAGTATCTTTTTGCTTCATGGGTGAAGTATCCACACACAAAGGCTGAATGTTTAAGATATCATCCCAATCCAGCAAGGCATCTAGTGTTGCAGCATCCCATTCAATGTATTTATCAATAGGTGAAGATTGTGATAGTTGTGATGCCCCCTGGTTCCAACTCCATCATTCAAAGTTTGAGAGCCAGTTGATTTCATCTTTGTTTTTCTAGACTTGAAATTTTTTTGAAGCTTTGGCCTTAGGCATACCCTGGATAAAATAAGTCAGTTCAAGAAAACAATTCAGTTGATGAAGATAAAGGTAACTAAATATCACATAAAAAGTCAGTTGAATACCTTTTTTTTTACTGCCATATTTTCCTGGGCTGTTTGACTGGCCTGCGTTGGCACTTCTTCATTAGATACATTGTTTGTTGGAGCATCTTCACTAGGTACATTGTTTGTTGGCACATATTCACTAGGCACATTGTTGGTTGGGACATCTATAACAACAAGCTGCACATTTTTCTTACACCATTTTTCTTGGGAATAGCCTTCAACCACTCATAAGCTTCCAATTTGGCCTCCTTGATAATGAGCATTTTTGCTTCATGTGCCTCAAAATAGGTAGCCTTGGCAGCTTCCATCACGAGATCTCTGAACAAAGTTCCTCCACCAAACTTCTTTTTGAAGTTTGTATATAAGTGTCTTAAACAAAATATATGCTCATAAGCTAGGTACTCCTCTTCAAACACTTGAACCAGTCCCTATTCAAACAACAGTGGAAAAGAGTTAAAATAATGGTAAGTATCTAATGGTAAGTATGATCAGTAAATAATAATAAAAAGTAACTAAATATTACCTTTTGTTGATCAGATATGAAACACCATCTGCCATCTCCAATATCTTCAATAAGTAACTTCATAAACCAGCTCCATGAGTCTTTTGTTTCACTATCAACTAGAGCAAAAGCAACTGGAAGATACTGGGCATTTGGATCTCTGCCCATTGCAGTCAGTAACATACCACCATATTTGTGTTTCAAGTGGAATCCATCCAAGCCAATAAAGGGTCTGCATGCCTTATTTGTCAGTGTTTTTTTTGTCCCATCAAAGCAAATGTAACACCTCTCAAATATAGGCTTCAATCCTGGAGCTAGGGTAGTAGTGTTGATTTTGAAGGTATTACCTGCTGAAGCCCTTATGAACTCAGCACCATAAGACCACAACATACTAAATTGTTTACTTGAACCCCCCTCAACTATCTGTCTTGAAATTTTCCTTGCCCTAAATGCCTTGCACCCTAGGATTTCAGTGGAGTACCTTTGTCTGATATCTGCGACTACCTCATGTAGTTTCATCTTAGTATTATTCTTCAGACCATCTACAATAACCTTAGCAACCCACTCTGCCTTAGCACTTTTGTTAAAAAAATTTCTCCCACACTTGTGTTTTGCATACAGTGTTTTTATCCTAAAAGTTGTGGATGTTAATACTCTACTGCACAAAACTGTATAATTACATTTCTTCTTATCCTTGCAAACCACCTTACATCTATTAGAATCATTTTTCCCAAACTTCACATCCCTTCCATTTAGCATATTATGCTCAAGTATGGCATCCTTAAACTGTCTCAAGGAACGAAACTCCATTCATACTTTGAAGACATAGTCCTTACTTAGTTTATCTTCCTCATTGAACCTTATTACACAAGGCCTTTCATCAGAACTGTCATCTTCAGCCTCATTGTCCAACTTATCTGTCACGTATTCATCTTCAATTACTTGTTGCTTCCCCATTTCTTCTGTGACACATATTTTCTTAACTGGTTCACTTGAGGCACAAGGATTAGATTGAATAATATGATCAACACCAATTTCATCCACCATACCATCCATTTCTTCATCAAACCCTTTCATTCTTTCCTCCTCACTATCATCAAAATGCATATCCCTAACTGACTCATCACTTGATTCATCATCATAGTTATCCTCATCACCTAGTTTACCCTTCCTCCTCTCTCAGCATCACATTGATGCTCAACAACAAACATTGTTAACTCAGCAGCATCTGAGTCATCCCTAAATGGCAATAAATCTTCTTTAAAAGTTCCATTTTCAGGTTTCCACCACATCTTAATAGTTTTTTCATCAAAATCAGGTTCAAAGGTTTTCAGTAAGTCACGGGCTTCAAAAAACGACCAGTAATCTATGTCTTGGTTGTTAAACCCTATTACATCCCCACCATCGTATCTAATGTCTGGATCTTTCACAAAACATCCTTTTATATAAAACGCCACTTTAAACATGATCATTTCCTGTGCCATGCATATTAGGGTAAAAAATTTAGGTTGACATCAAATAAATTACGAACCCAGTTTGGGCTACAGTTAAAATACGAAACCCTAACAATACTAAATTGGGAGAAATGAGTTTACCTGGGACCATGATAATGAAGACGACAATGAGAGTGAAGGGCCATGCAGAGACAAGAAAATGAAGCTCAAGGAAGCTGGGACCACCAATGGAGATGAACAACCACGCGCAACTAGGGTTTTCTTTTGGGTTTGGGGAAAAATGAGTTTGTGAAGATAACGTTGCAACATAAAGTATTTGGAAAGGATTAATTGATTCTTTAATCCATGCTGAAAACTTCAAATTTTTTCCAAGTCAACTATGCCACGTCATCCACTGTTAGAGGAAACTAACACCGAGGAAGAAATATCGTGACGTCAAATTTTGCAGGGACCGTGATTCTAAGAAAATTTGTACAGGGACTAAAAGTGCAGGGTCTCGTATTTATAGGGACTAAAAACATATTTAACCCATAAAATTATCGCTAATTTATATAGTGAATTATGAATATATTCAATTCTTGAATCATAGTTGAGTCTAAAATTTTGATTATATTTTATTTATTGGTTATATTTAGAGTTAAATATGTTTTTAATTCTTACAAAATGCATAATTTTTAATTTAGTATCAAAATTATTTAGTCTTTACTTGCATCTACAGGGATTAAATAGTAGAACAAAAAACACTTTTTATATAAATGTTAATAAAATTATGAATTAATTCTTTTTTTAATGTTTAAATTAAATACATAAGGTTTCCTTTAAAATTTTATAATTTTTCATTCAATTTTTATTTATTCTCGCCGCTTCGTAGAAATTACTCTAACCCGGCTATTTGATAAACTTAACTGATGAATTTTGTTTATTTATAAAAATATATGATTTTATATATGAGAAAATGTTTATTGGTTAGAGGTATTTTTCTAAATAAGAAATTTAGATTATTAAATACTATTTTTCCTCTTATCATTTAATAGTATGAATCAATATGTTTGACTAATAGTTGAATATGACTTTTGATTCAAGACAACATCATAATTAATATCGTTTAATTCGCATAATATGCTCAGTAGATTATGAATTAGCCCTTCAATTAAAAGTAAATTATTGATAAAAACATTATATATTATGCCAGATCCTATGATTCCACTTTTCTGGTTTCCTCTAAAACCCATACTGCCTATTTCCTTCATCTTGAGATTTTGGAACATATGTCTTTCTCTCATTATTTGTAGAGAACAACCACTACAACTAGTGTTTTAACTCGGTTGCTAAAGATATCTCATAATCATCATCATCATCATATATTGTGTCGTCAAGTTGCACTTCATAGGATGTTGAGGCCATTAGTGCAACATTGACATGTTCATCTTCTTCATTATAGGATTCATCTTATTGACATCATTTGCATGTGAGATATTGCTTCTTTCCTCAAAATTCACTCTTCTTATATTTCTCTTTTTCCATGTTGGAACATTCATTTCTAAAGTGCCCAGTCTCTTTGCATTCATAAAAAAATGATCTTCTTACCACCTTATTCCTCGTCTCTTTGTTCTTTGAAACACTTCAACTCCCTATTGGGAGATTGATTTTTTCCCTATGGCCCATAAACATTTTACTTATCTACATACATGGGAAAGTTCATCATCTTCTAATGCATCTTTAAGATCTTTATCTTTTGATTCTTCATCATCATAACTTTGATCTTTTTTCTTTTAGACTTAAAAGCAATAGACTTTAGCTTCCTTTAAAGTTCATTTTCATCAATATTTATATCATGACTACAACAAAAATTAATGAGTTCTTCAAGAGGGGGTACATTTATATCTTTTGATTATTCAATATTTGTTACCTTTGGTTTTCATTTATTTCACAGACTTCTAAGGATTTTCTTAATTTGATCAACAATAGTATAACTATAGTTTAACACCGATAAAAATTTGAAATATAGAAAATATGGTCTCCACATTTTCATTTTCTTTCCCTTTGTTCAACTTACACTTCTTTGAATTATTTCACTTGCGAGTTTCCTTAATAACATGCTGAAAATCGTATCATATTCCTTGAAAGAATTGACATTTATAAGAGAACTTTTGGCTTTGTGATGCAACTTGAAGGTTTTATTTTAAGCATCATCCAAGTAGAATAGATCAATAATTTTTTCTTTAGCATTTTTTTGGATGATCATAGTTGTTTCGCAATAACTTCCATAGTTCTAGATCTTGGAAGATAAAGAAACAATAAAACTTCCATATTTCTCCATCAAACATAGAAGGTTTGATTGAGTAAGAAATGTTGATTCCTTCATTGTTATCATTTGTATGACCAATCGTGTTTTTCTCAAAGATATTTTACTCTTACATTGTTGTGTTTAAATAAGATATTGGAACTTTGATGCCAATTGAAAGTGAGAAAAACACAATAAAAAAGGGAGTTTGAATTGTGTTGGCATAATTTTTAAACTTTTTTGGCTAGTATCAAATGAAACTCAAGTCAATCCCAAGTGTTGAATGATAAAGAGATAAAGGAAGAGATATTAAACATACAAAGTTTATTCTAGTTCACCCTCTTAACTCAAAAGATACTTTCAATCCCCTCACATTGAGATATTTTCACTATAATCAAACATATTATAAGACCACTAAGATATTTCTTGGTCCAATTGATCAATATCTTAGATTCTCTAAATAGAAAAAAATTATCCCAATTTGATCTCTTTGTTGCCTCAAAGAATCTAGGTTACACTTAACCCTTTGAATAATTATAATATAAATGGATAAATGATAGAGTGTTTACAAATATCACTCAACAGAGGATGTAAACATATTTAAGTACAAATACAAGTGTTTTGATATTTCAATAAAAAAACATATACAATGAAATCACTTGCTTGCTTCTTTCTTTTCTCAAATTTGATTTTAAAATATTTTTTAACAATATGTTTCTTGATTTGGTGAGATGTTGGATAATTAAAAAATTGAGAAATTGAGATTTTATATAGATTCTTTTTGTTATCGTCAAAAATAACTAACGTTAAACTATAAATTTTTTCTCTAATATTGTGTTATCGTAAAAAAATATATTAAGGAGCGTTGTTCTTTAAACCATTCTTAGTTTAATATAATGTGTCCCCATAATAATACTTCTGACTACACTTGTCATGAGATCTCTAGTGTGTTGCGAAAGTATCATTATCCTGCTTACACTTGTCATGATATTGATGGTTTGATTAAACGAATGTTTCTTAGAAAATATGATAAGTGTTTTAGAGACTATTACCCTAATTTTGTGTGTGCATAATTTAGTTCTCCATAGCCTGTTTGATCAAGTATTTTGCATGTCCATAAATTTTTTGAAAAAGACTTATTCTCCATACACATTATTGACAAATGTTTTTTCTCTATGGAATGAAGATGTTGGATTTTCACTATCTTGATATATTTAAGTTGTTCAACACACTTTAGTCTATTTTAAGCTCTTTGTTACTAATCCTTACATGTATTGATTCTTCGACGACTTAATTTTCAGTTTTATAGACCCTATAATTTTCAGAGTATTTAGAATATCCTAACAAGATATACACTTTTGTGCTCTTGAATAAGATTTTTTAGAGTTAAATATGTTTTTGATCCTTTTAAATATCTCAAATTTCATTTTTAGTCCTTATTAAAAAATGATATATTTGAGTCCCTACAAAAATTTTATACATGTAGTTTTAGTCCCTGTTGTTTTTTAAAATTTTGAAAACTGTTTAATTATCCTTAAACTTTTAAATTTTAGAATAATTTTTTTCTTACATGTTTAGAATATTATAAAATATCTCTTTATCAAGTTATATAGTTTTTTAAATTGAGAAGAATTAATTATGAATCATATCATACATCATACATAATAATAAAGCAAAATGAGTTTTGGGGCAATTTTGACAAGTGTCATGCTCCCATCAATTCTCATGTTTTACAAACTTTCTTAAAAAGGAAAATTTTTATTTAAAAGATAATTATCTTTTTATTAATTATTTTATTTCTTAATAATCTATTTATTTAATATTTTTTGTAAATATAAAATTCATTATTACTAATCTCTACTATCAAGATTGAATGTATTCAATTTATTGTGTTCCCCGTAGAGCTCTCTACATTCCAAAACATCTAAATAACGATGAAAACATAAAATACATTATTGTCTCATTAATGTTTTGTGTCTTACGTTAATATAAATTAATAATTCTTCTTCAGGCTTCCACACATATTTCCCTTTTGCTGAGCCTACCCATTCCTCTTCTCCCACCACACATCCACCATTATCTGTCACTCTTATGACTCCATCATATTTCACTGTTTATTTCTTTAAAAATTAATTTTTTTTCATTTTCCAACTTCGAAATTCAGATTTGTTTGAACATAGATTTTCTATTCATGTTTAGTTTCTAATACTAATATGATTTTTCTGACATTTGGGCTATGTTGCAAGTTTTTTTGGTAGATGGGAGCTGCTCCATAAACCTCTGAAGCAAAACACATATCTAACCTCTTCTGTCCCAAACGTACAGATACGGTCAACAATCATCTCATCCGCCCCAAATTCAATGGAGAACAATCTCAGCAACAAACACTCACCTATATCACTTGGAAGCTACGTAATATCTCTCTCTCTCTCTCTCTCTCTCTCACTCTGATGCCCTTCTCAACTGAGATGCCAACACTGTCATCGCTTTCCATTTTTATCACATAGCCTTGATGTAAAGTTTAACTAAATTTTTTACTAGACTTTTTTTAAAATACTTTGATCTTGCTGTAAAATATTTGTAATCAACGGGAACTCAATCACAAAACAGGAGTGGACAAGACTTGCAACTTCGTCAATGTTAATTCTTTTGTAATTTATTGATTTGTGTTTTATGGGAATGTGGAATGTCCAACATTTTTGAGAAGTTTTTCTAATCCAGTTATTAATATTATGCGGTTTATTTTATATACTACATATGGATGTACCTATTTTTTTTCCAGAGAAAAGCTTACAATTGAAACACTCATGAGAGCTTTTAACTAAAAAAACTCTTTCAAATAATTTTTCTATACAAACATGTTCTCATAGCCTCAACAAAATGATAATAATTCATATGGTTATCATATTTTCAGGTAATTAATATGTGTGACCGATAGAAATGCATAACCTCTAATAAATTGGCAAGGAAACCAGAAATTTGTTGCATTAAATGGACAATTTTTTTTTATGGATAATTAATGTAATTTATGGTAAAGAAAGTCAATAAAAAAAATTATTAATAATTAATTTATTAGAAACTTTGTGTTTGAAAATCGTGCATTGATTTGATTAAAAGTTCATAATTAATTTATTAATCTATTTTTTCAATACAAATATTCCATTTATATTTTCTTAACATGTGCCCTTGGGGCACAAGTTAGCACTACCCTAAGTTATAAATATTTTTATAAACGGGAAAAAATCAACCGATGATACAATTATTTTTATAAACTGTTATAAGTTATAAATATTTCTATAAACGGGAATAGTCAACCGATGATACAATTATTTTTATAAACGGGAATAAGTTTCAAATATTTTTATAAGCGAGAAAAAGTCAACTGTTGATACAATTATTTAACGAGTTAATTTTTTTTTTAAATTTACACAAATTATTAATAAATTAGAAATGTCCAAATTATTTTATAATTTACAAATAAATTTAGTTAAGTAAAATTTTTTATGTATATTATTAATAACAATAACATTTTATCTATACAATGGTAATCTAACTATAAGTAAAATTTGAAAATTATAAGTGTTTTTAAAATGAAATTTTTTACTAAGAAAATATTTAACCCGTGCCTCGCACGGGTCTAAGTACTAGTATTTAAAATTTCAAAAAAAAATGAAAAAAGTAATAAAAATTTCGACTTAGAAATTAAATTTTGAGTTTCTTTTTTTCCAGAAACTTTATATGATGTTCTAAACATGTATGTAAAATAATCATTCAAAAATACAAATCAATTTAGTAACAGGGATTAAAACTACGTGCATAATAATTTTGTGGGGACCAAAACATATCATTTTTTTAATAGAGACCAAAAACATATTTAACCCAATTTTTAAGGTGTTCTTTGGTTTATAGCACGTACAACCAAATTAATGAAAAGATGTAAAATATTGGATAATAAAGAGTCTCATATAATACAATAGAAAAAATAACATAACATTAATACTAACTTTTAAGTTTGATTGATCTTATGAAAGTAAGCATTAGTTTTTTAGGAATTTTTTATTAGTCATTCATAATATTCTGACCCTCTTTTTATGACTATTTATTCATCAGAGAATTCATAAGATTAATTCCACGTGAACATGAGTCTTTTTTTATTTCCTTTAGATCCAATATTCTTGTATATATCTATCTCTAGCTTGGGACATTCATTTTTGAAGTATCCAAGTTATTCGCATTCATAACAAATGACATTCTTGTCAGATTCATGTCTCTTAGGTCCTTGGACAACTTGAACTCCGTGTTGGGATATTTATTTTTCCTTCTGACCCATAGACGTTAAACTTGTCTATATACGAGGGAAATATCACCATCTTTTGATTCTTTTATAGGATTTTCATTTAATGATTATTCACCTTATAGAGCTTTAATCTTCTTGTTTTTAGACTTCAAAGCAAGACATTATGACTTCCTCTAAAATTTATTTCATAAGGTATATCTGACGACTACAAAGGGATATAATGAGGTCTTCAAGGGGGGAAGCATTTGATCCTTTTTTCTTCTTCAATTTCAATTACATTTGGTATCCAATTCCTTGGAAGACTTCTAAAGATTTTCTTTGACATGATCAATAATAATATAGCTTTTGTTCAACACTTAAAGTATGGATACTTAAGTTTGTAATATAGAAGAATAGTCTACATGTTTTTATTTTCTTTCACCAGAACAACTCCTACTTCTTTATCAAACCATTTGTTTTAGATTCTTTCATAGTTAAGACACAATGAATCTTAAATAGTTTTGTTAATTCACTGTTAGACATATTACCATACTTGTTGAAGTAAATATTATTTAGCATCATCCATGCATAAGGGATAAAAAAAATTGTCTTCGTCATTTTTAGGATATTTATATCCATCTTTAACTAACTTCCGTGTGTATATATATATATATATATATATATATATATATATATATATATATATATATATATATATATATATATATATATATATATATATATATATATATATATATATATATATATATATATATATATATATATATATATATATATATATATATATATAGGACGACTCAAATGAGAATACTTGGTTATTATGAGAAATGAGAACAATGAATCACGACCATTAAATTTTGATTTTGTTGATTTTAATGGACTTGATTGGTTTCTCTTTCTATGATCCTTAATATTTATTTTAAATCAATATAGAAAGAGAAACCAATCCAGTCCATTAAAATCAACAAAATAAAAATTTAATGGTCGTGATTTATTATTCTCATTTCTCATAATAACCAAGTGTTCTCACTTGAGTCGTATATATATATATATATATATATATATATATATATATATATATATATATATATATATATATATATATATATATATATATATATATATATATATATATATATATATATATATATATATATATATATATATATATATATATATATATATCTTAGGAGATAAAGAAACTTTTAAATTTTCTTTCCAATAATCAAATATTTCTCCATTAAACATTAGATGTTTGATTGAGTAAGAAGTGTTGGTTCTTTCATCAATTTCATTTTTAAGAGCCTCTATGTTTTTCTCAAAGATATTTTAGTCTTACATAGTTAAGTGTTTAAAAAGAGACCAAAGCTCTGATACCAACTAAAGATGAGAAATACACAAGAAAAGGGAGTTTGAGTTGTTTTGACCAATTAAATAGCTTTCTATATGTTTCAAATGATACTCAAGTCAATTATAAATGTTGAATGATAAGTTCATAAGAGAAGAGGGTTTAAACACACAAGTTTTTTCTAGGTTTACCACCTTAAGTCGGAGTTTCGTCCCGTCCATTCACAATGAGATATTTTCATTGTAATCAAACATATTACAAGATAACTAAGACATTTCATGGTCAAACTGACCCATATCTTAGGTATCACAAATGCAAATAGGGATGACAAGCACACCCAAACCCGTGGGACCCACCCGCACCCGAACCCGAGTCAACAGGTGAAAACCCGAGTTGACTGGGTTTGGGTTTGGGTTCGGGTGCCACCCGATATTTTGGGTACGGGTTTGAGTAGTGTGAAACCTGCACCCGAAATAGGGGTGTGCAAAATAACCGGTTTCCATAAACTGATTTAAAAAATTTGGTGGACCAATTTTAAAAGCCCAAACCATTTTGCATAAAAACTGACCCAAAACCATTTCATTGAACCAAATTAAAACCGGTACCCATTATAAAAAACCAATTCTTAAATGGTTAACTTAATTTTCTCTCACTTGCATCAGTTTTTTTTCCATTCAGTGCTTCTTCATTTTTCTTCTTCACTCACTATTAGTGCTCCATTACCGTTTTGATTTTTTAAGAGAATATTTTGTCATTTTACTCAATATCAAATTGATTTTCTATCATCCTATTTTTCACTTTTCTCCTATTACCATGAGATCTGCTATGTTCATTCTTGACAACAAAATCTGAGTTTTGTTTTTCTTGCTGGTAAGCTCACCTATATTATTAACCAGAAAATTCATTATTCTAGGAAGCTATGTTACAACATTTAATTTACTCATGGAAGACTTTAGCAATTTAGTTAATCTCACTTTCTTTTAATTTCATTGAAATCAATCAGTACTGGTTATTTTATAAAATTATTTTATTTAAAAAAAAAAAGTTTTGAGAGAACCAGTTTAAAACCAGTTTTATTGTTAAAACTAGTTTTTATGAATAACCGGTTTAGAACCGAACCAATTCATATGTAAACCGGTTTTAAAAAAATTAACTGGTTTTAATAAAATGGTTTTAAGATCCAAACCAAACCATACATTCGGTTCAATTTGGTTTGGTTATTGATCCATGCACACCCCTAACCCGAAATCACACCCGCTTATGTGTGTGTGTATATATATATATATATATATATATATATATATATATATATATATATATATATATATATATATATATATATATATATATATATATATATATATATATATATATAAAATAAATAATATATAGTGGAAAGTTGTAGGAAAAATGTATTTTATGTATTTTGCTGCGGGTTTGGGTTTGGATGAAAAAACCTGAACCCAACGGGTGTGGGCGTGGGTGTTATTTTTCCACCCGAACAACATTTAGGTTTGGGTTCGGGTTCGGGTGCCGATTTCGGATGCGGGTCTGGATAGTATGGAACCCGCACCTACCCGACCCGTTGCCATCCCTAAATGCAAATAACTTATCCAAACTTGATCTCTTTCTCTTCTCAAAGAATTTGACTAACATTTAGCTCCATAAGGAATACAATAAAATAACTAAATCGAGCCATTTAAATGGAGGGATTAAAATATGAGGTAAATCCGAGCCATTTATATATGAGGCATTAAATTACACCCGAAGAGTTACACCACGGATACACTCACTCGTAACTTCATTTTGTTTTTTTTAAATCAACAGTTGGATTGAAAGTTGAAACATAATATTATATCGATCATACCTATAAATTTTGAGATTAATGTATAATGATTTACCATACGATCAAGATATCCAAAGATTAACATTAAAATGAACTTTCATATCACGTTAATTTTAATGTAATTCAATGACATAGTAAATAATTATAGATTAATCTGAAACTTTATAGGTATGATCTATATGATATTATGTTTCAATCCAACAGTTGATTTTAAAATATATTTATTCGCAATGAAGTTACGAGCGAGTGTAACTCGTGTTGTAACTCTTCGGATGTAATTTGATCCCTCCTCATATATAAAATTTGATTTTAAAAAGAATCACTTATTTCACATTTTCTAGATTTTAAAATTTGTCTTTTAAATTCATCGATCTAATTCAATACCAAACATTTGATTACTACTTTCAATAAATTTAATATAATTTTAATGTATACTATGTTTCTTTCTAGCTTCTCATTTTCCGTACTATCCTTAACACTTAATTTAATCACTTGCTTATAGGATAAATTAGTTATCTCATCGTCATGTTCTTCATAAGCAACTTTAAAGCATACATGTTCCTCTTTATCTGATTCCATTGATGATGTTCTTGAAGATGCTTCATGTGTGTCTTATGATGAAATTTGGGATGAATCTTTGCAGACATTAATACACGAATATCTGGTTGATGAATTTGAGGTTTCTCCAATTGATTCTTCATATTTGTTTCATGTGATGCTTTAAAAATTTTGTATGTAGGAACAAAATCTTGATATGATGATTCTTCAAAGATTCTTCTGATCCATGATGATTCTCTAAAAATTCTTCTGGATGATGATTCCATAGAAGATCCTTCATATTTCTTTATGTAGGTCTTTTAATGAAGATGAAGATGAGGATGATGAAGTTTCTAATGTACCTGGATTATTTTCTTCATATTAAGTAGCTGAATTAACTTTTTAATTTCTAGGAAAATTTCCTCTTTTTGGATCTTTTTTGAAATTTGTCACAAACTTTTCTACCTTTGGAATTAAGTATCGAATCTGATTATTTATACTAGTTCTTGAATTTAAGGTATTTGTTAGAAACAAACTTTTTGATGTAACTTTCAAGTATTCAAATGTTTTAGAACCATCCTCAAAGATTATTCTGTCTTTCACTTGGCGTCTCTTCTTCTCGAATATGCATGTTCATCATTTCTTGATTGATCTCGAGAAAATCTTCACAGATCATTCAAGAGTCTCACATGCTTATTTGATAGTATTATAGTTAACAACATATAAATATTCTATAGTATTTTATCTTTTTTTTCTTATCTTTTATGGTCATAAATTACTCAGTATATTTACTACTTCTATATTAACAAAATAGTAGGAACAAACATATCATTTTTAATAAATCTCATAATTCAAAATCAATAGCTTCAAAGAAAATTTTCATTCTTAATTTTCATATGATAAACCTTTTACCCTCAAATTGTGGAGGTGTGTTCATAAAATCTTCATACTAAAATAAGTATGAAGTCACCAAACAGTCACAAATTCCAAGAGGTCCCGTAGCTCAGTTGGTTAGAGCGTTGGTCTTATGAGCCGAAGGTCGCGGGTTCGAGCCCCGCCGGGACCATTTTTTGCATTAGTTATCTTAATTTTAGTAACAAAATGTATTTTCAAATATTTCGCAGGTTCGAGCCCCGTCGGGACCATTTTTTTCATTTGTTATCTTAATTTTAGTAACAAAATTTATTTTCAAAAATTACACTATATAGCAAGAAGAAGAAAGAAAGTTCTAGATCTTGTTCACTTGAAGAACGATAATCGTGGAAAGTACAAGAGTTCATTTGAGAATTATTGTAAGACCTATAGAATCTTACATGAGAAAATACATTCCAAAACTTCTTAGATGAAAGAGTTAGTTTAAAGGATAAACATAATTGAACTACTATGGATATAAAAACCTAAATTCATACACATTTTATCTTTAAGCACTTCGCCCCTACACACCTTGTGCTTGGGCAACTATTTACTGCCATGGTTTTTTTATTGAATCACTTCGTTCTTATAAATTTCTTGCTTGAGGGACAATGTAATATGTGTCCGTAAAGGCCCAAATCTAGTTGTCATCAACTGACCTCAGCCTATAGGATTAGAACCCCAAAAAGCTCCTAGAGAATACTCAAAAGTTTTAGCTCAATACAAGTGTGCTCAAGCTCAATATGGGCGAGCTCAATCCCAACAAGAGAGAGCTCTCTACATACCCAATTAAGTTTTATTTATAGTGGCGACATGTTGAGATACATTTTGGTAAAGTTAATGAAATTCCTTGGTCATTACCGCACTCCTCAAATTTTAAGAAGTGACTCACCCCATTTTGTCTATTAATAGGTCAAACATATAGTAAATGTAGGAGACCAAGATATTAGTCTCTCTTAAGAGAGCCATGAATATAGTTACAGAAGTCAATAGCTTGAAAAAAGGAGACAATTTATATGTATGAGTAGACAAAAGACCTTCTCGACATATAGCTGACCAAATCCCTTTTATTGTACTTACGACAAGTATAGTTGGCACCTACCATGGGATTCGATAAAACTAACATGACCTCAAGTTCAATCCAGGTAAAGAAGAGGAAAATTAGATGTCTATGAATAACACTAGGATGTCTTTTTCTACTTCTCCCAAAATAAAAATTAAAATGGAATCGTTCACTTTCATTCTCACATGTTTTCTATTATTCACCTCAACATTTCTTCTACTCTCACACTTTCTCATGTCGGAGTATTATTCCAACCGACAATCAACCCAAACCAGCCCCTTAAGTCAGAAGAATACCTATCATCAAACATCGTCCTCACATTTGTGTTTCAAATCCAAGGTCAAAGGGACCCATTTGCCTTATCCAACAAACTATTTCCAGCTTGGCTAATTGCCGTACACACTAATATGGGGTTTAGTCCGATGTGTTAGACAATTTTTTGTTACTAGTTATATGGTTGAAAACATGTTAGGTTGAGGATAAGATATAATAAAGATAAGATGCTTTTGATCATACTATTTAACCAACCAACCAGTCCAACCAGTCGAGTGTCTTTGGATCTTTAAATTCCTAGTTTTGTTAAAAGAAATTGTAACATTAGATTTAGAATTTGTCTTTTGAATCTTGCATTCTTAAATTTCATGCAATATTAATTTTTTTTGGCCTATATGATTCAGGGGTAGGCTTTTATTAAGTTTGAGATTTATATAAATAAGGAAAGATGGAACTTATTCAGTAAGATGGTATCTCTATGACATGTAAAGCTATAGCATAGCAGTAACATGGATTGAGAAGTGAAGTTTATGGCAAAGGTACTATTAAAATAAAAACCTAGAATATTTTATCAACAAATTTATTTATGATATAACCTTGAATCTGAAGATAAGGATAGTTTGATCATCATTGGATATTTGTGATTGTTGAGGATATTCATTTATTGGATTTAACGTTTCTTTGAAGATTAGTTTACGATTTCATAGGTTCATAAGATGTGTGGTGTTGTGATTGGTTTTGACAATTCTAGTAGAAAAGAAGGTGGTTCTTCTCTCCAGATTCATCTTGGTAGTGACGTGTGGAAGCCTTCAAACTTGGAGAGTTCTTGTCAATCTTCACCAATAATCAAGATACTGATAGGATTGAATAAAGGTCATGGTACAACAGAGATTTGGAGCATTTTGTTGGGGATGGAAAAGTCAAGACGATTTCGTGATAAGATTTAGCAAAGAGTTCAGTTCAGATACTGAGTACAAGTCGAGAGGTCCAAAAAGAATATTTTTTTCTTATATTTTTCAGCTTTTTAGGATATTATGATTGTACTGAACTCGTGTAATTTTGTCACATATCATAGTGGAAGACCAAAAAAACTCAATGAAAAATCGTCGAAGAGTGGATTAAGCTTAGCGAGGACGATAGTTAAACCACTATGAATCTTGGTGTACAAGAATTGCATGCCATTAGAATTTCTTTTGATGGCGATTAATTTGTAAATCATAGATTTTGTTGGAATCGAAACTTTAAGTTTTCCTTGTTGAATATTAAGTTAAAAACTGTAATTGTAGAATCCATATAATGTTGATATTGTACAAATACATATCTTGTATGTATGTGTATGTATGTATGTGTGTGTGTGTGTGTGTGTGTGTGTGTGTGTGTGTGTGTGTATATATATATATATATATATATATATATATATATATATATATATATATATATATATATATATATATATATATATTCAATACATTGCATTGGTTGTATATTTTGGTAGATTTTGTAATTCGATCTTGATTGCTTTGTGTCCCTTTTAAGTCGTTTTGTGAAAATTCCAATTGATAAGTATAATCTCTTTCCTACACTAGAATTTGTTTTCGCCAAGAAAATCATTTTGTTTTTTAAAACTCTTATAAAAGTTTTTCAAACAATTTTCAAGTAAGGTTTTATTTGGGTGGTCTATCCATCGCCTAGACCATTGAACACTCATATTCTTGCTCAAAAAAACTCACTTGTAACATACTAATTACGATGTATTTTTTGGCATGTGATGTAATTTCAAAGAGATTTCAATAAAAATACAATTTGTCTTATTCAACAATTTGTCTTATTCAAAAATAAGAATAATTTTTATTTAAAAATGCAATTTAAAATGATGGTTACTTGAATTAAAAGATTCACATGATTGAAATCTTCAAACTAAATGAGTTATACAAATGATTAGGTAAGCCAAACCTATGAAGTCTTTCCTTTGTAGGTAGTTTCCTATGGCATGCCATCCACATATTGCTCTTCTCCTTGCTACATTACCATACATCATTTATTTCCAAGGGACATCCTGTACTTATCCTATTATCGCCTTATACATTCTCCTCGTGTTATACTTATCTTGTTCCAAGAGTCCGTGCCACTCAGGCAGGTTGGAGATCTCTTCCCTCATCCTCAGCATTCCATTGATGCTATAAGAAACATACCCTCTAATATCCACCTGCATCACATCAGTCCCTTTTAAGTAATAGCTATGCATCCAACGAATCCATAAACTATCAGCTTTGTTATTAAGGTTCTGTAGATATTTGGCCAAATAGGCTTTATTCCAAACCTGCAATGCAATGATATTCAGACCATCCTTGTTTTTTTGAGTGCAAACATTACTCCAAGCAACCGGGGATTTGTGAGAAGTTATATGAGAACCAGACCATAGGAAGGTTCTGCGTATACCTTCAATTCTTTTAAAGATATGTTTTGGGAAAGGCATACATTGGAGCCAAAAGTTACTCGTTGCAAATAAGACACTTTGGATTAATTGTGTCCTGCTTGTAAAGTTAAGGAGTTTGGAACTCCAGTGCCTAATTCTTTGAACCAGTTTATCAACTAAGCTAAGGCAATTACTAACTGTCAATTTCTTGCTAGATAGAGGAACGCCTAAGTACTTGAAAGGAAACATGCCCTCTTCAAACTGTGTGTTTCTCAGAATATCCAGCTTAGTGCTATCCTCTACATTGCCAAAAAACATTTTACATTTGAGGGGATTAACAGATAATCCCGTTGTATCAAAAAATTACTTTATGGTCTGCATTGCCAGGTTCATTGATCCAGCATCTCCTCTAGTGAAAATCAATAGATCATCTGCAAAGGTCAGCTCCACAATCTTAAGTCTTTCATACTTTGAGTGATAGTTAAAGTTTGGATTTATACCCATTTTCTCCAGGAGCCTATGCAAATACTCCATAATCAAACAATAGAGGTGACATGGGGTACCCTTGCCGCATACCTCTTTTTGCTTGCAGATGTTCAGTCACCTCTTTATTAATGTTGTATCTATAAGATACTGTACTCACCAACTTCATTGTCCAATTAATGAATATGTTTAGAAAACTAAGTTCAACCATGATATCCTCTAGGGCTTGCCATTCCACACTATCATAAGCTTTTTGTATGTCCAACTGGAGCATACACCTAGGAGGGCCTCCTTTGGCACTATAACCCCTTATCAATTCAATTGCAATAAGGACATGTTCATGCAGATGTTGACCTGGTACAAATGCAGCTTGACTAATATCCACCATTTTTCCCAAAACCTTCCCTAGCCTATTTTTCATCATCTTTTAAATGATCTTTAGTAGGGTTTAGCAACAAGATATAGGCCTATAGTCTTTCACCATATTAGCTGCATCATGTTTAGGGATCATTGTAATCAAAGTTATATTGACTTCTCTGTACATTCTCTCCTTCATGAAGAATTCCTGAACAACATCTATTATATCTTGTTTTATGATATGCCAAGTAACCTTGAAAAACTTGGCCCCATATCTATCCTCACCAGGTGCAGTGATATCACTGATCTTCATTAGGACCTGGTGGACCTCCTTTTCTAATACATTTCCTATAAGCAAGATACGCTGCTCAATACTCAGTTGGCTTACCTCTCTCATTGCTAGGATATCAATTTTCTTGAGAGATGTTGCAGTTGTTCCCACCAATCCCTTATAGAATCTCACCACTTCTTTATCTATTTGGTCATTGTTGGTAAGGATATTCCCTTCTTGATCCTTTAACATGTTAATGTTGGTTTGTCTAATTTTGCTTTTAATGGTAGCATAGAAGAAGGAATTGTTGTTGCCACCTCGCCTTATCCTATCTTAGTTATATGTCTAAGCATCTCTTCCTCAATATTGGCTAGTGAAAAAACTTCTTGTCTGCAGCTTTTCACCTTCATGTTTTTTCTATTATCCATTTTGTCACTAATGAGTTCCTCTTGGGCTTTGCACAAATTATCCCGAGCATTTTCCAGTTGTTTTTTAATCCCCTAGAAAGTTTTGAAACCATCTATGATAACTATTTGCAACCTTTGAAGTTTCCTCCATACTCTGAACATAAGTCTTCCATCTATATCTTGAATCCAGTTGTCTTCCATAGCTTTAAGAAATCCTTCAGACTTTGTCAAGATATTAGGATATTTGAAACTTCTGTTTTCCCCTGCACAAGAACACAATTTTACATATATAAAAGTGCATGGTCTGATATTCTTGGGGCCATCACTGTCAGTATACTCTCAACATTCTGTTGATGCCAGCAACATTCCCTATAAGCATGCCAATCCTCGAGTATATAATGTTGTTACTCTGATTGTTTGACCAAGTAAAATTGTCACCTATGCTAGCTTTCTCTAACAGACTAACCTTATCCATCATATAATTTAGGTCTTTAATTTCTTTCTTCTGCACAAGATTTCCACCTATCCTATCCTGCACAATCAAGACATTGTTATAGCCCCCCATCAAGCACCAGAGACCATTAACAGTGCTAGCCATATTATCTATATCATTCAACAAATTTTTCCTTTTTTCCAAGACATTGTGAGCATATGTTGCAGTACAACACATTCTAAAATCACCATTACTGTTATATATGCCAAAGTGTACCATTTGGTCAGTGATAGCAACCTTCTTAATATGCATTTTATTCCTATCTCAGAGGATTCAAAGTCTATCATTTTCATGATAATTGTAATTTTCATGATAATTGTAATTTTCATGATATTAATTGTATACACAATTATAAATATTAATTTTAGATTGAAACTATAATTAAGATCATTTTTATTATATATATTTATTGTAAAAGGGATTCTTATTATAAACTATAGAGTATCATGATAAATAATGTATATAATAGGGTTAAATATAAAAAACATTTGGATTCCTCGATTGTAAAGTTAAAATTCTATGTCTTATCATAGTCCTTACCTATTAAGTCCAACGCCAATCACCACTGAATCATTAATTATTGGTAGTAATGTTTTATATATTTAACCCGACGTAATATTGTAAAAATGAACCTTATTATTATTATTTAATTAAAATTGAACTTATGTTTTTTTACTAATAAACTTAGTAATTATCGACAGAAGATTTATTTATATCTTCTGAGGCTGTGTGTGTGGCAACTCGCTCTCCTCACTCCTCACTCCTCACTCTCAATCTCATCTATCTCCATGGCAACTCAAGGTCAAGTCATTACATGCAAAGGTACTCTCTTTTTCTATTTCTCTATTTCAATTTCTCTTACTATTAACAAATAAACCCTAACTTAACGACGTCGTTTTCAAGCTGCGGTGGCCTGGGAACCCAACAAACCCTTAACAATCGAAGACGTCGAGGTTGCTCCGCCGCAAGCCAACGAAGTCCGAATCCAAATCCTCTTCACCGCTCTCTGCCACACCGATGCATACACCTGGAGCGGCAAGGATCCCGAAGGTCTTTTCCCCTGCATTCTCGGTCATGAAGCTGCAGGGTACTAACTAACTTACATTGACCTAACTCGATGATTCTTCATATGATTTAATTGAATTGAATTGAAGTTTTTATTTTGTTTTTGTTTTGTTAGGATTGTTGAAAGTGTTGGAGAGGGTGTGACTGATGTTAAGCCTGGTGATCATGTGATTCCGTGTTACCAGGCTGAGTGTGGAGAATGTAAGTTTTGCAAATCGGGCAAGACTAACCTCTGTGGCAAGGTTCGTGCTGCTACTGGTGTTGGGGTTATGATGGCGGATCGGAAGCCGCGGTTTTCTATTAAGGGGAAACCGATTTATCATTTTATGGGGACTTCGACTTTTAGTCAATACACTGTTGTTCATGATGTTAGTGTTGCTAAGATTCATCCTGATGCTCCTTTGGACAAAGTTTGTCTTCTTGGATGCGGTGTTCCAACTGGTAACTCTTAACTATTATCAATTTTTTGTGTTATCTTATAAAAGATTTACCTGTATTGTTTGTCGAGTTTTATAGGATTTAGCATTTAGTATTGTTCCTTAACCTCTCTGTGCATAACTAGTAATGAGTTCATGATGTGTGTTTCGAAAATCATCTTATATTTATCCATGGAGATATGTATATTATCGGCAGCTCCCATGTCTCATACACTTATCTGATTGGGGTTGTGAATTTTGTTCTCATTGCCTAATTATGATAATGCACTTTGTAATTTAATACTTGATAGTTTATTCATTCTTATAGTACGTCATATAAATGTCGCTTTGTACACCTTTTTGTGTGCTTTATTTTCCTTTCTTTTTTAATGCTACGGAAGTCTTTGCAAAATATCAACTTAATGCTAGTGTTGGACTTCGGCTTTATGCTATGCTTTGTGTTGTTGAATGAAGATACTGTGGGGTGTTAGTTTGCTTTTGATTGTCTTATTAGTTATTTTTTATATTTCTTCTTTAATATTTGGTCTTGAATATGTATCCTTGGTAGACCTGGTTCACTTGTTATTATGAGTTTATGATTTACTATTTTATTTCTTCATTTTTTAGGCCTTGGAGCTGTCTGGAACACTGCAAAAGTTGAGCCAGGATCAATTGTTGCTATTTTCGGCCTTGGAACTGTTGGGCTTGCTGTATGTTTCTTAAGTTACAATATCAGGTGTTCATGTTTTTGCCTGTTTGTGTGCTATTGTTATGATTCATAATTTATATTTGACAGGTTGCAGAGGGTGCAAAAAGTGCTGGCGCATCGCGGATTATTGGCATAGATCTTGATAATAACAAGTATGAAACAGGTATAGCTCAAGCTTGGTTGACCTGATAACCTGGATAGTATGTTCATAATGTTGCAGAGTGATTTTTAACACCGTTTTCATTTCGTAGTTATGTTTTAACTAATGGTTTTTCATGTATTGACAATTACTCGGCATCTGACAGTCCTATATATAAACAAAGAAGATGACGGTGGTAGTATGACATAGCTATATCGTGATCTTGATATGTATTTGTAGTAATTGATTTGTTCTTTTATTGTTTTTCTTTTCTCATACTGCGATAAAGTGCAGGCCTATTGATTATAGTTATGCATAACTGCCTTACTGTGAGCTATTTTATGTATTTTTCTCAGTCTTGGTTTTTGTGGTGCCAAGGTGCCACAGAAGATTCTTTTTTTCACCTGTTTTATTTTGCTATTTTACATTGCAGCTAAAAACTTTGGTGTCACCGAGTTCATTAATCCAAAAGACCATGAGAAACCAATTCAGCAGGTTATAGTTGATCTAACAGATGGAGGAGTTGATTATAGCTTTGAGTGCATTGGAAATGTCTCAGTGATGAGATCTGCTTTGGAATGCTGCCACAAGGTGAATGCTTCTGCAAGCAATTGCAGTTTCTGTTTCATTAACTGAATTGTTCAAAAATTTCACTGGTGACTGATGGTTGTACACATGAAATTATTCTTTGTTGAAAATTTCCAGGGCTGGGGAACATCAGTTATTGTGGGTGTTGCAGCATCGGGGCAGGAAATATCAACTCGCCCTTTCCAGTTGGTGACTGGCCGCGTATGGAAAGGAACAGCTTTTGGTGGCTTTAAGAGTAGGTCACAAGTGCCTTGGCTTGTAGAGAAGTACTTGAAGAAGGTAAATATTTTTCATGTGTCTACTGCATTAATAATACAATATTGTTGGTAAATGGTAACACAAAGATAGTTAATATACTTTCTGCTTAAACTTGTTTTGCAGGAAATCAAGGTTGATGAGTACATTACCCATAATTTGACTCTTGTCGAGATCAACAAGGCTTTTGATCTTTTGCATGGAGGGCAATGTCTTCGTTGTGTGCTCAGTACTTGAATGAGGTGATATGGTCCAGACTTGCTATTTTCATACGGAATAGATGTCTTTGGTTGCTATTCCTTTCTTCTATGGTGGTTGCAGTTAAATAATATGGAATGGTTGTAGTATGTAAAAGCAGATGGTATATGGTTTATAATATTGTTTGCTATGGATAAAGCATCCTCTAATGACTATGGTTTTCTTCTATGATAAAAAATTATTTCTATTTCTTGTTTTAATAATAATAAGGTGTTACTTTTTGAAGAGAAGTAATTAGACTATTTTACAAATCTTCACAAGCGAATTCAATGCACTAAGGAATAGGTTTTTAAGATTACTGAGCTAGTTAAAGGTTTATTTTTTATTTTTTATGCATAATTGAAGGTTAAACCTCAAAGAAAGGATAAACCTAGACATCCTTCTAAGGTCACCTGCATACAGATTATCTTTTTGATAAACATGACTAATTTTAACTTTCCAATCCATCTTCTTACAAAGTTTTTTCACACAAGTCGACAACCCTTATAATTATCTTAATTTCTCCTCTTAAACACTTGATATAGTAGGTTTAGAGTTCAAACTCTACCATTAAAGCCCCTAGTATGCATTATTTCTTCATATCCACAAATAATTACAAGCCAAAACCCAAAAGGTGCTTTCATTTTGTAAGATAGATTAGAAACAATCCACTGCTTAGTATTAGCTGTAAAAAAACCAGGGTCTTACAGGATTAGGGACAAGATGGAGCCACAACCCCATAACAATGAGGCAGCCATGTAAAGTAGTTTCTACCTGCATACTGCTAAAATTACAGTACAGTTCACTTAACCTCATACTATTCTTCAATTGATTGGTTAGGATTCTGCCTTGACAAAGCATCCAAATTAATCTAACTATTTCACGACCTTCATGTCGCCAGACATTTGTCCATACCTCAAACTGCTAATCACTGCTACTGTCCTCCATCTGCAACAACTTATAGGATCTTGAGAGTGAGAAAACACAAGTCCTACTTCCTGGCCACAAACATTTATGTTGTCTCAACTCAGCTAAAGGTGACAAAATTGAAGGAATACTTTCTTTAATAATCACACGGAGCCAACTGATTCTTTCTAACCAGTAGTCATCACTCCTCGGGAATTCATCAACCAAATCATTAATACAAACTCCAACTTTAATCCAACAACTATTCCAAATCATTAATACAAACTCCAACTTTAATCCAACAACTATTCCACACCCATCGCCATTCGACAAATATTTTAAGTACACAAATTCTGCCCATGAATTAACCAAAGTCGTCCACAAGACCGAGTCATTCAACTTTGCCACAACCTCGTCATTCACTCGTCTTAATTTTCTTGGATAACATTGCACCAAAGAGAATTAACTCCTGTTCTTAACTCATATCCTAATTTCATGAGGCACGCACATTCACTGTTTTAAGATTTCGAAACCTCAGACCTACAATATTTTAGGTTTTGTAATTGTATCCTAATTAACAACATATAACATCTTCACAATAGCATCCCCTCAAAGCCTCTTCTACTTTTTTTTATTACTATCATTGAAGTACACCTTTGAATTTTTTTTAATTATAATTCCACCTAGACTTGTCGCTTCAATGTTTTTCTATAATTCCACCTAGACTTGTCGCTTCAATGTTTTTTTATAGGCACATTAGCGGTTTTTTCATCCAAAAAAATGAAGAAAATATTGTAAAGTTTTTAAGAGATAAAGGATCCAAATTAAGAAAAAGTATAAAGTCAAAGACGGTTAAAAATTAACTCTCATTACTGATGCACAGACACAAATTCAACTGTAAGTTGATCCAAGTCGTATCGACTCTAGACTCGGGTGAGGTTTGGAACCCAACTCATATACATACATAGTTGAGAGTGTTCTCACCTAAAACATTGTCACATTGAGCCTATATCTAATTTCCAAAACCTGAATCATACAAAATTATCAGGTTGAGCCTTTAAAACCTTCAACCTACCGTCTGAATTTTCTCATCATAATGAATGAATACAGCTAATATGCAGTATACTTCCAAGTCTTGATACTTCTTTACTTTGCAATGAATTGAAATGTTTCATGCAACTTTTTTTTTTTGACAGAAATGTTTCATGCAACTTAAATAATAAAAAAAACGGGAATGTCTATGTCTCGAAATATAAAATTATTTTTACAGCAAAACTTTGATGTTGTCCATGGTAATAGGGTTGTCTAGACATGCTCTTTTAGCAAACTACAAATCTAAACTTGAATCCTAAGAGTTTGTCACAGATTGAAAACTCTATGATCAGTTTCAAAACCTGCAGAAAATACAAACCAACTTTTGCCTTGAAAAGAGTGAACCTAAAGAAAAATTGTCACTTCAACAAATTTTAAAAAATCCCTCTTCTTCTTTTGTAATCACTAACTGTTAATGTCAACTGATGACTCCTTCCATCGTTTTCTGGGACTCGAAATCCAACAATTCCTTCAATCCTCTGTTTTTTTGCCATAAACCCTGCCTGAACTCCTTGTGCTCCACCAAACTTTTGTAGTATGGCTAATGATATTGGCAGCTCAAAATCGTGCAGTACATTTGACTCCGTCCCCTGGTCCACTGGAGCCCTCGTGTCGATTAACTTTCCAGCATCAGCAGCAGCTTCCAAAGCTTCAGCAGTGGCCACCATGCCTGCTCCCGTCCCATTGCTGCCTCTATCACCAACTGCATCACCAGAACTATTATTTGCAGCTGCAGCCTCTTCAGCCTGTTTTGAATTATAGTAGTTCCTTGATCTAGTCCATCTCCTTGAAAAGGGATCATAACCTGCCTCCCCTGCTTTCAAAGCTTTATTTACTGGCCTCAATTCAGATGCATTTTTGAAGTTCTCAAACCTGTTCTTTCTGTTCATCTCAGAAAGCCTCAAAGCCTTGGCATCCTTCTCCTCAGCTTTCCGTGAATCTTCCAATTCTTGTAGTCTTGTTCTGATCTTATCTGCTCTGGCTGCATCATTCTTGCTTTGTGCTATTTCCAACTCTGTTCTCAACCGGTCCTTCTCGGCTGCGACATTTGAAGGCTTCCACGAGGTAGATTTTTTTTCTTCTAACATCTGCTTCACAGTAGCTGCTGAGTAAACAAAACTATTGATCTTCTGAATGGCTTGCTTTTTTTCAGACACATCTAGCTTTGTCAGCATCCGGCCACCACTACGCTCTACTTCCTTAACCCACTGTTTAAACTCCTCCTCAAGCGGTGGAGAATCGCTAATCATAGCCATTTGCCACCTAGCAGCAGAAGAATCATTTCCCCATACAATATTCAAGTACTTGTATGTGGTTTTGTTATCTAATTTATACACCCGGTCTGGATCTGATGCATCCACATTTTTCACAACGCAGAGTCTGTAGATAGGCCCATTCTTTGACCTACCAATACCAACCCTTACCAAACAACCTACAATTAACTCCTCAAAAAATGGTTCCATCAACCATTTTGCAAGTTTTGACCTTCGAATGGTGATTTCCTGTATGTCTTCAAAAGAAGGCTTTTCAGAAGTTATCTTATCATCATCATCGCTGTCAATAATCCCTCCATCTCCATCCGAATCTTCATCATCACTATGAGACCTACTCTCACTTCCGCTACGGCTTGAACCACTGAAATTAGGTCTCCTTTTCTGCGAATAAATCCCCGTTCCCGCACTTTTAGACCCCTCTTTCACCTTATGTTTCACATCTGAATCTTGCTGTTTCAACCTTTTAGCACGCAGTTCATTTAACGCACTGTCCTTGGCAGCCGACCTATCAGCAGATCTGGCAGATGACCGCACACGAGAAGACGGAAGAGGCGGAGACTCTCTTCTAGATACAGTTGCCGTCTTCCCCTTCTCGCGCTTCAATGCCATCTTACCCAAAAAATCCTTATCATCTTTCTTATTAGCCCTTTCCGACAAAATCATCTCTCTTTGAAGTTCAGTCATCTCAGAAAGTTTCTGTCTATCATCCTCATCCTTATAAAGATCATCACCAACATCAGAGTCATCACTGCTGTCCCCCTCACGCACAGAACGACCATCTTCAACATCATCATCACTATCATCTTCTCTCCCTCTCTTCTTGAGAGGAACCTGAGACGACTTTCTCTCCCGATAATCACGCTCATCATCAGAATCGGAATCCGAATCAGAATCACTCCCACCATCCAAAGGCTCTCCATCCCTCCTAGTCGGGGGAGAATGTCTGTTTACCCCAGCAGCCTCCAGAAGCCAATCGTCTAAATCAGCCATAGTTCAACCTGAAATTCAAAAATATCCTGTTGGTATCAAACAAAGTATAATAACAATAATAATCAATCAATCAATCAAATTCGATATCGAAAGTTGAAGAGAATGACGAGAATAAACAGCATTGGCGATAACAAATTAAATATCAAATACAGTGAAACTATAAACTGAAAGTGTATGATTCTACTGTAATGAAAGCAGGGATTAAGTAGGAAGGGACATTACTGTGAATTTCGATGAATGCGACGAAGAGGAAAACGCGATATTTGCAGCTTGTCTTACAATGGAAGAGTGCGAAACGAAAACAAAACCCTAACGGAAAAACCCTGGTTTCGTTGGGTGATGAAGTCACGAAGCGAAGTAACGTCGTCGCGCTCTTTCTCAAGTATTTTTGTTCTTTCAAAGAGGGTTTAGTTTAAACGCGTCGTTTTAGTTTTTGTTCATATTTTCTCTTTTAATTAGATATATATCACGAATGTCCATTAAGAAATTCCTAAAAAGGTGAAGAAAACAAACATTTATTTGTAAAATATTAATGTAAGAAGAACCAAAATTTTAATATTGTTTTTAATTTTTTTATAAATAAATTTATTGTTTTTAATATTTATTTTTTTAAAAAATATTTAAATTAAAATTTCTTTTAAATTTATTATTCTTCATTCTTCTAATTTTTTGTCACTAATAAAAAACGATTTTATAAATTATAAGAAGGATAACTCAGCATAATTTCATATATAAGTAATAATGCCAAGGTTGCCTGAGAATGCACCAATAAAGGAGCCTAAATGGTATTAGAGTATTAAAACAAGGTCAGAATGTTGAACATATATGTTTTATCTGTATTTTTTTTGCGGGATAGACACAATTTTTAACCTCGCACTATCTAATATGTCATGCTCAACTCTATCTTATTTTTTTACGTTACGGACGTATACATTAACATAAAATTTTGTAATTTTTAAGTAAATAAAGTGCAGTGTCCACAAATCTGCTCCGCCCCGCCTTCATTTTTGTAAGGGGCGGGCCAAGAGTTCAAGCCTGCAACATACACAATATCCGCTCCGCATTACCCTGTTTTTTGCGTATTTTTATAGAGCGGGCCTAAACGAAACGGGTATCAGGATCCATACCAAGGATAGAAGCATGCCAATTTCAATATTATAAAGATGTTTAGGAGTTTCAAAGTTATGTCCACATATACATTAGTAGGAAACAAAAATAAGGTCTTGTTTTTTGAGATTATCATCAGTAGCTACGGAATTCCGAAGGAGTCTCCAAGCAATAAGAGATTTGGCTGGAGAAATGCAAGGTTTCCAAATTAGTTTAGTCCAATTTATGTCATTTATAATATGGGTGTCACATTCATAAGTATCTTTGAAGGTGAAAGTGTCATTATTAGATCTACAAAAGTTGAGAATTTCATCATCTACAGTCAAATTAGGGCGAGTAATGTTCAAGATGTTTTGAAGTGATATCAATAAGCATAAGCTTGAATGTATCAAGCAGATTCCAAGTGAAATAATGAACAACTTCATATGTGGTAGCATTTTGTAAGTAGAATAGCCATAAATTCATATATGATACATTTTTCCAATTTGTTGAGCAATGCATATGGCCAAAAGTAGATTTTCAGACTATATATGAGCATTCCATGTGTCACTAATTCAACTAGTTAAATCCTACCCATCATAGAGTGAAGTTAACCTTTCCAAGAGGTGGGCTCGGTGGTTTATTCTATCAAATAGAGTTTGAATATGAAAGGTCATAGGTTTCTCTTTGAAGATATGCATGTCAAGATTGATTAAAGGGACAAAACCAATACTAAAACCTTGAGAGTTAGTGTTAGAATAGTAACGCGAATACAAATCAGAGTAGAGAGAAACACACAAAAGTTTTGTTCATGCAGTTCGGCTAAATTACCTATGTCTGCAACTATAGAGTAACTATAGTTCCCTTTATTTATGTCTTGTGAATTTCATTGTTACAAGTCACATATAAAGTACGAGGTTTTAGTTTATCTAAAACTCTAATTTCTAGTTTCCCTCAACAAATAATTATCTCAACAATATGAGTTATTCTCTACCCATAAACGTAAGGCCATAAGCAAAAGAAAGTGATTAGAAATAATTGTGTGACTTGAGGTGATACTCGGCGGCTTAACTTGATCAACAAGTAAAGAATTTTGTCTACTAAGAACCTCCTCAATGATATAAAAGAGAAAGGGAAATAAGGGATCATCTTGTCTCACTCCTCTAGTGCAATTAAAAAATTCCACGACTTTGCCAATGAGGAGAATATAAAGTTTAGGTGATGCAGACACACTCAAATATGTGTCTATCTTTTATAAAGCCTCTATGATGCTCAAATTTTATTTTAGGGGAAAGAATAGCAAGTTTAGTCGCTAGAATGTTAGCTATCACTTTAAACTGAAAGTTCGCTAGGGCCAGGGGATGTAATTCTCAATGGCATATGCTGAATGCACTAGTGAATTTAGGAATGAGGATAACATGGCTATAATTGAGATTGGAGGATATGTAAAACTAGGTAACTTAGACTACCGCATCATTACCAACTATATCTCAATAAATTTGAAAAAAAGCATCCTTCAAACCAATCCTGTCTGGAGAAGATGGGACATCCATATTGAACATAAATGTTGAATTTCTTCATAAAAATGAACTTTGGTGATAAAGTCATTATTAGCATCAGTGATATTAGAAGGTGATGAATGGATCTCAGTGATATCAGTGATAAAAATGAATTTAAGGTTCTAAAAAGTGGTAACATCGTACTTCGCTCCTAGGCTAGTTCTGATAGAGGTGTTTCGGATAAATTATGGTCATATAGAACATCATGTAATTTTGATGGTTTTGTTCACTATTTTGCATTGCACGTTTATGAGATATACTTGTACTAATAGGCAATGCATCTTTTCTCTTATAGTATATATGTTAGACTTGTTATATTTAGTTATATGTAGTTATCAGTTAGTTTTGCTACTTGTTAGTTAACATTTATTGACTTGGACATAATCACTATCACTATATAAAGTGAATGATGTATTTATTGTAATTAATATTTTTTCATTGAAATAATTCTAAGCAATTCAATCATGATTCTCAATAATATCGATACATATCGAATAATTGTTTGTTATATGGAGTTTAAGTTTTCATCGTGAACGCATGCTGATGGTTTTGCCTTCTAATATTAATCAGTCAAATTATAAGAGAAACCATAATTCTATCCTATGGAAGAAAAAGACCATCCGGCATTGTTATCATAATTCAAAAACAAATGAAATGTATATACTCACAACAAGTCAATTAGTGAACAATGAGCACCTAAACCCAAGAACCTATATTCAGTCAACTTTCCTATCAACATGATACAATTTTTTTGAACCATTGTACTCCGTCACCGTTGGCCATTCCAATCCATGCAATCGAGGAGGACTCGATTAACCGATGAAATTATGAGCACATCTTCCTCAGTATCAGCAGTCAGTCATGTCTAACAGATAAACACCCTTTTGTTAACGCGTCAGACAGATGGAAGAAGACTATGATTTGCCGCTCTCAAAGCTCGATAGATAAGAGTCTGATAAAACAGTGAATAGCTGTGTATCTACAAAAAGCTGCAAAGCCAAGGATTCATGAACTTAGATTGCCACATGCGCAACTACCTACAAACAACAATTTCAATGCTTATGTAGAGTGAAATTTTCCTGTGAGTTGTTGTTACCTTAATGAATGGCTGGTCCCTCAGGGGAAAGGAGTCAATGAAGGTGTCTTTAAGAAGTAAAGAAACCTGAGAAAAAGAAATCAAGGATGAGCTAGGAAAATGGGGCCAAACTACGTATTCTTATTTACTTGAAAATATATAGAAATAGAAATCATAACAATAACTTAGTTATGTTACCCTGTCATGATTCGATTGTACACTAGTTATCGTATGCGATTTCAAATTCGAACAAAGTGACTCCAAATAGTGCCACACGACATTCAAAAACTGAGTTGCAATTTCGGCCTGCAACAAATACAAATTAGGAGATGCCACTAGTGGAAGAAACACTAGAGGCTAGAAGCTGAAAAACTGCTGGTTTTTATGTGCATGAATCATATATAGATAAAATAATTACTATTTTTCCGAATTTGAGAGAGAGGAGAATTCCAGTATAGAAACTAAAAAAACCTGGATTTCGTTGCACCTATGTATAGGATGCTTTTTAGCAATTGCACTTTCACTTGAAAGTCTGGCATGAATTGGAGTCAACTGAGAAACAAGATCCCTTTGCCGTGGAAGTCTAGGCAAATGACACATTTTAACCTGCGCAAGAAGAAAAACAAGTAAATGTTGCAGGCTTGCAAAAGACTTTCCATTTTTCTCGTGGACCATGTTATCTTTAAAATGTCATTACAAACCTGATTTTCCAGTACGTCTACTTCAACAAGATTACTTGTTTTAATATACAAATCATCTGGTTTATGTTGTATGCCAACCTGAAAAAACATTGAAAAATTGAATAAACGGTGAGTATATTCTTAAATACTAAAAACACGTGTTGTCAGCCAATAAATTTTTCCATAAACAGAGAATAAACAAAGTTTTTTCTCTTTGAAATTATACTCCATGTAGGAACATTTAACAGAATTTACTATACAGACAGCATTTTACTGATCCTGCCGTGTTTTTCTCTCTGTATCTCTCTCCTATATTTCATTTTATTTTTTCTTTCAATTTTTTACAAAAATATGGAGAAAGAGAAGGCATAACTACAACATTCAAATAAAGCGGCATAAAAGAGCACGGTATCATCCTCACATTTTAAAAAAGAAGTAATATTACTAGCATGAACACACTGATCCTCAATACAATACAATGCAAAAACATTATCATTATGAAGCCCAGATACTTCATAAAATGGAAAAGTATTGATGTGAAGATATTAATACACGTCCGATACTTCCCAATACATACCCAAAAAGTATCCAACAATTTCTTTAATATTTAAAAAGTATGTCCCCATACTTCCCTGATACATCTTTGGAATGTCTTACCAACTAAAGATTACTGGCATCTAGATACGAAACATCTTCAATTCACCAACTAAAGACTTGAAGTTGTATGTTTTTATGTGAAACATTCATTGTAGGAATAATACCTTTGATACGAGTGGAGAAAAGACATATAACTACACATACTAGTTATAATCACAAGTATCAGTTGTCTTCGTAAACTGTGATCATCATATACTGACTAGTGATATGTTTCTGTATCCATGAGCAATTAGTGATGTGAATGTCTTACATTTTGTGTGTGTATACATAAATATTGTGTTGTATCTTGATTTTAAATTCTTTCATAAATTCTCATATCCATGTATCTTTGTCATATCATACCACTACTACTTCAGTACTATGTACCCATGCTTCTTATTATAACTTGCATCGATAAAAGCAACAAAGACAGTTACTGGAAAAAAAAGATATATGCTAGTAACACTATTATGAAGTAATTTCCATGTGGACATGAATTTCACACAGCAGTGATAAATACTAAAAATATAACATGAAACAGCATATTTTACAGAACAGCAAATAAAAGGAAACTCACAATATATGGAACTGGGGCGTCAAGAAAATCAATCATTTTAGCTGGCAAAACCTGAAAAGCATGGCCAAACATATTGTGAGACTTATGTGGGAAATCCCCAAGGCAAATCTGCAACCAGAGCTTTTTGAATCCATGACTCACCGGAAGCAGTAAACTCTGCCACTGAAATGGACGAATCATGGGTATAAGAGAAAGCACTACTGCAGATAGAACACCCTGCATTGTGTCAAAAATTGCCAAAATGAAAAGCTCTCTAAAGCAATCCAAATTAATCCATATCAACAAATAACGACCATTGATTAGTATCATTGTTTCAAAAACTTACCAAATTTGGGCACACTATTACAACCTGTTTTTCCAATAACACTCCCGTAACTAATGCCAGCAACTGCAAGTAACATGTATTAAAAAAATTTAATCAATCAAGAAAGTACCATTACAGTTGTTACAGCAAAGTGAATGAATCACACATGGCTGAACTTCAATTGGAATATGTGCTTACACTATCAAGGGATAGAACTCGACAAGTAGTTGAAGTTGTCCATACTGATAATGAAAGGGCTTCCTCAGCAGCTGCCAACTTTGCAATGACCTTTTACAAAAGTAGTGCTGTTAAGAATGCACAAATTTGTGGATAAACCCTAACCCTAAATCCTAAATTACTTAAGAATTACCTCAGTTGGTTCAGAACAATCTAAACAATTTTCTTTGAAGCCAAGAGAAGCAACTGAATGTCGTATATATTGAATAGCTTGTAAATGTTCAAGAGGGTGGAAGACAAATTCACTTCCTCGAGGTGGAATAGCTTGAGCATGATATCTGCACACTATCTGTAGTAAATCATTCTTATGCTCCTATCAAAGCCATTCACACCAAAGAAAACATGTTAAATGCTAATCCAGCATCACCTAAATCTAATTAGTGCAAAACAAAAATGGAAAACTATTTTCACTAACCATAGCCCATTCCATCAACAACTCATCTCCGTTATCGATTTCATTGTTTGAAAAAGGAGGATCATCATCTTCGGACACAATGCTTCTAACTGGACTGCCAATGAAGACAACATGATATTGAACATCAAATGTCAGACAAAAAACCCGTAGCAAAGAAGATAGATGAATGAACTATTTATCATATCTGAAAAAATTATGTACCCAAGAGGAGTATATATATATATATATATATATATATATATATATATATATATATATATATATATATATATATATATATATATATATATATATATATATATATATATATATATATATATAGCATAAATCAAAAGAAAAAGATTGTGATTATGATGACAGTGTATCAAAAGTAAGAACCTAGAATAGTATAAATCATAAATCTACCACCTGAAAAGTGACTCAGAACTTCCAAGACGCTCCAAGGTGCGACCCTGAGGAGATACAGGTGTTCCAACACTGGAAGAAACTTGGCCACCTTCACAATTTCCATGCATTCTTTCCACAGAATCATGAACTTCTTGTCCCTCAAAAGCACATGTATCATGATCTTGCAGATTCTTCTTGCCATCTTTATCTATATCCTTATACTGACAAAAATCTGAGGCATCACTAGCAGTCACACTAACAGGGGATTGACAGCGAGAATCCCATATTTTGGGTGATAATTGTGGGATTTCATCATCAGATATGAGTCCAGCAGCAGCAGCGGTAATGACTGCTGCACCCTCAAGAGGTATTGCACAAGCCATCCAGTCACTAAACGACTGCCTCTCTGGGGAGTTAGTAGATGAACTCAATTGGTCATCTAGTTTGGGCGTCGATGGAATGCAACCAGAGAGAGTAATCTCATTTACAAACTGAGTAATCCGGTTCAGACGCTCCTGTGCAATAAGACTGCATCCAAGTAAGAAATAACAAACACTATTGGAACTAGGAAAAACCATAGTGCAATAAGCATGACGTCGAGTCAATGAAAGGAAATAACCTGTTTAACATCTCAAAGTGTAACTCAAAGAAAGGAATTTTAGTCAGAAGACAGTAACAGCGAGGTGCGGAAACCAGAAAACGGCTGCATAACCCAGAGGGAAAAGAAGAAGGAGAAGATGTGCCTAAAATACCAGGGGGCCTCTGAACAATTTCAGGCACATGTAAGCAAACTCCATAAAGTGTTGTACTGTCTGCTGCCTGATCAAATATTATGTTTCAATTGCCAATATTTATTTCATACTGCTACTCATTACAGGAAATAAATAAGGAAAAACTGAAAATGTAATCCACAACAATATGTGTTCAATGCTCTACTTTATGTTTGTGTCTCATCCTTGTTTCAATCTCAATGAGCTTGTCCATAAGGAAGGGTGTCGCAAATGAAAAGTTTATTCTTGGTTCTTCAGTTCTCACCAGCAGGCAGCAGTTTGAGTTGTAACATTACTATTTTGAACTGTGTGTGTTTCTTTGCTAACAATATGAAGCTAAATACTTAGAGTTGACAGAAGATGCCAATACAAAAGTTACCTTGAGTGTAAAGATAAACGATAGATCATCTCTTCCCAAATGCTGCTGTGGAGAGTAAGCAAAAAGAAATTTTTATCTCTGGCCTCAAAGGTGCTGAGCTAATGAGCGCTCAATGTAATGTTAATTAGAAGATAAGAATTGGACTGACTCATGCTACTTTTAAACAAAAATGAAATATCAAGAAATATAAAGCTTTTGAAAATTTCTCTTCATATCCACGCCTTAATAGGACATGGTATTAAATTACACGCGTATAGTATGAACAATTTACCATTTAAAACATTGTATTTGACAAATCAAAGATGATTAATTTCTTTAACTAGCTCATCAAGAGAAAAAGTTATGTCTTTCAAAAGGATACTTATCTTCTTACCTGTCCATAGACTAGCTCGTTTAGCTCACTTAGAGATGGAGTCCTCTCCAACAACCCTGCCTGTAAATCAATGTCAGTATTTTAACAATGTAACAATTTGTGGTGAAAATAGCAGTAGCTTTCATAACATAAATAGATATACGGTTTACGAGAAGTGTTATTTTCATTTTACTAAATAAAAGGCCAAATTCTACCCAAAAAATATATCAAACTTAGTTTTAATAGACATCATAAAAGTGAAAGGTAACAGCACAGTAGTATTAGTCTCATGGGAAAGGTTTCTCTAGATTGCATAGACTTCTATTCTAGATCTGGAGTAGTATAAATTATGTTTATGTGTTGCAATATAACAATAAAAAACAAAATAGAAATTTCTAATTTCATTTTTCAACATGATCCAAGCAATTTGTTTATGGCAAACTAAGGGAAACAAATGATTTTCTCGTAATTTCAGAAAAGGGGCAAGACTAACAAGCAGAGAGAGGATCGATTTTCAATCTCCAAAAGCTAAAGAGGAAAGCTAGTAAACAGATTTTAAGGTAGCATTTAGAAAATAAAGGACAGATCTGATAAAATATATAAACAGTGTGAAACACACCCTAACACCTCCAGGAAAGCAAAAGGAGGCTAAATCTTTCAAACGCACTGTCATCCTCTTCGTAGAAGGATATTTGAACAATATCTGCAAGTTGACAAAAAATGTATCAGCTATAAGGAGCCTATTAATCCATAACAATACACTAATGGGACATCTGGAAAAGCTTATTTGAGTTTAGCTCATCATATAAAAGAGCCTGAAAAATAGATAATAACATATGCCTATAAGTTGTTTTTGACATATTCTAATAGGCTCTTTATGATATTATCTAAGCAAATTACTTTATGCTTAGCCAAACATAAATACTTTAATAAATTTTTAGCGCCCACGACATAAGTTGTCATGCGATAACCACCAATTGTTACCCCCATCAACTTATTTGTAAGCAAAGATTCTTTGCTTGAGAGCAGCGGACTCAAGACTTAAATAATCTTTTAGCCATCAAACTATGAATGCAATATTCCAAATATATTTGCTAAATGTGGTGAAATTGATCATTGAAATTCCTAAAAGAACCAGAAAACAGATATGCATAATGCCTATATCCCTGAATAGCTTTTACAGGGTTCTAGAAATCAACCTTCAAAATTTATCAACAGATAATCAAAGACAAATTTTAATTAAATTTTTGCATATCTACTATGCAGAGAAACCTGACAAGTAGTTAATCTCTTTTATTCTTGGTTTCCTTTTATTACTTCTGCTTTGTAGGATATCTTATCCTCTTTTAGTTGTGCTTTCTTCCTTTTATAACTAAATTTCCCTTTCTCTCAAATATGTGTCTATTAAAGAGACTGATATCTAACAAACCTGAGGTTCCAAAGTTGGTTCTGGCGGCCTTTGTTGCTGCGGTATTCTGTAATCTAGACTTTCATCGTTTTCCGTCTCTCTTTCCCATTTCTTCCTTCTTGCAAATGCGTGCTCCACGACTTCCAAATTAGCATCTGGATGCAGTCCCACAACCACAAAATGTTCAAAGAGCGAGGTTGGCTCCTTATAATTCATACAATCCTACAGTAATATTCACAATGACTTACTTCAACAGACTGATAAGTTCACATTTCTGATAAACATGTTTAGGGGACACAAAGTCACCTCCTAAAAGCTAATGCAAAAATGCTTGAACTACTTAGTCTACAAGAAGGACTTCCTAAATAATCTTAGCATTGGACAATACACACATTACTCATCTACCTGTATGACACAGTTAACTATATGAATATTCTATATAAGAACAGTTTGCACAATACAGTTCTACAATATCAAATATAAACTAAAAATCGAATATAAACTAAAAATCCATTACTATTTGCAGTTCAATCAGGCAAGGAAGATTTTCAAAACAAATATAGTACATATAATTGATTCTAAAAATTGAATACCATAGATTTGGGATGAAGCTGATACCACTGACGTTTCTGGTTCGCCATGACCTCGGGATTGAAACTCGCTAGTAAACCTTCTTCCCTCGATTTTCCTCCCCACCATGCCTTATGCACATGAGCTTTTAACTTCTGAAAACTATTACTACGTTGAAAATCTTTAGTCACAAGTTCACTCTGGCTTCTCCTATGTGCAACACTAGGCCCTACTTGAGGCACGTTTGATCCGCCACCAGAATACATATTTTGCAATGCTTCCCCAGCAACTCTAAAGGCTCCTTCAGATATCTGTTGTAGAACCCACATTGGAGATGTGGGTCTATCCTCATTAGGTTCTCCTTCTTCTTTTGCATCCATGTTTTCTACACCTATCTCATGCTCATTGCTCATGCAATCAACACAAGAATCAAATAAATACACCCCTTTTGATCATTGCTGAACCAAAATCCGAAACCATTACATTCAACCCTTTTGATCATTTCCGTGAATTCTATTGATGGTTATTGAATGAGAAGACCCCAGATGGAAATTATCATCAAAGGTCCTCTTTTTTCATACGTAACTTATTGCGTTTCTTCAGATTCTTCAGATGGATTCCAAAAATTGAAACTTTTTCTCCGGAATCATAAAAGGCACCAATGAGATTCTGAAAAGAGGAAATAAAAAAAGGAAAAATAGAAATTGTGAGAATGTGTAGCGGCGAATGTTACTTGTAACGGAAACAAGAGATAAATGCATGGAAATTCAAAAGGTGGGAAAAAATGGAAATGAAAAAAAGGACATTGGATGAGAAAAAGAGGAGGAAGAAGGTGAATGTACCTGGTTTGTATTTGGTGGTTGTTATGGGTTTGGCATTGTTGATGACAGAAGAGAGCGAGAGAGAAGGGGGAGAAGAAGGAAAAGAGTTGCTAAAAATAGAAGTGGAAAAAGGAACAAAGGAAAATAAATGCGTGAAAATTTAGAAGTTTCGACAAAAACAAAGATATGAGAGTAGAATAGGGCGGTTCTAGTTCTTTTGAGTGAGTTTAAGAAATTTTAAAAAAATGCACATACTCTTACAATTAAAAAAACTTTTTTTTTTTTTAAATTGTTAAGAAATAAGAACAACTAGTAAATTCTATGACATAATTACCAAGGAGTCGGATTAAATCTAAAGTGAAAATAAAGAAAAATATTATAAAAAGGTGGGTAAAATAAAAGAAATTGTTTCAATAAAATACATAAGAAATGAAAAGATGATATACAAGATATCTGAATGTAATACTTTAAATTTTGGATGTTGTATGTGAACATTGTGACCCTTAATTCAGACATCGAGATTGCCTGTATATACTATTAGACTTGTAATAATCTTCTATGATTTATCGTGTATGCTTGACACATATGTTATGTGGCTTCGAGGTTGGTGACTTACTTCCACATGCCTCGGACATCAGAACTCATGCTATGACTACGTATGCCCACAATTTTAAATTGGAATTGAAATACCAATTTTTACTATGCAAAAAATTGTTTATAAGAGATGTGAAGCAATCCAACCCTACAAACCCCAAGTTTAATGTCGATCCTTGCACTTATCCTTCCAATCATCTTTTTTTTTGCACTCAAGAATTTCAAACTGGTGGATTTAATATTATTCTGAAGCTTTCGACTCAACTATAAGATTGTCCCAAATACTAACAGATGCTTTCCTTTTCATGAAACAAAAATTCAAGAAAGGTAGAGCTCAACACATCAAAGAAATCCAAGTCTTCAAAGTACTTAGAAGTTGTATACAATTCAGAGTGCTTATATAAAACCATTTGCGACTCTGCTATTATTTTGAAAGAAAACTTTATGAAGAAATTCCTTGATCTGAAGCTTTTGCCTTACCTCACAGACAAAGACATGTATGAGTTTGCCTTCAAACTATACCCACCAAGATTTTCACCTATACCCACCAAGATTTCCACCTATACCAAGTTCGAAAATATTGTTGGCGTTTCGCCCCTAGTTTCTACATTGGTGGCCTTGTGGGTCCTTTTTGAATGTGCTTAAAAAGGAAAGTTTAAAACCGGCTCGTCGAGTGGTCCTAACTAAGCATACCTTATATAACTTCAAAGGGCATCTTCTTGTTGACATAGAACATGTCAGAATTCTAACTTTGATAAATGAAGGTGTGGAAGGCGACAAGATTTATATTTTATTTAGGTAACTTTTTTCTTTGGATTTTATGCTTACTTCGCTAACCTTCCTCCACCCGCCAAGCACAAGAAATGTTTTAGAGACGTGACTAGTGGAGCTCAGGTTCTCACCAAAATACCACAGAAGAAGATTTCACTCATACCCTTCAGGTTTTCTTCATTATAAATTTTATTAAATATCTCTTTCATATGTATCTTATATTTTTCATGTACTAATTTTTGGCATAAGTAGATGACGACGCTAAGCCCCAAGGAAACAATAAAGGGGTATTAGGCTCGACGAGGCTCATGTTGATGCTCCTAGCCGTCATTCTTCTCCCGGCGCCCCCAAAAAATCTAAGAAGCTCAAGGCGGCTCGAACGACTCGTAGCCTTAAAGTTGTTGCTGCTTCCAAAGCTGATCATGCTGGTGAGGCGAAAGCATCGAAAGTCACATAACACATCATTTTCAATAACATTATTTTATTTTATTTTTTTATTACATCACCAAGGACCATAAATGCATCATCTCAACTCTCAAAAATGGGATATCACTATCAAAATATAATTTCAAAAGTTAATTACAAATATGTATTTATTTAATTACTATTTATTTATAACTATTAATTAAAATATTAAAATTATGATTAATTCAAATATTTACAAACGAAAACAAGATTATTATTGATTAATATTTCAATAAATAATATAAAAAATAATAATATTTATATATAGAAAAAATACAATGTTGATTCAAATATTTTAATTATTTAATATATAGTTTTTATTTGTCAATTTTAGATTTTAAATTCTTTTAAATATTTTTGATGATGTTGATTAACTATAGAAAATTCGAGAGGGTTGCCTTAGAGGGAGGGTGCTTGGGTCTCAAGGGTATGCTCCCCTTGAGGTCCTGAGTTCAAAGGGTCCTAGGACTAATTTTCGGAGGCTACGTGGGGCAGTAATGCTCTCGGATGGATTAGTCGGTACCGCGGTACGGGAGACCACTCTATAAAAAAAACATAGAAAACAAAATTTTAACAAATTGGAATTTATTATTTTTTTAAAATACCAAATTAAAAACAATTATTTTATTCACATTTTTCTGTATAAATGATTCACTATCAATATTTGAAATTTCAAATTAAATTTCAAAATTTGATGTTTGCTTAAAGTTTTAATAGTTAATTAGACCAATTATATTATTTAAATTTTTAATATATTTTATTTTTTCTTAATATAAAAATTATATGAAACGGAGAAAATCAAGTTATTTATAAAAAGTTAATAATACAAGTTTACTATTGATTCAATTATTTTTAAAAATAATAAAAAAAAATTGTATAGAAAAATATTATTGTCGATTCAAATATTTTATACTTGGAAAAAATTATAGACTTCAATTAATTATCTTTTTTAAAAATAATAAAAATTTTAGTTAAATATTTTTTTATTTCTATTAATTCATTTTTATTACATTTTGAAAATAAATGCACGAATTTATAAAAAATAAAGAAAATGAAGTTATTGATAAAAAATGAATAATAACTTAAGCAAGTTTACTATTGATTCAATTATATTTATTATTAATTATATTTATAATAATGTCAAAATAAATATAATATTTATATATGAAAAATATATTGTTAATTTAAATATTTTTATATACTTAAAAAATTATAGGCACCGATTTATTGCCTCTTTCAAAATTAATATATTTTTTTGGTAAAATAATGTTGTCTTTTCATCAATTCATTTTTAATATATTTTGAAAACAAATGCGTGAAATTATAAGAAACGGAAAAATAAAGTTATTAATCAAAATGTTGATAAATAATTGAACAAATTTACTATTGATTCAAATATTTTTGTCGATAATAAAAAAACAATATATTTATATACGAAAAAAATATTATTGATTCATATATTTTTATATAAGGAAAAAAATTAGGCACTGTTTTATTATTTCTTTTAACAACGATAATTTTTTTATTATTTTATTTTTTATTATATTTTGAAAACAAATGCGCATGCCATAAAAGTATCCACGTGTAATAGAGATGATAATAGGTCAGACTAGCCTAAAGGAGTCTATAACGTAGTTTATATAAGGTCAAGCTAAGACTGATTTAATAAAAAAATCAGACTTAAATTTTTTTAAAAATCTATTTAATTGAATAGACCAACTTAGACTATTAAAATAATGTAAATAGGATGGCCTATGATAAATCATAAATTCATAATTCAGACTCAAACCTTTTTAGTTTATTGTACGCCAAACTCCAACCATTTAAAGCGTAACCTATCATAACCTAGCCTATTATAAAACATAAATATTTTACTGGTTGAAAATAAAAAAATACTTATTTTGTAACAATTAATATGTAAAAGTCAATATTACACATTATATATATATATATATATATATATATATATATATATATATATATATATATATATATATATATATATATATATATATATATATAGTCAATATTTTACATTTATCAAAAAGTTTATATTTTTGATTTTTTAAATATATTTTAAGTGAAAATGTTAAAACAATTTCAATTGTTGTTTATTTATGGAAAAGATGAGATAAAAAGCAAATTAAATATAATTTATATTTAATTTATCTTTAAGAAGATGATTTTTTAAAGAATAAAATACTTAATAAAATAAAATAAATATTTTTTTTTGCTATAATATATATCACGAAATATGTGTTGTTTTCCCCTTATAAATCGTTAGAGAGTATATTGGAAGGTGTAGTTGAATGAAAAATGTCAAGTGTGTACCTTGATGTGTTAATAGGAAATTTCGAGCTATAAAATTTAAATACCTTTTAATGTACTATATCAATCTAACACAGATTTAAATATCAAATTCTTTCAAAATCAAGCTAAATCGGTCCACAAACATCCTAATAAAATCACTCTCGAATGATTTATATTAGTTTTTCTGTTACTTAAAAATTTGTTCCTAATTTTTTGTCAAAAAAGGAAAATTTGTTGCTCACTAATAAAGTGTGGAAGGAAGGAGTCTTCAAAACTTCCCCACTCCCCCATTCCTCTCAGTAACGTTTATCATTCAAAGCCGTTACCTTCTATTTTTATTTTTATTTTTTTAAAATTTTCTCGCATTCAATTCCATTTATATATCACACGATTTGTATTAGTAATAGAATCCGAATTTGTTCACTCCCACTCCCACCCCCACCCAACCCTTACTCCAAAATAACAAAAACATCATCGTTTTAAGGTTCCTCTGAATTTAAAGTTTTTCGTATCTCTATGGAAAGCACGACTTTAGAAGAAAAAGAAGCGGGACAGAAGCAACGACGACAACGTTGTTTGCACGACGAAAGTGAAGTTAGTATCGGTTCTGATTGGGTGAAACAGTTCTTGGATATGTCGGACGAGGAATTATACGAGGTTGTTTCGTCCGATGAAGTGAAAAAAACTATTAATGTAGATGATGAAGATGATGATGACTGTGTGATTCTTGATGGTGACCCTGAAAAGGAAGTTATGCATGTGAATGATTCTCCTAATGGGTCTGATGAGTTGCTTGTAGTTGGGGAAAAGGGTCAGGTATTTATTTCCTCCTACTCCATTCTCTTAGGGTTTAAAAACGCCGCGACAAAACGGTATCATATAAAATAGCGTAAAGACTGCCTTTAAAAATTTTATGTTGTATTGTATGATTATAATTTGATTTGATAGTCCTTGTGATTATAGAAATTATATCATGTTTAAGTGTTGCTATTCAAATGTTGAGCTTTTGGAAGAATGGATTCTTTAAATTTAATACCATATATGTAGAGTGATGATGTTTTGATAGTTTCTGTTTTGCTTATGATGGAATATGTATCAGTAGCATATAGTTGTCGAGGTTCATTTTGTTTCTTTAATCGCAGATTGCATGCAGAGATTATCCTCATCCGCGGCATCTTTGTGCTACTTTTCCTTATGATTCCACTCCTCATGAGAGATACTGTGCCCAGGTAAAAAGATCATCAATTGTTAAGACTATATGAGAATTCAGCATGAATGCATTACCTTGTTAATGTTTACTTTATTTGTTATATCATGTGATACATTTATGATTTACTTACTTTGAATTGTAATTTTGATGACACACAGTGCCACTGTTATGTATGTGACTCTCCGGCACCATGTCTGAAATGGGGCAATGGCCTTTTAACTACAGATCATTGTCATGCAACGGATAAATCTGCGACGTGGAAAACTCTGAGAAAAGATTCCAAGCTGGTTAAGACGGCTCCATTGCCAGTTTCAACCAACAATGGTGCTATAGGTAATGTTGTGAATTCTCAACATAATATTTTGCCCTCTAATATCGAGCATCTGTCTTCAAATTCCATGTTAGCGAAGCTGAAGTCAAGGTCAAAGGCATTGCATTCGCGCCCAGTAAATCTCACCACTCTAAATCAGGTCTCTCATCCCCGCCCAGTACATCTCACAACTCAAAATCAGGCCACTTATCCGCGTCCAGTACATCTCACAACTCTAAATCAGGCCACTTATCCGCGTCCAGTACATCTCACTACTCAAAATCAGGTCTCTCATCCCCATCCAGTACATCTCACAACTCAAAATCAGGCCACTCATCCCCGTCCAGTACATCTCACAACTCAAAATCAGGCCACTTATTCGCGTCCAGTACATCTCACTACTCAAAATCAGGTCTCTCATCCCCGCCCAGTACATCTCACAACTCAAAATCAGGCCACTTATCCGCGCTCAGTACATCTCACAACTCAAAATCAAGCCACTTATCCGCGTCCAGTACATCTCATAACTCAAAATCAGGCCACTTATCCGCGTGCAGTATATCTCACTACTCAAAATCAGGCCACTTATCTGCGCCCAGTAAATCTCACTACTCAAAATCAAGCCACTTATCCACGCCCAGTAAACCTCACTCCTCAAAATCAGGCCTCTCGTCCGATTACCATGAATGCATGCTCTTCACAAAGGTCTAAATTACAGAATCAAGCCTTGAGGTCAACCGAAATGCATTCTCTCTCAGTAAATCAGTCACCTCAAAATCAGGCCTCTCGGCCTATTACAATGAATGCGAGCAATGCATTGTCCTCACTAAGTTCTAGATTACAGAATCAAGGCTCGAGGTCAAACAAAACACATCCACTCTCAGAGAATCTCGTACCTCATAATCAGGCATCTCGGCTAATTACAACGAATGCAATTTCCTCACTAACTTCTAGTTTACAGAATCAGTCCAGGTCAAATAATGTCCTTGGACGCTCCACAGGTCCCAGCTTTACAATCCCAAATGGCACAAACAACGGTAGATATCAAGAATCTGGAACTACGTTGGTGACAAATAAACATCCTTCTCATGCCGCTTCAAGAATGTCTCTAGGTGTACAAAGTCACGTTATCCAAAAGAATTCCGGACATAGAATTGGTATTGGGAACACCGCGGCAACGAACCGTGTTACCCCTCTCGGTGCATCTGGCTTCATCAATCGAGTCAATCCACAACATGGTGATACAAATCATGCCCAAGCAATTGATTCATTGCCGACACAACCAAACCATAGTCCAGCAAATGAAACCCAACCATGTAACCAATCAGATAATAGCCAGAAAGTTGATAGATATTGTGATATTTGGTTGAGTTATATAGCTCAGCTGAACAAAAATAAGCATTTAAATGAGCATCAAATTGGAAGTGAAAATGAAAATATCATCAATAGTGGAGGTGCAGTGCAAAATGTTTTCCAACAGAAACCTGATGATGGTGGGATTGAAAATGAAGGTTTGCTAGCTAAAGACTCAAATACTAATGAAAACATATCTAATGTTGAAAACTTAGTATCTAATGCTAAGGAGTCTAACACTCCATCTTCTGGAAATAGTCACCTGTCATTGGATGAGATCAAGCACTGGCTTCTTGATTCCAATTAGTGTAGATGTTGCTTTAGAATCTTCAGCACTAGTGGCTAAGTTAGCCAGGCTAACTATCAGTGATTTTTGTCTTTTTGATTTCACTCTTGTAATTTGAGAAAAAGATGAGGGATTATAACCATTCATTAGAAAATCATAATTGTTTCAGATTTTTCTTTATTATTTTTTTTGAAAGGCTTATTATTAAAGTTGTTTTTTATTTTTATTTTTTATAATAGTTATAGTTCGTCAATTTTTTGTAAGTAGAGAAGCAATTGTAATTTTCTTGACTTTCATGACTCGGAGAAATGTCATGTGATTAAGAATGTTTTTAGATATTATGAAATTTTAGTTATATATCTAGGTTTTGTTTTTAGATAAGTGATAGGACTCTGAGAACTGAGAAGGTGAGTTCAAAGAGATAGTTAACACACGGAGAGTTGATGATCTCTAAGAGGACAAAATGGAAATATGTTGTGCAAAAATAGTTCTGGGTGCTCGGAGATATGTCCCACTGGGCATATATTGGAATGTAAAATGACATTTGAAAAATAAAGTGATTTTATTCATCGTATTGACTTAAATAGGTAAAGTGGTTTAATACATCGTACTTTTTGGTTTTTGATTATGTTTGCTATTCTGTTTGTTAATCTTTTAATTTTTTTCTTAATTGTGATTATGATATAGCTTGTTTTGTTTGATTATTAAAAAATGTTTGACGAACATTAGTGCGTAGGGAGAAAAGTAAATTCTCGCGGGTAATTGGAGAAACTTCACGTGTTGAATAATCGTCTTCCCGTGGTTATGAAGACGCTCCTTTTGGATATGTTTCTGGTGCTGTTGTACATGTCATATTTGTTAATGCCATGTCATATTTGTTACTGCCACATTTGATAGTTTTCTGAGGGCCATGATGGCATATCATTACTTCTTCGATATGCAAACTGTTAGTGTGCGAGACATTTTTAGTGAGGAGAGAAAGAGAGAGAATGAATAATAAAGACTTTTGTTATTAACTTGAATAATCAAACTGATTTACAATATATATATATATATATATATATATATATATATATATATATATATATATATATATATATATATATATATATATATATATATATATATATATATATATATATATATATATATATATATATATATATATATATATATATATATATATATATAACGTGTAGACTAAGTAACAAACCTTAAATCCTAACTAAATCGGGCTTGAGCTACACAACTTGAGTTATATCACAACATACCATCTCTTATAATTCAAGTTGTCGAACATATGCTAATCATAGTTGATTTGAACTATTCCTAATTTATTTCTCAAATCTAAGAATTTGTCGATTTTCAATCCTTTAGTGAAAATGTCGGCAAATTGTGATTCGCTTAAGCAACACCTAACTTCAAGTTCACATGGATTTACCTTCTCTCGTAAGAAATGAAACCTAGCCTCAATGTGCTTACTTCTTCCATGCAAATTTGGATTCTTTGCAAGATTAATGGCTAGCTTATTATCGATCTACAACGCCCGAGGTTTCTTTATTTCAACCTCCATCTCTTCCAATACAGATCTGATCCAAATTGCTTGACACGCAACATAGAATCCTGCTATATATTCAGCCTCACATGATGACAATGCCACCACAAGTTGCTTTCTTGAGCACCATGAGATTGGGGCACCAAGTACTTGAAAGAAATAATCAATTGTGCTTCTTCAGTCTTCCTTATCTCCACACCAATTATTCATCTACCTCGTTATCATATCCTCGATTTAGATTGATCAAGGTACGAGAGCTCATGAACTCAAAATCATTCAATACTTGAACCATCTCTTGCTCATACTGGGGTAAGGTCATTAAAGTCAAGTCTAGTGATTACCTTCAAGTCACTCGTCCAATACATGGGGAAATGAGGGGTGTTGGTCGGACACTTCACTCATTTACAGTCTAAAACTTTCAAATATTATGTAAAAGCAAGCGCCAACAAAAAGCCTTAAAAAATGGTGTAGCAGTGGCTGGCATAATAGAGGGTGCAAGCCTAAAACCATGAACCGTCATGTGCAAAAATGCAGGCAAAATAAGTATACCTGGCGATACTCCAGAGGTTGGGCACAACCTAATAACTTCAAAAGGTATGAAAGGTATCAATACTCTTAAATCATGAATGGAGGGGAGAAGCATGTAGAAATAAAGGGTGGGAGAGCCATCTAGGACGGCCATATTGGCCCTCCCTGCCCTAAGAACGTGGCTCCAAAATCACATTATCCTCATGTTCAATGTTGAAAAGTTTGATATGCCGCCAAAAAACAACGGTCCTCTCCTTGTTAGAATACAGGGACACAGAGTCTTAGACATTGAAACGTTTAACTTCTGTTTTAGGCATCGATTCTTGGTAAGAACATGAAGAATAAGAGAATCACTATAAAAACTATGAGGGCTCTCACATCTCTATAGGCCTAATTCACGACGTTGCATGGCACTCCTTAAATGTCCCAAAATCTAATAATTAATGTTAAGGATATATTGAGCAAATGAAGAGTGGAATCATACATGTAACTACGATCAAGAACTTGTGATATGAATGCATTATGCGCCTATAAGAACTATTGACTAAATGAACATAAGTGTAGAAGGAGAGAATGTGAAAAGATTGAAGGAGGAAAGCAAAAGTATTTTTATAGGAATGAGAAGTCCTACGGCCACCCATTAGATACCTCAAAAGTTATAAGAAAAGGAAAAACTTATCCACGTCAGAGACACGCGTAAGGAGTGAGGCCAAATTTGACTTCCCGAGGAAAAACATCATCGATCGCATTCAATGCAATATATGTTTTCCCCAACTAATGTTTGATTTCCTTCAGCTGAGTAATGTTTATTTTTTTTCCCGTTGACTAACGTGTGATTCACCTCATTGAAACCTAGAGATACACCCCAACCCTACGGGTGAGGGGGAGAATCTGATATTTAGACAAATACTAAATACATAGAGTTTTTTACTTCCATACGTGGTCCAGTTCTAAACCCTACAATAGGGACTAAAACTACTACGTGATTAAGAATACAAATATGTGATTAAGAAAGTTTGTAGGGACATAGTTTTTTGGGTGAATTTTTCGGTTGTGGATGAGGAAGATGCCTTCCGAATTTTATATGTTGGTACTCGATTTGCCGTGTGAAAAAACTTAAAGAGCGCAAATTAGGAGTTTTTTTTGGCTTGTCACTTCTTAGGTTATTTGGTTAACAAGAAATGAAATTTGTTTCTGGAACGAGGGATGGATCATTAACAATATGGTGTGGAATAGTTAATTGTTGGTTTGGAGGTGATCCTTTTATGGGAAAATTACTTAATCCAATTGTAATCTTTACGATTTTAGCAAAGACCCGTTAGATTTTTTGTCGTAAGTCAAATTGATTTATATTTTTCTTTATCATGTTCTGTGTAATTATATTATAGCTTCAGTATTCAATTATAGTTTTTCAGTATTCAATATTTGTCAACTATTTTTAATACAATGAGTATTAAATAAAATAAAATAATACTAAAGAAATTATTGAAGCATATAATTTATACAAAAGACAAATATCTTCACCAATTACTAAACTTTATTTTTGTAAGATATTCAATATAAAATTTAAAATAACTATAATTTATTATAAAATCATACACTGGTGTCATTTGATTAAGATAATAACTATAATTTATTATAAAATCAAACTATTTTTATTATTTTATTTTATTTAGTACAACTGTTTCATCAATTCTTTTAACAATTGAGATTTTGTATCAAATTAAACTTTGACACCTTTGTGTCATTTGATCTTATCTTTTATAAAAATACTTATAAGAAAATTTGTCACTAATAATTTAAATTCTAATAAAATTCCATCTTCCTTTTAATTTAAATTCTAATAAAATTTCATTTCAAAATTTAGATGCACTAGTGGTAGTTAACTATAAGTTTGATGATGAAAGTTACACTTTGGGCTACTTTCAATTTAAAATAAAAACTTTGAATTAAGTAAAAAAAATCCACATTAATGAATGATTATGAATTGAGTTAAAGCCGGACCGAATCTTTCCTTTTTTTGAAAGGACTGAATCACTGAATCTTTCCTTTTCTGAAAGGATCGAATCACTACCGTATCTTTTTTCTCTACATACTTATGTTTTTGATGAAAAAGTCAAAGAAAATTTACCGGAATAAAGTTATTTATTTTCATAAATACCTAAAATTGGAAAATGCAAGCTGGTTCCAGTAACACATCACCGGAATCAACGTGAGATTCCGTTGTTGAAACCACCGTTACATTATATATATACCAACACACACAACTCATTTTCTGCTCCACCAACCACCATGGCTTCATTCACTTGCTCCGCCTCCGACCTCCACGCTCTCCTCGGAACCAACTCAAACTCCACCGCCGCCGCAGAGTACATCTGCAACAACTTTAACGCCGTTGCAAACAAATTCATAGACACCTCCTACGCCATCGACAACACCTACCTTCTCTTCTCCGCTTACCTAGTTTTCGCCATGCAACTCGGTTTCGCTATGCTCTGCGCTGGTTCCGTTCGTGCCAAAAACACCATGAACATTATGTTAACAAACGTTCTAGATGCCGCTACCGGTGGTATCTTTTTCTATATTTTCGGTTTTGCCCTAGCTTACGGTACACCGTCAAACGGTTTCATCGGTAAACATTTCTTTGGTTTAAGCGATTTTCCTTCTCAGTCTTTTGATTACGGGTTCTTTCTGTATCAATGGGCTTTCGCAATCGCTGCAGCGGGAATCACGAGTGGTTCTATAGCGGAAAGAACACAGTTTGTTTCTTATTTGATCTATTCATCTTTTCTAACCGGTTTGGTTTATCCAATTGTTGCTCATTGGTTTTGGTCTAGTGATGGTTGGGGTAGTCCTGTTAGATCTGAGAATCTCTTGTTTGGTTCCGGTGTCATCGATTTCGCTGGTTGCGGCGTTGTTCATTTGGTTGGTGCTGTTGCTGGATTTTGGGGTGCTTTCATTGAAGGACCAAGAATAGGTAGATTTGATCATGAAGGTAGGGTTGTTTCCATGAGAGGACATAGCGGTACTTTAGTTGTTATGGGAACGTTTTTGCTATGGTTTGGTTGGTACGGTTTTAACCCTGGTTCTTTTCTCACCATCTTGAAAACCTATGGAGAAAGTGGTAATTCATATGGTCAGTGGAGTGCTATAGGAAGAACAGCAGTGACAACAACGTTAGCTGGATGCACTGCAGCATTGACTACGTTGTTTGGTAAACGCATGCAAACCGGTCATTGGAATGTTACTGATGTATGTAACGGTCTTCTCGGTGGTTTTGCTGCTATAACAGCAGGTTGTTCTGTGGTTGATCCATGGGCTGCTGTTATCTGTGGATTTGTTGCTGCATGGGTTTTGATTGGATGCAATTTGTTGGCTGATAGGTTTCATTACGATGATCCTCTTGAAGCCGCTCAGCTTCACGGCGGTTGTGGAACATGGGGGATTATTTTCACTGCTTTGTTTGCTAAGAAACAGTATGTTATGGAAGTTTACGGCGGTGCGGCGGATAGGCCTTATGGTTTGTTTTTGGGAGGGGGTGGAAGGTTGTTGGGGGCACATTGTGTGCAGATTGTGGCTATTGTGGTTTGGGTTAGTGTTACTATGGGGACACTGTTTTTTATTCTTCATAAGATGAAATTGCTTAGGACTTCAGCTGAGGAAGAAATGGCTGGTTTGGATTTAACTAGCCATGGTGGAGTGGCTTATGAGTATCATGATGAGGTTGAATTACATTCCAAGAAACAACGTGCGTTTGAGATGTGAAGATTCTTTATAGATTCATCATGTTTAGAACAAGTTTAATCAGTGAAATACGACAATACAGTGATGTTATGCCAGTTATGGTTAGGATGTAAATAACTACTACCTCCCTACCTGCACATTATGTTTCTTTATTATTATTATTGTTATTATTGAATAATATAACAAGTTTGCGACATTGAGTAGAAATGTTTTTCTTTTTGTTTATTTATTTATTTATTTACCTGCTCTTGTATCATTATTTTCTTTTTTTAAACAATGTAACGACGAAATAAGTTGACTAAAGACATTTGTCTAATTTGGTTACTCATATAATTAAAGATCATAATAATATTTGATATGCTAAAATTTGAATTTGGATTATAGTTATTTGTTTCTACACATTAGTGATTTCGCCATTAAGTTCTTTAAAGAAAAATATTCACTGCACTGGTATTTAAAACACCTCCTGGGCACCGTTTATCACTTTTCTCTCGTTATATTCAGAAAACAACCGCACTTCTTTTTTTCTTTTTTATAAGTTCGTACTCCTTTTTTTTTTTTTTTTATAAGTTCGTACTCCTTTTTTTTTTTATATATAAAATAATTTTTTAAAAATATACTAATAAAAAATAACTAATATACTTTTTTTAAACTTACTTATAATGAATTTTTTCCTAGGTAATCTTTTATAAATTGTTTGAATATATTTTTGTGCGTGTTTGGATATCATTTGAAAATTTTTATGGGAATGGACAAGGAAAATACTTACATAGACACAATCATAACACATGTACTTACACACAACCAATCACATTTTTTTATTAATTAAAAATTAAAAATAAAATTGTCTCTCTCCTCTTTTATCTCAACCACCCCCATGATGCCAATTAAGAACGAAATTAAAATTTAAATAAATTTATATTCTCTCTCTTTTTATTGGTTGTTCCTAAAAATATGAGTTTAGGTTCGTATCCATGCAAGTATTTTTCGACCCACTGTTTTACATAGAAGTAAAACCATGTGAATTTGAAAGTTATTATGATTATTGTGTTGGAGTTAATAATGGAACGACTCTATTGAAGCACAAGAAGACGAAGTTCGTAACTAATTAAGATATCTGTTACAAATAAAACTCACTTTGCATTTATATACTTGCACTCAAATGAAATGACACTTAAATGCAAAACCAAATTAAAACTAAATGCAAATTACTTGAATGTGAATTACATTTCAACATCATCCCTTAATTTAAATTGAAGTTAAAATCAATAACACCAATTATATCCCTTAAGTTGATGAAGTGTTTCGTCTTGATCGTCTTGATCAACACGTTGTTTTTTAGTGCTACAATGAATAACATCAAGTACTCCCTTCTGAACTTGATTGCGCAGAAAATGAAATTTTTTGTCAATGTGCTTGCTTCAGCATTGGGTTCTTGGAAAGATTTATTGTTGACATGTTGCCAATAATCAGCTTGACTGGTTTGCTTACCTTGAATTTCAGTTCTTGTAGCAAATTCATCAACCAAATAACCTGACAAGGAGATAATGCACCAAGTATGTATTCTGCTTCACTGGTTGACAATGCAACCATGGGTTGCTTCTTAGAACACCGAGAAATGGGAGCACCTAGATACATAAACATCTATCATGTTGTGCTTCTTTTGTCTATCTTGTCTCCACACTAGTCACAGTTTGAATAGCATTTCAACTCAGAATCATTTGACACTTCAGATGGAGACATGATTCCATACCCCAAAGTTCCGGTTACATACCTGAGAATCTTGACAGCAACTAGATAATGTGACAACTTTGGCTTACTAATAAACATACTTACCATTCTAACTGCATAACATATGTTCGGCCTGGTGTTACACAGATATCTCAGAGAGCCAATCCACTATTTGAAATTTGTAGCATCTGCATCCTCACCATCAACATGAGAATCCAGTTTATGGTTTATCTCTGCAGGTGTGACTCCAGACTTACAATTCATCAGATAAAATCTACTCAGCAACTCAAGCTCATACTTTAGTTGGTGCACAATGATTTCTTTTTCGGAGTGTTAAATCTCTATCCCTAGAAAATATACCATGTTTCCAAGTTCAGTCATATCAAACACATTTATCAGCATATGTTTGAACTTGTTTATCTCAGAAGTACAACTCCTTGTCAGCAATATATCATCAACATAAAGACACATCATAATCACATTGTTATTAGAGGTATGCTGCACATACACACCATATTCCATTTCACATTTTTTGAATCCATGATGCTTGAAATGAATCAATCTCCAGATTCCAAGCTCTTAGAGCTTATTTAAGTCTATACAAAGCTTTATGCAGCTTGTACATCATCCCTTATTTGTTCTCTATCACAAATCTAGGAGTTTGTAACACATAAACTTATTCTTGCAATGGACCATTCAAAAAAGCTGACTTTACATCTAAATGTGTTAGAGGCCAATTCCTACTTACAGTTATAACAATCATTAGTCTAATTGTTTCATGTCTAGTTACAGGTGCACACACTTCAAAGTATTCTAAACCAGATTTCTGTATAAATCTTATAGCTACTAACCTTGATTTATGCTTGGCAATTGACCCATCTGGCTTCAACTTTATCTTGAAAACCCATCTCACCCTAATGGCTTTCTTGTTCTTTGGTAGAACAGTTACCATGTTTTATTTCTTTTGATTGCCTCAAGTTCTTCTTTCATGGCGTTCATCTACACCTTCTTCTTGAGAGCCTCATCAATGTTGACTGGTTCAACATCCACTATCACGACACATTGTATGACTTCACCTTCAGAGTCAATCTCAACATCATGTAGTAACTCAAAGTCGGCATGTCTCCTTCATATATGTGTGATTCTCTGTGGCCTATGCAACTAAGCAAGTTCACCTTTAGAGGCAGGACCACCTTCAGAAGCTCCACCTTCAGAGGTTGGACCACCTTTAAAGGATGGATCACCTTTAGAGGTTGGATTACCTTCAGAATCATGATCACCTTCATACTGAGAATTACTTTCAGAATCTTCTCCAGAGTCAGAATCTCCTTCAGAGTCAAAGTCATCGTCAGACTCAGAATCTCCTTTAGAGATAGATTTTCCGTCAGAGTCAGAATTAGACTCTAATGTTGATATTGCACTAGAGTTGGATTGAGACTTGTACCAATCCCATGTTTTTTATTCTTTCACTATCACATCTATGCTGACAACGACTATGTTGGTGATTGGGAAATAGAGCTTATAGGCACATGTAGAGTGATAATCTATAAGGAACATGACATTGCTTTTGTCATCCAATTTCCTTCTAGTAGCATCTGGAAAGTGTTTGTAACAAACAAAACCAAACACGTTTAAATGGATTACATTTTGCTTTCTTCTAGTCCACTTATCCAAAAGAACTACTTTCTTTAAATTCTTTGTTAAACATTTGTTGAGCACACAGTGGCAACATCTTCAACCCAGAATGTCTGAGGCAAATTATTTTCTTTCAACATGTTTCTTGTCATGTCAAGTAGAGTTCTATTCCTCCTTTCAGCAAGACAATTATGTTGTGAAGTATATGGAGCAGTCACCTCATGCTCAATACCATTATCCTCACAGAACTTCTTGAACTCTCTATAATTAAACTCACATCCACCATCGATTCTGAGGATCTTTAAACTCAGAAAACTCAGAAAACACCTCATGTTTTAACTTTATGAGTACTACCCATGTAATTCTTGTGAACTCATCCACAAATGACACAAAGTGTTTGTTCCCTCCAAGTGAAGGTACTAGAAATGACTCAAATAAATTAGAATGCACCACACCCAAAGCATGAGTTGCTCTTGGATGCATTTCTAATGAGAATGACAATCTTGGTTGCTTGTCTCTTATGCATATATCACATGATTTCTCTAGTGCCACAATCTTTGAAATTTCATGTACCAGATTCTTTGAACTCAGATGCCCTAAGCTTCTGAAGTTCAGATGCCTCAATCTCTTATGCCATAGCTCACTCTTGTGAAAGCAAGCTTCTCTATGATGAATATATTTTGATGAAGACAAATATTTTTGTATCAAAGAAGGAAAAGGTGAATCTCAAGATAAAGCGTCATGTTCAAGGCTTTGGAATCAAATAATTAAATTTCAAGAAGGTATAATGACAATACTTACCTTCACTAATATTTTAGATGCTCAATGATCAAAACACTCAATGCATAACTCATTCAATCTCATATCGCCTCGTTTGTAATCGCTTTTGATTCAATGAAATATATATATATATATATATATATATATATATATATATATATATATATATATATATATATATATATTTTTCAAAAAAAAAATTATCTTAAAATATGAAGAATAATGACTTTAAGTTAAATATCATATTTTAAAATAAATTATACACAACATGATATTTTAACATGTATAAACAAAATCTTGAATTTTCATCTATGTAGGCAGACGAGAAAAATACTTACATAGAAACAAATATAACATGTAATTTTATAAACAATCAATTAAATTTTTTATTAGCTAATAAATAAATATCTCTCTCATTTATTATCATCACCATTGATTCTAATTAAAAAATAAATTAAATTTTAAATAAATTAAATATTTTCTCCATTCTTATTGCTTACTTCTAAAAATATAGATATAGGTTTGTTCCTATAGAAGTATTTTTCCATAAACGAACTTAAAAAAATAAATCATGTATTTTTTTTTACTCCATCATATTTTTCATAAATGAAAAGTTGGGATTTTATTATTATACTAATTTAAAATTATTAAATTAAAGATTGAGATATCTCTATCTAGTATACCATGCTACCATGCTTGTTATTCTTCAGATAATCAAAGTATTTTAAATTTTATAAGGGTTATCCTCCAATCGAATTTTATTTTCCGAACTAATTTAGTAGAGGATTTAACTTCCTACCCCTCAAGTTGAACGTGACACTCTCCATTTTTTGCTTATAATGTATACTATGAAAAGAAGGATTACATTTCTTTGTCAATATAGTATATACACCCCCTAACTTTAAAGACTTCTTTAAGATAACAAACAAAATGCATTTATGTTTTCAAATACAGAACGTGATACAAAAAGTCAGCAAAGAGAAAAAATTATAACTGACTAACAAACAAAACATGAGTTAGTTAGTTAGTTAGTTAGTTTGGCAGTTAGTTGGTTGCACAAAATCCAAGAACACTTTCTAGTTACCTTTACTTCCTTCTCTCTCTTTTTCTTTCAATATGTCGTTACAATTTACATAACCACACGGCAACCACATATACTATATATATAGCATACCATACCAGTTAGTTTACTTATTCATTCATAATTTTTATCTTCAAGTGTTCATAGCATATTCATCACTGAGAAAGAAAGAAGACTAACTGAAAAGGTAAATGCAACTGCAACATTATCTTGAAATATTCTTATTTAGCAAACATGTCTTTATAATAAAATTTACATTCTTCTTTTTAGAGATTATTACAACCAGCCATTCATTCATTCATCCATATTTCCTTGGTGAAGATCAAGAAAAGAAATTATCAATCTCTTTTAGGTAAAAATCAGTTTTACTGCTATGTTGATATTCTGAACTGAAATTTACTATATTGTTCGACACTTATGAATTAACTCATCATTGTTTTTGTGCAGAAGTGGTAATTGAGGAGCGTTGTACAATATGAAAGATCAAGAGAAAGGGAAAGGGCTCATGGAACCTCAAAACTCAGCTACTGAATTAAGAGCGCTTATTGTAGATGATGATAAGCTTGTTAGAATGATTCATCAAGGTCTATTGAAAAGAGCTGGTGTGAAAAATGAAGCAGTAAAGAATGGTAAAGAAGCCATAGATATTCATTGTAGTGGTCAAAGTTATGACATTATTTTCATGGACAAAGATATGCCTATCATGAATGGGATTGAGGTACATATGTTGGGAATTAATTATTTCAAAGCATTATTTATCTTGATTCAGGTCTGGCTTTGAATTGTGTTTTGTATTGCTATGAAAAGGAGGATTACATTATAGGTTTTTTTTTTAAATGTATGCTGCATTATATTTAGAATAATGATATTCATTTTTTGCATGCTTTTTATGCAGGCAACCAAGAAACTACGATCAATGGGTATTGAAAGCATGATTGTTGGTGCGTCATCATGCAATAGAGATGCAGAAAAACAAGAATTTATTGAGGCAGGGCTAAATGACTATCAAGTGAAACCGTTGACCCTTGAGGCGCTTAAGTCGATTCTCGATGTGGTAAAAGCTAGCAAGTAGCATGGCCTATTGTGGATGATGTTGTAGAAAATTAGGAGAAAAGTGGTTTTTACTTTAGATAGTTTCTTTTAAAAATGTATGGGAATAATCTGTAATTCTCAATTGTCAAATCAGTATTGTAATAATTGAAGCTACTCGTAAGTTGTTTGTTCCGACAAAATCCAATCATACAGATCTATCTCTTCTAGGGAAGTCTCAACATTTTCATTAGATTAGTTTTCAAAACTAAGATTATGTAATAGTTTTCAAAATTCAATTTTACATGACAGAATGTACAGATATTAATACTGCTCCAAGAAAATCCATAGAACTTTGTAGAGATGCCAAATTTAAAATCTTCTTTCCCAGCGGCGTTAACTAAGCTTTGCTCCAGTGCCGGGAACGCTCTACTTTGCATGTTGGACTTGGAACAAGTAACCACTACTGAGTTCTGAATCACTCTTGTCTGCAGCTGTTCCTTCTGCATTCACCATCTACGCTCCAGAAACTGTAATTGCAGAAATCATTTATCTTCATCCTCAGAATCTGACTTCGCAAACAATGGCTCCGGTTGAGTTTCGGCATACGCTGGAGCAATGAACTTTGGTTCCTTTGCTGCAACATCAGCATATTTTAGGATAGCTTCCCTTGGATCTTCATCCATCCATGTCTCCTTAATCAAACCCCCTTTCTGCAGTTACATGAAAATATAACCTTCAACTGTTAAAATCTAAAGCATGAAGACTGGGAAATCAAGAAAATATGATAAGAAATACACACGAACCTTTAGAAGATACTGGGTCAGTAAGCTTCCTTGACTTGTACCAACTCGTCCACCAAAGCCAGGTCCTGTCATGGGTAGTTCAGGCTTATGTGACTTCAATGGATCTTTTAATACCTTCTCTCGCTGACGCTTGCGGCTTGGCTGATCTCTAAATAGAGGTAAAGCATGAGGATTGTGAATAACAGGATTTGCCTCAAAGTCGTCAATTGATTTTTTCCTTGGTGCACGAGCAACACAAACAAGAGCTCCTCTCTCACTGATGGTTGGATCATATAGTATGTGAGTCCCTCCTTGGCTTTTATCGCCAACAGTTGCGAAGATCTTTACGAATAAAAGTAAGTTCAAGAAGTATTTATAAGGCAGGCACCAAATATTGTTTCAGAAAATGCAAAACGACACCAGATAATTATTGAGTAACATGACCAATAATTTGTTACCTGATTCAGTTTAGGATGCCAAGAACACTGAACAACACTGGAAGTGGGGGATATGCCAACTTTTGAAACAAGTTCAAGATTTACTCTATCAAAGAAGCATAATAAACCTCCTGTTGAGCTATCCCTTTCTAAAGATGTTCCAGTAAAAAATAGTTGCTCATCAGGACTGAAGTCAACATTTGTTTGTCCGTAGTGATTTGGCAGTTCTTTAAATACCTTCAATGCTTCTTTTGTTTTGCGCAGATCCCAAACCTACAGCATAATTCATTGGTCAATTAGGATATGTCAGGAAGATTAGAAAATTGTTTATGCAGGCCTGATAAAGAAGAAAAAAAACAGCAACCTACAAGCTATGATTTTAAGTATGCGGTCATTTATTTACCTTCAATGAATCATCAGAGCTCCTTGACAATAAGATTCTCCCATCAGTAGAAAATTTCAGACCAGTAATATCATCCTCGTGACATTTTTCAATATATATATCCGGCCTACTTCCCCATCCAGGTTTAATACTCCAAATCTGTGAAAATTAATTGAACATCCCAAGCAGCATAACAAGTTACAAGAAAGTTAAAGCTAAGTATAACTTAAAAGCAGCATATATGTTGACCTTACTACCCAATGTCAGTGAGAAAGCATTTTTACCTGTATAGAACCATCTCCTATACCACCACCGATGCATTTACCATCATGATCCCATGCGCATGTGGTGACAGGAACTCTTCCAGGTCTCGCAAGCTTTGGCTTAATGACCTATCATTGAATAATAACAGCGTGATTTCAATAACATCATAGAAGTGGAAAATATAAATTTGCAAGTTATAGAATAAATTATCATATCTCTGTCCAGAGACACAAAAACCTCTATATATGTATAGTCAAAATGCACATATGCATATTCTTTCAATGTCATTGGATGGAAAACGGAAACTTGGTCAATTAGGATATATCAATTAGCTGTGGTTGTAATTACTATTAGATGAATGAATCACCAGTTTCTTTTCAAAACATGTACAAAAAAGCACACATACTCTTAACCATAAGAAAAAAAATAATTTATCATCCATACAGCAATAGTCCAGGGTAGAAGAGGGGTATTATTGTAAATCAATGTTGTTGATGGCGGATGGCCAAAATCCCGCCATACTGGCTGCTTTGCTGCGCCATTATAGCGGAAAACCCCGCAATATCGGCCGATATTTACCATTGCGGTGAGCCCAACCACCGCCATGTATATCCGCCATAGCAACCATGGTGCCACAATTTGATATCACTGTTTTAAAGATAACGCCTATTACTTCTTTTAAACCTAACGCAACGTAGCAGTGATAGTTTTACACGCAAATGATTGAAGCAATAGATGTAAACAACCTAATTATAATATTTTGCAAAAAAATTCAAAAATACTAGTAATACATACAGTAAAAATCACTCAAAGCAAAATAAAATAAAAATCACTATGCATGGAACAACTACAGGGAAAATATGCTTTGTAAAAATGAGTAAGATGAAATTTCCAAACCTGCTTCTGACTTGTGAAGTCATTCACATCCCATATGCGTAGCGACCCATCCTCTGATGATGTTAAAATAGTCTCCTTATTTTTTGGGTGCCACTCTCCACATGTCAACCCAGTTATATGACCCTTGGTATTCTTTAGATCACGAATATACATGTCTCCCTTTATAAACTCGCCCAAAGTGAGGCCGTCACGATCATAAATCTGCAATGCAAGGAAAAGAAAATTAAGCAAAGCATAAAAAATGAAAGGAAAAAAAACTACTAAAACATGAAAAAGAAAAACAGAAAATGATGTTAGGTTCTTAGCTACCTTAGCTTGAGCCGAACCGGTGACACACAGAAAACGGTCTGCAGTTGGACTCCAGCTTAAATTACGAATTTGATGCCCTTCAGACGGCTCGAGTTGTCGAAAGGATTGCAAACGGGAACTCATTCCTTGAAAGTCATACATTCGAACCATATAGTCGTAGCTTCCAGATAGTACCCGGGATCCCGAGTGATCCACAGCAAGAGCTGATACAACCTGTTAATAGTTCCCAAAACCTCACCATTAATTAACATCATATTATTACTGCAACTGATTTTGAAACAACTACAGCTCACTAACATAATTAAAGTTTGTTTGGATTGACTTAAGAGCTTTTGTTGGCATAAACACTTAATTAAGCACCTACATAATAAGCAATTATGCGATAAGCACTTAATTTTGAAGGAAGAGAATACCTTTGTATGGCCTTTGAGTACAATCTCGTTGCTAAGCGGAATACGAAACCGGTTTCCGAGAAGGTCTTGATGAGATTCCTCGTCGGAGTCGGAATCGTCCAGATTAGAACCAGGTGGCGGTGGAGGCGGGCCAATCATGTCACCGTCATCCTCCTCGTCGTCGTCATTATGTGGTGGCGGTGGAGGGGGTCCGACGAGTGGAGAATCGTCGTGAAGGGGAGGAGAAGGTGGCGGAGGAGGAAGGGTAGGGTTTTTGGAAGAACGAACGGATTGAAGCCATTGTTTGGAAGAGGAAGAGATGGAAGGAAAATCGTTGGCGGTTTTGGAATTGGGAACGGAACGACGAGTGGCGTTGTGAATGGTTTCGAGAGGAGTTTGAGATTTGGATTGTTTTCCGAAGGAAAGCGGGAATTCAGCCCTTGCACCGTCGTATATCTCACCGTCCTCCTCCATTTCTATTCCTTTTCTTACACAACTCTCACTAATTACAGTCTCTACTTATTCTATAAGGGACTGAAACGCAATTAACCTAAATTGGGGACTGAAACGCAATTAACCTAAATTGGGGACTGAAAAGCAGCTAACTTTCATCATGTACATAGGGTATATTCACTTTGAATTGATGAGAAAAGATGAAGTGAAATAGGATGGATTGGAGTAATCTTATGTTCCATCGTTTCATTATCCAAAAGAGAGGGAATGAATTTCATTTTTTTTATTTTTCAATCTATTTAAAGAGAAATTAACTTGTCACCCCCAATTTTTACACCTGTCATCTTTAAAGGACGGTGTTTTGATCATTTTATCCATGCAAAAATATTGGATATTCTGAAATTTTCAGATCGTATCAGAAATTTGTTGAAATTTACCAAATTACAACGCATGATACCGAAAATATAAAATTTCTAATACCGGAAATTTAAAATTTCCGGTATAATTTCAAATATCGGAAATTTTAAATTTCTAGGAATTTCTGGTACTGGGAGTTAAATTTAATTTTTTTAACTTCAATAACATAAATAGAATAAATATCAAATGGTCTTAACATATAAATAGAAATTAGTATCATAGATATTTATTATTACAATATGTCAACAATTTCTGGTTCTATAGAAACATTCTTCTGAATGTCTGAGTTTCCTGTCAGTGCTTCCTAGTGTCTAAACCGACCCGCATATGCTGATTCTCATGCTTTTGCATTATTAGAACAATTATTCCTCCAACGAGCAATGACAGGCGACAGTGGACAATCGAGTCTCAACTTTATCTGAACCCAATGATTATCGTTGACAAAACCAACAACAATGATTGTATGTCGACTCATGTATAGGGTGGAGCTATGAGAAGCAGGAAAAATGTTATGTTCATTCTCATAGAAAGAGAAACAAATACAACATTGTATTTAGAAGCAACAGGGTAACCCATATCGGGAATCGACATCATTTCTCCTAACCCTGAAAACCCAAGTGTTTTACGAGTAATGAATTACTAACATTAGAGACAGTGTCGTAGAATAACTTGGAAAACAAATATGCGTGTTGCTGGATTTGAGTATGAAGCTGTCTTCGAACATCATAACATGCTTCTTCCCCCTTCCTAATGCAAATGAAATACAACGGAAACCACAATTTTCATTCGGTTCAACATCAACAATGTCATCGATGTATGGATGAAAGAAGGCAGGAAATTGTGACAAGCACTTGGCTTTTGCATAATTGATAGAAGGTTGCTTACCAATTGTCATACCCCAAATTTTGACCCTAGGATCACACATCATGTGCATCTCAATCATTAATCAAGAGCTCCATCTTAAAGCTCTATTTTCAGTGTTGTGCTTACTTCATCTTTGAGGGAAACCATCAAGCACCTGTATTTGTTTAATTTGTTTTATACTAACCAAAATCCAAAAATATGCATTTTTGTTTCTTTTGTTTGTGTTTTACAGGTAAGAGATCGAGCAAGAACCAAAGCAGTTCAAAAAAGAAATTTTTTTGAAAATTTTGCTGACGAAATCGATTTTTATGGACGAAATTTGAAAAAAAGAGGGAAACATGACATCATTTTGGCACCAATCACATTTCCTTGATTATTCATTATCATTACCAATATTCCACTCATTACCATAATTAATTTCCTTCATTAACCTCATTTTAACCCCATTTTACCAATTAAATTCAAATTAATCTCCAAGAGACAATTACCAATTTGCCACTACCCTCACTTCCAATTCTATAAATAGAGGTCTCTACCTCTTCATTTCACAAGCTTGAAGAGCCAAAAAAACTCTTGCAATTTCTCTTCCCATTCTTTCCCAAATCACTCAAAGCTCTTCTTCCATAAAAAGTTAGTGAGATTCACATTGAATCTCATTAATCTTTGAGCTAAATCTCCATCCAAACACTATTTCTTCATACATTGTTGGTACATCAAAGCATTTGGTGGTTGTTCTTGAAGTGGATTCAAAGTTTGTGCAAGAATTGGTAAATTTCTAGATCCATATCCATTCTTCAAGATGTGATCCTTTGTTGATTATGTGTGCTACATCTATGGTGTTATTTTAATGTTATTTGATGGTGAATTGAAAGAAATTTCGTGCACATTGGTATCCAAGATCATAAGGTGTTTGTTGATATGTTTAACCAAGGTTTTGTGCTTCCTAATGCTGTTTTTTTGAAAACTGCGCTCAGGAAATTGATTTTCTACTGAGGTAAATCGATTTCCTGCAGGCAGAATGTGTTTTTTTTGCCTTTTTAAACTTGTTTTTGGTTATAACTTTGCTCTTATTCCATTCTTTTAATATTTTCTTTGAATTACAAGTTTAGAGGTCTAATTCCTCTTCAAAGTCAATGGACTTAGGGTGTTGATGGGATGAAAATCCTAATCCGCAATATTAAGTGATTGAACTTGAAGATGGAAGGAACCTTTAATGTGATTCCATCTTTTATTTATTTTTATTTTGGTCGATGAAAATCTTCAACATCCTTGGAATTCTTTTGGATTCTTGATGAAGATGAGACAGCTACCTCTTTTCTTTTCGTGTGGCATTGCTTTCGGAGAACGATCTACATATCATTTCTCTCGCATGCATTAGCACAAAAATTGTTGACCGGCCTCGTTGTAGGGTAACTTCTATATAAGTTACTTGGCGATCTGCTTAACATAGCGCAACATTCATTGTCCCGAATAAAAAAAAAGGTCAAATATGGCAGAGATTGTATGTGGTTGGTTTAAGACTTATAGAAGTTTATCGTGTAGTCACTTTGATTCTATCAAGTTTCTGATGAACTTTCATTGAATTTAAACCCGAGATCATCATTCACTCACTATCAATCTTTACTCCAAAATCGATGATATACTTAACAAGTTTCAAGATGGTCATCTTGCTAACATTTCCAAAATCGATGATATACTTGACAAGCTTCAAGATGGTCATCTTGCTAACAATTAACAATTGACTTTAATTTCCGCACTTTATTATATTGTTCTTTATATTTCTCGCTTTATGCTTCATTTTATCATTCATCGTGTTTATGTTTCCGCTATTTTCCTTTTGTCCATTTGGACGTGTGTTTATGTTTCCGCTATTTTCCCTTTGTCCATTTGGACGTGTGTTTATGTTTACACTATTTTCCCTTTGTCCATTTGGACCATATTTTATTTTTGTGCTAAAATATTAATAAACAACTTAAAAAGATAAAAAAGACTTAAGGCTCTTTATGGACTATTGGTTACTATCCCGAGTATTTTGGAGATCCAGACCTTTTGGACTTAGTACCTTTGGACCTTGTTATCCCGTTGTTATTCTGTCTGGAAGTTCTTGGAGTTTACTCCAAGGCGTTGGATTGTTTTCTGTTTGTGTATGCAGGTATTTCCTCGAAAGTCCTTGATGGTTAATTCCAAGACATTGTGATAAGCAATTCATCTGTACACAGCCGTTACTCTGCCCGATTTTTGTCAAGAGTTTATGATGTATTTCAAAGATTTGATACAAGTTGTTCTAAATATAATCAAGTTCATCTGGATCCCCAAGTGGTAATATGGTTTAGTGCTGGTAGTCCAAAGGATGAGAAATCTACCTTGACTCCTAATGTCAAGTGTTGGCTTCTTATTTTGGTTAGATCATTCTTTTCCTTAGTTTTTATTTTACACTCTAGGGTAATCCCTTCATCTCTTCCCCTTTCTTCGATTTTCAAAATCTTCCCCCTTTTTCCAAAACCTTCTTATGTTTGTAAAACTCTTTTAAAAATCTTTCTTTAAAAATATCTCTTGCCTTTGTTGGCATTTCCTTCAAAGTTTAGACACGATTAATTGTTGTAGTGAGTTGCGATACCCCACGATTTTGATATAGATTGATATGATGGAATCTTTTCCACTTGAGAGAGCTAGTGGCATACTTGTTGATTTTATCCAAGTTAGAGCTCTTCTTTCATTTGTGATGCAAAGAATCCATTTGTTCTCATGTTTAAGATCAATGACTGAGTATTCTCTCCTACGATGATAAATTGTTTATTCCTTTTAAAAATCTTCCCTTTTAAGTGGAACTACATTAGCTCTGACCTCTCCATTGCACCGAGGAGGTATGTAGGCACAAGATGTAATGTCTTGTCGAGCTTATTTTAAAATCCAAACAAACCTTTTCTTTCGCACACAATATCTTTTAATAAACACATATTTTTAAAAAGGTTCCTGTGGAGTACCATAGATATGAGGGGTGCTTAAAACCTTCCCCTTGTATAATCAACACCCGTACCTAAGATCTCTTTTTTGTAGTTTTTGTTTTAAAAATAAACTTTGGGTTTATTTCACTCTTTTCCCATTTCCTTTGGAAACAATAAAGCGCGGTGGCGACTTTGACTAAAATAATGAGTCAAGTCAATCTAATGGCTTTGATCTCAGATTTTCCCCGCTACACCAATCTGCATGGTTGACGATTGACTCACACTTGGTTTTGTGCATGATATCTTTGAAGTCTGACTCCCCTGCGAAGCATCAGTATATTCCCACTGACTTGGATCACGATGCACATCACTTTCTTCCCCCTTTCTACTCTTCTTAACTCGTCTCTTTGGCTTGTATTTGACCGGCGAAGGACACATTGGAGATGTGGATGGATAGGCAATATCAAAAACTTTTTTCTTCAACACCCTTTGACCCACAATATCCATAGTACTAAATTGTCGCTTCAACTCTTCGTACTCCTCTTCTAAATCCCACTTTCCCTCGTCAGGACTCACCTTATATTCAGAAATTTGCAATTTTGTCCAAAACACATGAATAGATTCCAAAGGTATAGATATGCCTATAATCTAGTAGTCGGCAAGCTGACACGCACACGGTAACCCATGTGTTGTTCTAATGTAACAACCACACCTCTGCTTGCTCGCACCAACAAATTTTACTCTTTCTAGTTCCTTTCCAATGATTTGTATACACTGTCTTGAAACAAAACTGTGCAATTTAGAATAGAAAGAAGTGTTATACCGATGCTCAATGTTGACGATACTTATTTGAAAAGACACTCTTATGGAACCTAGATGCAACTTCAACATTGTGTTCATAGCCTCCCAACTTGCACATAAATCACCACGACTTGTCGTCAACCTGTTTTTTAGTCTCCAATGTGCAGACTCCACACTACAAATCATAGACACATTAAATAAACAACTCACAAATAGAAAACATAAACTCATGTTCTTTTAACACATACCTGTTTGTTGTTGTGTTGCCTAAATGAGTGACTCTGTTAGTCCATGCAGCAACAAATCTTTCTTTATATGGTGTTAACCATGTTTCTTTCACATACTTGACAAATGATGGAATATCACCACATACACTCTCGAAGTGCTTGAGATGTACATCAAATTCGTCTTCTGTATTTGAATACATCATGTTGTTCCATTGATCTATGACATGTTCTTGTCTTTCTGATTTGACATACTCTTTACATTTCATGCTAACATTTTTTGAAATATGAAATGTACACAGCAGATGAGACACATTTGGATACACAAAATCAATGGCATTCATTAATGCAAATTCCTGGTCCGTCACCATGACATCTGGTAGCAACTTCTCAGAATAGAACAACTCCTTGAGCCTCTCTAGTGTCCATGTGAAGTTCTCCCCCCTTTCGCGTTCCAAATATGCAAAAGCAATTGGAAACGTCAATTTTGTTTATGTAACACCAATAATCTCAAGCAGTGGTAGCCGGTACCTGTACGATTAAAAAATATCCATAAACTAGATCACTCTACATATTTTTAAGATGGGAGAAGTTAATATTAATAAGCTGACCTGTTTGTCTTGTACGTGCATTCAAAAATCAACACCAGAGGAAACATATTCAAAAACTTGACCGAGTTAGGGTGTGTCTAGAAGATATCAGCCACAATCTCGGAATCCTCCTTATTTCTAACCTAACACATGTATTTCTCTTGGTGAATAAGGTTCAGTAACATTTGCATTTCTGTCAGTGCACCTCTCTTGCCCATTCTGTATGTTGCTCCAGCTTTGCAAATCTAGATAATACTCATGAGATTTTCTAGATCTTTGTCTTTCAAAGCAGAAAAAAAAGATATAAGGATCAAATTCAAAAATTCTCTAACTTACAGGGACCAAAAGACTATTTAAGCCATAAATTAATAACACAATTCCAATTTTGTCCTCCAAAATTTCACGTTAACCATATTAATGTTTTGAAGTAAAGTGTAAAAATGGAATAAAAAGGAAGGAGTATGCTAGAGATTGTATCCGGGTTCGTCTGAAGAATGTAGGTTATGATCGGTCGGATGTGCCAGCTTTTGATTGGGTAGATGAAATAGCGGCATACACTTTTTCGACTTTGAGCACTAAGGTTGCCCTGCGTGATACTGACATTGTGGTCGCTCATGCTTTAAAGTGGTTGGTCCTCCCAGTTCTAGAGGAGAAGAGGATATGCAACTCATTTTATGACTGCACAGTCTCATTCGATGAGTGTTTGCTTACAAGAATAGGACTTCGACTGCCTTTTTTTGAATTTGAGATAGCCATCCTAAAACATTTAAATGTGGCTCATTCCCAGATTCATCTGGGGTTCTAGACATAAATTATGCGGAGATCCTTTTTTATAATTTTTTGTTGACATAACCTTAAGATATGACTCAAAAACAAATGTGAATGAGATACATTCTAAAATAAATTTTTGAATTCTATAAATAATTTTAATTTTTCACTAAAGTGAAAAAGCAATGATTAAGGTGTATAAAGCAGCCCCTCAGATATGATCAATTTAAAACGATGGGTTTGAACTTTTTTTGGACCCATCTTTTTTCATTGAAAGACCCAACATCTTTACATTAATATCACTTAAACTAAAATATCTTTCACTAAAATAATAATAATAAAAACCACACATTTAGTCTCTTTTTGTTTTTAAAAAAAGTCTTGCTTTCTAAAAAAAAAGTCTGTTTAATTTAAAAAATAAATAAAAGATAAAAATTTATGCCATGAGGTTTTCAATATTTTTAACATTAACATATCAATAGTAATGCACCTAATTAATGAGTAGTCGATTCAATCAATTATGAAATTAAAATTAAATCCGATGGTCTAAATTGAAAGTTATTTGTAATTTATAAGATTAAAATAAGAAAAATCGATATGAATTAGTAGTTTGAATTTTGTAAAGTAGTAAACATTTTTTTATTACGTAAGAATTACACTGGCATATGCTTGTGATCTGGTCCCAAAGATGAAGCTATAAGAAGAAAACAGAGTTGATTCAAATTACTAATGTCAAGAACAATTGAACCTTCAAATGCATTTGCGAAAGTAGCAGTGAATGAATTAAGAAATAGAAAAGCACGACCACAATTTTTTTTATAGAAAAAATAAACTTCATTAATAAACAAACAAACAAGAATTATTACATGTTAATAGGCAGTTGAAATAGAACATACTCTATACATAACCTAGAAGCACTTCTAAGTAATGTGTTATGTTTGTTAAAAAATCAAATATTTAAAAATAATTTAAATAATAAATTTTATGATAAACACTAAACAATATTATTTTATAATAAATATTTAATTTAAAAAATTAACGGACTATATTAACTTGGTTAACCGAGCTATAATGATAAATATACTCATTTGATAACATGGCTAGTATTTTAAAAATGATATATCAACAATAAATATGCATAGACATTATGATTATCAATAATAATGCATCGTATAAAACTGTTATCGAATTAAATTATAGTATATAATTATATAAAAATATTTTATTAAATATTTAGACCATTTTATAGTTTTTAAATTGGGTGCAGATATTTACATCATTTTATAGTTTTTAAATCGGTTGACAATTTGACTCATCCCAATTGAGTATCAGTTAAAATTATGATATGGGTACGATACTTTAATATCCATCCCATCTCATACCCACATTATATATATTTATATAATTTTATTTTTATTATTGTAAGTTTATCTATTTTATTAAATACATCACCATTAAATTTATACGCATTTTAATATAAGTGTTTGTCTATTTTTTAACTTAATAATAAACTTTTACGATTTTTATTATAATTGTTGTTAAAAACTTAAAATGATATGATAAATTATAAATGATCGATAATTTTAATTAAAAATGCGAATAAACAAATATGAGAAGATCCGAATATAAATGTTGGTTCCCACGCGGGTATAGTCTCGATACGGAATTTTTTTTAAACTGACAGATATTATAATAGACTGCCCAGGCATTACCTCTTGCCATCCCTAAGGGCAACAATAAGATGGATCAACTGGCGACTCTTGTTAAAGATAGAAGAAAAATCTGGATTCACTGTTTTAAATAAAAAGGCACATTTAGTGTAATTAGAAATATATATATATATATATATATATATATATATATATATATATATATATATATATATATATGGTCATATGCTAACGAGTGCCCTACGGGCACTCGTTAGCATTTTCGATATATATATATATATTTAACAAAGCATACCTTTTTTAGACTCTTAATCAGTGCCCCTGGGGCACTCGTTAGCATTTTCGATATATATATATATATATATATATATATATATATATATATATATATATATATATTAAGAGTCTAAAATACCTACACACCAACTTTTATTGCTTTGCAACATAGAGGAGAGTAGTTGAAAATGGAGGAGAGTGACAAATGGGCAGCAATTCAGAGGCTTCCAACGGTTGCACGTTTGAGGAGAGGTTTACTGACATCTCCTCAAGGAGAGTCCAATGAAATTGATGTACACAATATCGGATTGCAACAAAGAACTTATTTGCTTCAAAGACTCGTCCCCACTAACTACGTGGACAATGATCATAATTTCTTGTTGAAGCACATGAGAGATCGCTTTGATAGGTATGTACATAATAATGCACGACTCTTTTTTTTTCCTTCTTACGTTGCATGACATGATATTATCACAGAGCTGGAGTTGATATTCCTACAGTCGAAGTTCGATTTCAACACTTGAACGTCCAAGCACAGATTCAGTTAGGAAAGAGAGCTTTTCCTACAATCACTAACTACATGCTTGACATGCTAGAGGTAAACTAGTTATATTATTTATATTAATTTAACGTTGAAAGTTTAGAGTTTGATATACAGTTAGTTAATGGAAACTCATCATGGATTGAATTGGATACTACTCTAATTCTTTTTTTATTTTGGATTTCACAGGCTCCGTTGAAATATGTATTAAAAAGAAGAAAACAAGATTTGAATATTCTACAGGATGTCAGTGGAATTATAAAGCACAGCAGGTAATAGTAAAATGAAAATATATTATATGATGATATGCATGTAGTACTCACACTTTAGCTTGAAGTATGTCTGGTGTCTATGGTGTCTAACAGATGTCTGGCTGTGCTATACACAAACATATTAGTATTTTTTAAAGTTATTATCAATGATGTCGGATCAATTTCTCTGTGGCACAGAACACCTCTGAAAAAAGGTGCGACTGTATCTGAAACCGATACCAACACTTGTGATTAAGTTTAGTTTATTTATTTTTAAAATTATTATCGATATGTCAATGTGTCAGTGTTGTGTTTCCGGTATCTATGCTTAATAGGTCAATTTTGTATCAGATGTCTTTGTTAAGTCAGTGCTTCACATATAACATTGTAAATCCAGTTCCAAAATAATATATATTTGCATTTGCTACTCTGAATGTTTTCAGGATGACATTGCTTTTGGGTCCTCCGAGTTCAGGAAAGACCACTCTCCTCTTGGCTTTGGCAGGAAAACTTAATCCCAAATTAAAGGTGACTATTCAGTTGTTAAAGAACGCATTCATATTTTGTTTTGGAATTTTCAATTCTAGCTAGCTAATGAGGTGCAATTTCATCAACAGTTTACTGGAAAGGTGACATACAATGGTCATGAGATGAATGAATTTGTACCCCAAAGAACTGCTGTTTATGTCGATCAAAATGATGTTCACTTTGGAGAATTGACTGTTAGAGAAACCTTGGCCTTCTCAGCAAGAGTTCAAGGCATTGGACCGAGATATGGTTAGTATTTGTTTTATCATCTCAATGCAATTTCAAAATAAAAGCAGGGATTTGAGGAAATAATAATGAAATGCCTTCGGTAAAATGCAGATATTCTAGAAGAGGTGTGTAGAAAAGAGAAAGAGGAAAACATAATTCCTGATCCAGATATTGATGTCTATATGAAGGTAAAAGAAAGCAGGGTTTTGAATAGAAGTTTATGGTCCTGTCGCGATCATTGATATCATAGAGAATGCAGTCAAATGTGGCCGATGCGACCTCAATCATGGTTGCTGCACTGCAGTTTCAGAAACATCAAAACCTTTATGCCACATTGCAGTCACAATCTATTTCCTGTTTTTCATTTATGAATAGAATGCCTAATAACATGTTAGTTGGTCTTGTGACTTAATAATGCTTAGGCTGTTGCAACCGAGGAACAGAGAGCAAATCTTATAACAGATTATATTTTAAAGGTAAAATTCATACATTCAAAACCTTTTGTTATCATCATAAGCTCCTCCTGAATTTTTGTATTAAATTTATTTTTTAATTTGGATTATATTTTCAGATTTTGGGACTGGATAACTGTGGAAATGCAATGTTAAGAGGTATCTCTAAAGAAGAAAGGAAGCGTGTTACAATAGGTACAACAAACATGGTTTCATTATTGAAGTATATCATGAATAATCACGTTCATATATGATAATCTTTAATAATGATAAAAATGAATTAATACAGGAGAGATGATGGTAGGACCGATTAAAGCTCTATTCATGGATGAAATATCGAATGGTTTGGATGACTCAACAACCTTTCAAATTGTGAAAACACTGAAGCAATTTGTTTGCCTTCTCAAAAGAACTTCCGTTATCTCACTACAGCAGCCATCACTAGAGACATATAATCTTTTTGATGACATTATTTTACTCTCTGATGGACACATTGTGTACCAGGGTCCTTGTGAGCAAGTGCTTCATTTTTTTTCTTCAATGGGTTTTGTTTGTCCTGAGAGGAAATCTATTGTAGACTTTTTGCAAGAAGTAAGTAGCTTCATCGTATTTCTATTGTCTACATGGCTAGGACTTAGGAGTAAGATTTGACTATTAAACTTTGGTTGTAATGCAAATGTTGCAGGTGACATCAGTGAAAGACCAGGAACAATATTGGGTACAAAATGAAAAGCCTTATAGATTTGTGACAGCTGAAGAGTTTGCAGAGGCATTTGAAACATTTCATACCGGGAGAAGCCTTGGTAATGAACTTGCTACTCAATTTGACAAGTCAAAAAGCCATCCAGGTGCTTTGACATGCAACAAGTATGGAATTGCAAAGAGGGAGTTGTTCAATGTTTGCTTATCAAGAGAGTATTTACTCATAAAGCGCAATTCATATTACTATATCTTGAAACTTTTACAAGTAGGTTTGATTTGAAAAATGAATAGATTTTCACTTTGTTAAAACTTCACTCAAATTTATTGCTAACATAACGCCTTTCTTTTCGTCTTTAGATTGCTTTGGTTGCTGTCATTACCATGACCGTTTTCCTACCGACTCAAATGCGCCATGATTCAGTGTCCGATGGAGGCATATATGCTGGTGCGTTGTTCTATGGGAGTTTGGTAATTCTGTTGAATGGATTTGCTGAACTTTCTATGATGGTTGGGAGGCTTCATGTGTTTTACAAGCAAAGAGACTTACTCTTTTTCCCTTCATGGGCATATGCTCTTCCTTCATGGATCCTAAAAGTTCCCATAAATTTTGCAGAAGTGGGTATTTGGGTATTCTTCACCTATTCTGTCATTGGTGATCCAAATGTTATTGGAAGGTATAACTTAAAAGAGAAATGTTTTATTGCATTTTCAGCAAAACATACCATGTTTGATTTTGGAGTCTAACATAACTTGTGAATAATATGATTTTGTAGGACATTCCTTCTTCTAGTTCTTGCCAGCCAAATGGCTAATGTATTTTGCCGATTAGTTGCTGCAATCGGTAGAGAAATGTCAATGGCCGGCACACTTGGGTTGTTTTCATTGGCAATGCTTGTTGTTGTGGTGTCAAAAGGTATCACAAAGACAACATATTAATGTTGATGTTTTCCCTATATATTATAATGCAGTTGTACTCTTGTTCTATATGTATATACAGACAATATAAAAAAGTGGTGGTTATGGGAATTGTGGATATCTCCTACGATGTATGGACAGAATGCCTTGTTGAGTAACGAGTTTCAAGGGAAGACATGGAGACATGTATGTTATTCCATGATCTAAATCTTCATTTTTGCGTTTCCTTATCACATTAAAATGACCACATGTTTGGATATGTATATGTTTTTGATGAAAGGTTCTACCTAACTCAACGGAACCTCTAGGAGTTCAAGTTTTGAAATCTCGCGGGTTCTTTACCCAGTCCTACTGGTATTGGATTGGTTTTGGTGCATTGATTGGATACACATTACTATTCATCATTGGTTACATTCTTGCTCTCACTTTCTTGAACCGTAAGTTTCATCAACTTGAATGTTTTTTAACCAAATACATAAAATAAAGGCCTAAAGCATTACTAATACTGAAATTGGATTATTATGCAGCAATTAAAGAACATCAGGTTGTTAAATCCGTTCAGTCACTGTCGAGGAAGAAACAATCTGTAGTGGACGGTAAACATAACAGAAAGAGTGGAATGATTCTTCCTTTTGAACCACACTGTATCACCTTTGACGACTTGACATATTCAGTCGATATGCCACTGGTAATTTATAAACAAAATAAAATAATTGAGAAACACTTGTGTTTTTTTTAATTTGCAGACCGAATATGCAAATCCTTAATTACTCTAAACTCGCAGGAAAAGATGAATCAAGGAGTTATTAGGGATAGGTTTAACCTTTTGAAGGATGTCAGTGGAGCTTTCAGACCAGGTGTTCTAACTGCACTAATGTGTGTCAATGGGGCTGGCAAAACAACTCTAATGGATGTACTGACTGGAAGAAAGACCAAAGGATATATCGGTGGGAACATCACAATTTCTGGCTATCCGAAGAAGCAGGAAAGCTTTACTAGAATTTGTGGATACTGTGAAAAAAATGATATCCACTCTCCTTATGTTACTGTTTATGAATCATTGCTCTTTTCGGCATGGCTCAGATTGTCAGTGGAAATCAATGCTGAAACAAGGAAGGTTGGCATCTGAATCCTTCATTAATATCTGCACTGTTAGAGCAACTTTCAACTCACTTGAACAGATTGTTCGAGATTCGGGATTAATACTATGTATATATGTCTATCATTATTTCTCTGCTCTTACATTCTATCATTTTTTCACATATGTTATTTGCTTGTAAATTTTCTCAAGACCTGAATGCGAAGTTAAACACATAATGTAAATATTAGTGTTGAAGCAAGAAGAGTGTTACAACTCGAAAAAGTTAGATGTTTTATCCATGTTAATAAACTTGGAGCTATTTAAAGATTGTTTGTTTTATATAAGAAAAATCTAACTAATGATTGCAGATGTTTATTGAGGAAGTTATGGAGCTTGTGGAACTGACCCCACTGAAGGATGCAATTGTGGGATTGCCTGGTTCTAATGGTCTCTCGACACAACAGCGCAAAAGGTTGACTATCGCAGTTGAGTTAGTGGCTAATCCTTCTATAATATTCATGGACGATCCAACTTCTGGGCTAGATGCAACATCTGTCTCTATCGTTATGAGAGTAATTAGGAATTTAGTGGACAGTGGAAGAACAGTTGTCTGTGCCATTCATCAACCCAAAGTTGATATATTTGAATCTTTTGATGAGGTAAAGTAAGAAGAATAAAGATTTATACCAATTTCATTTTTAGTTCTTTTTCTTACATTAGAAACCTTATGAATTTGATCATTATTTGCAACAAAATGTAGCTATTCTTGATGAAGCAAGGAGGGCAAGTGATATATTCGGGGCCAATTGGACATCATTCTTCCCATTTAATAAATTACTTCGAGGTAATATTGTGATGAACCTTTGACAAATGAAATACTATGATCTTAATATGCCCAAAATAATCATTTGCATACACACTTTTGTCTTGAAGGGGATTGAAGGTGTCAGTAAGATTAAAGATGGTTGTAACTCAGCAACTTGGATGTTGGAAGTCACTTCTTCAGTAAAAGAAATGGAATTGGGGATTGATTTTGCTGAGGTGTACAAAAATTCAGAATTATACAGGTGTTTGTAATTCTATGAAGTCGGAACATAGTAGTACAAAATTTCAATATTCTACTATAGAAAGAATTTTGATGGAAAATAGTATAACCATTACAGTTTTGGCATTTGTTTTAGGAGAAACAAAGCTCTTACTGTAGAACTGAGCATTCCGGCTCCTGATTCGGAGGATCTTCTCTTTCCTTCAAAGTACTCAAGGCCCCTTTTCACACAATGCAAGGCTTGCTTATGGAAACAACATTGGTCTTACTGGCGGAATCCACAATACAATGGATTAAGGTTTCTCTTCACAATTGCTGCCTCCATCTTTTTCGGGTGCATGTTTTATGGCATTGGTTCCAAAATGTAAGCCGAAAATTAGAAAAATGATATACCTTTAGTACATGAGTTTGGATATTTTCGTTTTAAGAAAAAGTTGACATCAATAAATTGCAGTGAAAAGCGACAAGATCTCTTGAACACCATTGGCTCAATGTTGATTACTGTTCTACTTATTGGCATTAAGAATGCTAATTCTGTGCAAGGAGTAGTAGGTATTGAGAGAAGAGTCTTATATAGGGAATATGCCGCTGGAATGTATTCTTCGCTTGCCTATTCTGTTGCTCAGGCAAGTGATTTTCTTTAGTCTTTATTCTATGCAAGTGCTTTTTTTTAATCCAATCTTCATATTTTCATGCAGGCTCTAATTGAAATCCCTTATGTTCTAATACAAACATTGGTATATGGAACCATAGTTTATGCAATGGTTGGTTTTGAGTGGAGTGTGACTAAATTTTTTTGGTACATATATTTTATGTTCTTCACCTCTCTATACTTTACCTACTACGGCATGATGTCACTAGCCATAACACCAAACCCAAATGCCACCTCTTTCCTTACTCGTCTGTCCTATGTATTATGGAACCTTTTCTCAGGATTTGTAATCCCACCACCTGTAAGTTTTTACTTCCTTTAATGATATGTTTTAAGTATTTGTATAAATTGTCATTAATCGATTTTTATTCTTTCATTTTCTTTGGCATGTGGTAAAAGAAAATTCCGATATGGTGGAGATGGTTTTATTGTGCAAATCCAATAGCATGGAGTTTGAATGGATTAGTGAGTTCACAATTTGTAGGTATACAAGATCATATTGAATTCAACGGAAAAAGGGGTTAAGTACAAGACTTTTTGGAAAGTTACTATGGTTTCAAGCATGATTTTCTGGGAGTAGTTGCAGCTGTAGTAGTTGGCTTCTCATTGGCTTTTGTGTTGGCTTTTGTCATGTCTATCAGGATGTTTAATTTCAAGTCGCCCTAAGTGTACCGTATTATTGTTTGAGAGACTTTTGTGTTTTATTTATTCTACGTTGAAAAAAATTTAGACCCGGTTCAACACTGTTTAATATTATCAGTTTAAAAATTCTATTTGAATTTTTTTGTTGCTGTAAAGAAATTAAAAATATTATGTAATACAAATTCTACAAAAGAAAATAAATAAGTGACACAATCAGTTGTAATACAGTTAGAACCTATCAGTAACAAACAAAACATGAGATAGTTAATCAGTTTGGCAGTTAATTGGTTGAACAGAATCCAAACACACTTTCTAACTAAATAACTTTTTGTTTCCTTTTCATATTCATTATCATTCATATATTTAGATTACAGTCTCAGCATTCATATTCATTCAACACACAGTTACTTTATTTCTTCACAGAATCAAGACTTCTTCACAAGGCAAGTGCTACTGCAAACTACTTCATCATATTGACTTCTTCTAATTACACATAGCTTTAGCAAGTGAAGCATCTTTATCATGAATAACTCACTTTCTTTTATTTCTTTACACAGCCATCCATATTTCCCTCTAATCGTCTCAGAATTTTCCAGGAGAAGAAGAAGAAAGAAACCAAAATCTCAATCTCACATTGAGCAAGGTTAGTGCTACCACACAATATTGTGAAATGTGCACATATATGTTTATATTTCTTTCTTGTACATATGATGAAATAATGATTTTCTTTTTTATATATGTAACAGATTCAAGTGGTAATTAACAAAGGAGATATATCATCAATTGTGAAGAAAGATGGACAATGCAATGAAAGACAGATCCGAAGTCATAACGTTGATTGATATTGGACGATTTAACATGCCAACCCCTAGTTATACATGCCACCCCACTAAAGGGTATGCTTTTACTATTATATCCTTGCCTAAAATCACTAATTTTCAAAAAAAATGTGTTTCTACCGGAAATTTCGAAAAAATACTGGTTTTTTTAGAAATTATCGGTATTTTTTTTAAAAAAAAAAAAATTGTACTACCAGGAATTTCAAATTTCCGGTAGTATAATTTTTTTTTTTTATATTTTTGCAAAAATTATATCAGAAATTTTGAATAAAATTTTATGTTTCACCCCTCCCCCCCCACAAACTTATTCAAGGGTAATTTTGGAATAAACAAATGTGGGGGGTGGCATGTATAATCAAAGGGGTGGCATGTTAAATGCTTTTGATATTGATGCTGATCGTCAAACGAGCCCTCAAATAAAAAGAGCACTTGTTGTTGACAATGATGACCACATTCAAAAGAGATTGAGTTTTTGAAATTTATCTTTGGAATTTATCTTTGTTGGTTGCCTAAGTACTAGTGAGCGAAGCTCTATCTAGGAGGAGAATATTTTTGTAAGTGGTCATGTTGGTCGTTTATAGGCTTAATGGCGCAATACCTTTAAGAGATTGAGTTTGTGGTTCTTGAGATCAACCATAAATCTCTGTTACTGGTTTATTAAGCTTTGCCGGAAAAAAGCTTTGTTTTGGTTAAAGAGATCAGCAATAAATCTCTGATTGTCTTAATATAATAAGTTGGGGGTAAAAGTCGTCTTTAGATTGGGGATAAGCCTGTTCAAAATCTCAAAATCAAATTGTATTAAGGCTTGTGGGCATAACCTTTAAAAGCTTAAAAGTCTATAGTGAAAAATCTCAAGAAGACGTCTTGAGGACAAAACTAGACCAACGTTCGGCCAAATCTGGATAACTCTCTGGTGCAATCTTTCTATCTTTATCCTCTTTACTTTCAGCAATTTATTTTCTTGTACTTTACCTCCGCAATGCTTACTCACTTTTAAACTTACTAATATGATCTTAATCAAGAAAGGTTAAAATTAATCACGTTTTTAAATACCAGAATTCACCCCCTTTTGTGCTTGAGGTCACTTGTTCAACACATACTACCTTCAGCTAATTTGGAATACAGGTAGACCAAACAAGCCTCCTCCCAATTATACTCATGGATCCACTCCAAGTCAGCAAAGTATCTCAAGTAAACCACATAGACATAAGTTACACTTTTGTCCACAAAAATGGATGTGCCAACCAAGTACAATAGGTATGCTATCACTGTGTATGCTTTATACTTCATAACATGCTCATCATCACTAGTGGCGTGCTCTGTCGCATGAAGCTGGTGTGCATACAACCTCTTCAAGAATCAAAACCTAGCATGATACCCTCGGGTGGCTTCAAAATCCTGCAGGGAAACCTCTAGGTTAGCTCATAGATATGTCACCACCATTTCCACGGCCTCATATTTGTTAATCCTAGCGTGGTCTAACAGTCTACCCTTAATTGGAAGATGCAGCAAGCATGATACATTGTCCATTGGGATGGACATCTCACCATGTGGAAGATGAAAATATGACATCTCCGAGTGTCATCTCTCTACAAACGTAGAAAACATACAATGGGTAATTGTAACATAACCGATCTTGCACATGTTTCATTGCCTAGATAGCTGCATTACATCTTGAAACCACTGCTTAGCAGGTTGCGGCAAGCCCGTAATCTTATGGCCATGGTTGATGCATTTTAAGGCATTACAGTCCTGCAAAAGAAACTTCTAATATTATGATAAATGTGTTTCAAAGAATGAATACAATTGAATTTTACCTCTCTGCTCCACAGATGCCTGATAGATGGCCCGAATATAGAAGCAGCAATGATAAGTCAGACGGATCTCTTCCAAACCATTGGGGTTCCTGAGGTGCTTCCTCAACATGTTCTGGTGGGGCTTCCGGAGCATTAGGAGGTGACACCTTCCTCCTACAGAAAGACAGAGGAGGAGATGCATGAGCCCCAGAAGGTGACATCTCCGCATCAACTGAACTAAAACAGACCGGTGCCTGAGATGATCAAGCTTTTCCCCTCTAAACTGATGTATGCTGCACAACTCTATCGTGCCTCAATCTATCTTTGCTATCAACCATAATACCTATAATTAAACAACATAAGCATTATACATATGAAACATAATGAAATGAAGCCAAACAATGCAAACAGAAAAAAAAATCCAAAAATTCATCTCCGAATTTTAGAAAAACGTTGAAAAAATCTAAAGATGCATCTTCGTAATGTTCTGCCACCCTGAAGAACGAAAATGGTACCAATGTAGTCCAATCCAACATCTAAAAAGTACACTGATCATTTAAATAGCATATCCAAACTACCTATAATATAACCTAATGTTAAATTTCTACAAATGTATATTAAAATAAAAAAGTGTAGAAAAATAAAAAAACTTACTAAATGTGAGTTTGATGTTGAGTTCTTTGATCGATTGGATGTTGATGGTAGAAACTTGAAAATGTGTTGAATGAGTGAGAGAGTTTGTGAATTGAGAGAGTTTGAGAGTTGAGAGATTTTGAGAGTTTTGAGAAGTGAGGAAGGAGAAGAGACTCTGACACGTATTTGATTAAAATAGAGTATGAAGATCCATCTCCATAAGTTATGCGGAGATGCATCTCCATAATTTTTTTTTGACATAATGCATTTTCATAATTTTTTTTGACATAGCCTTAGAATCTGACTAAAAACAAATGTGAATAGGATACGTCCGAAGATATATTTCCGAATATATAAATAGTTTTAATTTTTCATTAAAGTGAGGAAGTAATGATTAGGGTGTATAAAGCAACCCCTAAAAATATGACAAATTGTGATTAGTTTAAAACAATGGGATTGAACTTTTTTGTGACCCAACATCTTTTTTTTTTCATTGAAAGACCCAACATCTTTACATTAATATCACTTAAACTAAATATCTTTCAATAAAACAACAATAATAATAAACCAAGCGGTTGAGCTCCATTGGCAAGGAGCCCCGTCCAAGGACGTACTCGGGGAATACCGAGTTCGATTCCCAGGCGGAACAATCTTGCTTGGCCAGTGCGCATGCCTCTCCGCACGAGCCGGATTAGTGGCCCACCTGTGGTGGGTCGACACCGGTGCGAATAGCAAAAAAAAAAAAACAACAATAATAATAACCCCACATTTGGCCTCTTTTTCTTTTTTTTAAAAGTCATGCTTTCTAAAAAAAACAAGTCTTTATAATTAAAAATAAATAAAAGATAACAATTTATGTCATGAGGTTTTAAATATTTTTAACATTAACATATCAATAGTAATGCACTTAATTAATGAGTCGTCAATTCAATCAATTATGAAATTAAAATTAAATCCGATGGTCTAAATTGAAACTTACTTCTTAACTTATGAGATTAAACATAAGAAAAGTCCATATGAATTAGCAATTTGAATTTTGTAAAATAGTAAACTTTTTTTTTTTATGTAAGAATTACATTGGCATATGCTGGTGATCTGGTCCCAAAGGTGAAACTATACGAAGAAAACAGAGTTGATTCAAATTACTAATGTCAAGAACAATTGAACCTTCAAATACATTTGCGAAAGTAGCTCAGAATGAATTAAGAAATAGAGCAAGCATGACCACAATAAAATAACCATTGAATAGCAAGCATATTTAGTGCTTGTCCACATTTACTTTTTTAGTGGTGTCTGCCTCTTTATAAAAGAAAGATGACTTCACCTATATGTTATTAGTTTAATAATAGTATCTAGATATAGATGGTTTAATTAGACTTTGCAATGTCTAATTGGTATATGATTTTAATTGAATCGGTCTCTTGAAATATATTGGGTCTAATTGTTGGATGAAATATGAGCTAGATGTTAATATGTCCCGACACCGTAAAATAATTTTGTATAGTCATTTAATAAAAATTATCAATTTGTCATGTTATTAATTTTTTTATAAAAATAAAAGAGTGATTTAATTAGATACATATTAGGAAGATCCTAAAGTTCTAAATTGGTTGGAGATAGAGTATTGAAAGAGTATATATAGAGGGACAGTCATCACCTTACTAACCGGTTTTGTAAGGATGAGTTAGGTCAAACTCTAATAATACAGTGATTGGTTGATAGTGTAAAATTATTTTACACAGTCGGTGCATCACCCTTTTCTGTGAAATTTTTTTTTACCTTGTCAATCAATCACGGAAGTGTATTAGGTCAAATCACACTTTTAATTTTAAGGGTTGATATGACTTTACTCATGTAATGTAATGTAGGCGATTTTTGCTTTACCTACTGCAATATATATTTTTGGATTATCCTTTGTAATTTATTTATTTTTTGCATTTCTTTGCAAAATCTATAAATTAAACACTAAATCTACAATAAATAAAAAATATATATTACAGAGATAACTTGTGCACTTAGGAGAAAAAACATAAATTTTAATATTTTTAGGAGGTGATCCAAATTTTTTTTTTTACAGAAGTAAAACGAATTCCCCTATATTACATGAAGTATTGTATATTTAACCCTAATTTTAAAGTGAATGAATGTTATAGTTCGATTACATGATAGTGTAGAATTAATTTATATGACAGTGTATTATATTTAATCTCTTCAAATTTTATAAGTTTGAGAATAATGTGTATAAAGATGAATATGAAGATAAAAAAATGTACAAAATGTTAGCTGTTCATTGTTAAAGTTAAATTCTATAAATTTCTAATATTACTATGTAATATTTGTTAAAATGATCAAATATTTAAAATTAAATTAAATAATAAATTTTATGATGAGCACTCAACAATATTATTTTATCATAAATGTTTAATTATATCGAATGAAATTATGTGATCAAATAAAAACTCGATATATGGCCCTATGCGTGCAGGTGTATGATTATAATTGTTATTTCAAATATTATTTTTCAAGAATTTAATCGGAGAAAGACTCAACAAAAATTTGTATTTCCACAAACAAAACAAAAGTGAATAAAAATATAAAATATATTTTTATTTTCTACTATTGATATTTATTTTTGTCTATTAAAATAATTAAATTTTTGTAATAGTAAATAATTTATTTTGTTTATCTTATTATCAATTATTATTAAAATAATTTGATTTTTTTACAAATTAATAAAATAAAAAATATTAAAGATAAACTCATCATTGAAGTGTATTAGTTAAAATTTAATAATTATTAAAATGAAAATATTTTTTATTTTATACCTACATATTATTATTACTTATAATTTTAGTGATTCTTAAAATAAAATTTATTTCTATATTTATTTTTTGAATTAAAATTAAAAGAATGAAAAATTTTATTAAGAAATGCTAATTTTAGTTATTTTTTTATTTGGAAAAATTTATGAGATTGACACAACATCATGACAACCTTAAATTTATATTAAGGAGATGAATATACGTGATTAAATAAAAATGAAAACCTCCCTTCTCAAATTTATATATAATACATACTCACCAACTTTTATTGCTTTGCAATATTGACGAGACTGGAGAGTACTTGAAAAATGGAGGAGAGTGAGGAGACTAGTTTAAAGTGGGCTGCAATTCAGAGCCTTCCAACGGTTGCACGTTTGAGGAGAGGTTTATTGACTACTCCTAATGGAGAGTCCAATGAAATTGATGTACACAATATTGGATTGCAAGAAAGAACTTATTTGCTTCAAAGACTCGTCACTCAGGATGTGGACACTGATGACAGTTTCTTGTTGAAGCTCATGAGAGATCGCTATGATAGGTATGTATATGTACAAAATAATGCACGACTCTTTTTTTGTTCTTACGTTGCATGACATGATTTTATCACAGAGCTGGAGTTGGTATTCCTACAATTGAAGTTCGATTTCAAAATTTGAATGTCCAAGCACAGGTTCAGTTAGGGAAGAGAGCTTTTCCTACCATCACTAACTACATGCTTGACATGCTAGAGGTAAATTAGTTATATTATTTATATTAATATCAAATAATATTAATTTAACGTTGAAAGTTTAGAGTTTGATATACAGTTAGTTAATTGAAACTCATCATGGATTGAATTGGATACTACTCTAATTCTTTTTTTATTTTGGATTTCACAGGCTCCGTTGAAATATGTATTAAAAAGAAGAAAACAAGACTTGAATATTCTACAGGATGTCAGTGGAATTATAAAGCATAGCAGGTAAAAATGAAATAAGTATATATTATATTATTATATGATGATATGCATTAGCACTCACACTTTAGTTTGAAATTTATCTAGTGTCTGACACATGTCTGGCACCAACACATTACTTTAATTTTCGTAAGTTATTATCAACGGCGACATGTCAATTTCGTATCCGATGTCTGTGTCAAACTTAGTATTTGCTAACCTTAATGTTTTCAGGATGACATTGCTTTTGGGTCCTCCAAGTTCTGGAAAGACAATGCTCCTCTTGGCCTTGGCTGGAAAACTTGATCCCAATTTAAAGGTTACTGTTCATTTGCTAAAGCGCACATTCATGGTCTGTTTTGGAATTTTAAATTCTAGCTAGCTAATGAGGTGCAATTTCATCAACAGTTTACTGGAAAGGTGACATACAATGGTCATGAGATGAATGAATTTGTACCCCAAAGAACTGCTGTTTATGTTGATCAAAATGATGTTCACTTTGGAGAGTTGACTGTTAGAGAAACCTTGGCCTTCTCAGCAAGAGTTCAAGGAGTTGGACCCAGATATGGTTAGTATTTGTTTTATCATCTCAATGTAATTTCAAAATAAAAGCAGGGGTTTGAGGAAATAATAATGAAATGCCTTTGGTAAAATGCAGATATTCTAGAAGAAGTGTGTAGAAAAGAGAAAGAGGAAAACATAATTCCTGATCCAGATATTGATGTCTATATGAAGGTAAAAGAAAGCAGGATTTTGAATATAGCAGTTTGCAGTCTTGTCTCAATCACTGATATAGTAGAGAGTGCAGTCAAATGTGGCAGTCAAATGTGGCCGATGCAACCTCAATCATGGTTGCATTGCGGCTTCAGATACATCAAAACCTTTATGTCACATTGCAGTCACAATCTATTTCTTTTTTCCTGTTTTTCATTTATGAATAGAATGCCTAATAACACATTAGTTGGCCTTGTGATTTAATAATGCTTAGACTGTTGCAACGGAGGACCAGAGAGCAAATGTTATAACAGATTATATGTTAAAGGTCAATTTCGTACACTCAAAACCTTTTATTATCATTATAAGCTCCTCATGAAATTTTATATTAAATTTATCTCTTTATTTGGTTTATATTTTCAGATTTTGGGACTCGATAACTGTGGAGATTCAATGTTAAGAGGTATCTCTAAAGAACAAAGGAAACGAGTTACAATAGGTACAATAAACATGGTTTCATTATTGAATTATATCATGAATAATCAAATTCATATATGATAATCTTTAATAGTAAAAAAAATGAATAAATACAGGGGAGATGCTTGTAGGACCAATTAAAGCTTATTTCATGGATGAAATATCGAATGGGTTGGATGACTCAACAACCTTTCAAATTGTGAAATCACTGAAGCAATTTGTTTGCCTTCTCAAAAGAACTGCTGTGATCTCACTACAACAGCCATCACTAGAGACATATAATCTTTTTGATGACATTATTTTACTCTCTGATGGACACATTGTGTACCAGGGTCCTTGTGAACAAGTGCTTGATTTTTTTTCTTCCATGGGTTTTGTATGTCCTGAGAAGAAATCTGTTATAGACTTTTTGCAAGAAGTAAATAGTTTCGTCACATTTCTACTGCCTACATGGTTAGCACATAGGAGTAAGATTTGACTATTAAACTTTGGTTGTAATGCAAATGTTGCAGGTGACATCAGTGAAAGATCAGGAACAATATTGGATACAAAATGAAAAGCCTTATAGATTTGTGACAGCTGAAGAGTTTGCAGAGGCATTTGAAACATCTCATATTGGGAGAAGCCTTGGTAATGAACTTGCTACTCAATTTGACAAGTCAAAAAGCCGTCCAGGTGCTTTATCATCCAACAAGTATGGAATTGCTAAGAGGGAATTGTTCAAAGTTTGCTTATCAAGAGAATATTTACTCATAAAGCGCAATTCATTTTACTATATCTTGAAACTTTTACAAGTATGTTTGATTTAAAAAATGTTTAGATTTTCACTTTGTTAAAACTTCACTCAAATTTATTGCTAACATAACGCCTTTCTTTTCGTCTTAAGATTGCTTTAGTTGCTGTCATCACCATGACCGTTTTCTTACCGACTCAGATGCACCATGATTCAGTGTCCGATGGAGGCATATATGCTGGTGCATTGTTCTATGGGAGTTTGGTAATTCTGTTGAATGGATTTGCTGAACTTTCTATGATGGTTGGGAGACTTCCTGTGTTTTACAAGCAAAGAGACTTTCTCTTTTTCCCTTCATGGGCATATGCTCTTCCTTCATGGATCCTAAAAGTTCCCATAAATTTTGCAGAAGTGAGTATTTGGGTATTCTTCACCTATTCTGTCGTCGGTGATCCAAATGTTATTGGAAGGTATAACTTAAGAGAGAAATATTTCATTGCATTTTCAGCAAAATATACCATGTTTGATTTTGGAGTCTAACACAACTTGTGAATAATATGTTTTTGTAGGACATTCCTTCTTCTAGTTCTTGCCAGCCAAATGGCTAATGTATTTTGCCGATTAGTTGTTGCAATTGGTAGAGAAATGTCAATGGCCGGCACACTTGGGTTGCTTTCATTGGCAATGCTTGCTGTTGTGGTGTCAAAAGGTATCACAAAGACAAGATATTAATGTTGATGTTTTTCCTATATATTATAATGCAGTTGTACTCTTGTTCTACATGTATATACAGACAATTTAAAAAAGTGGTGGTTATGGGAATTCTGGATATCTCCTACGATGTATGGACAGAATGCCTTGTTGAATAACGAGTTTCATGGGAAAACATGGAGACATGTAAGTTATTCTCTGATCTAATTGTGTTTCATTATCTCATAAAAATAACCATATGTTTGGATAATGTATATGTTTTTGATGAAAGGTTCTACCTAACTCAACGGAAACTCTAGGAGTTCAAGTTTTGAAATCTCGTGGGTTCTTTACCCAGTCCTACTGGTATTGGATTGGTTTTGGTGTATTGATTGGATACACATTACTATTCATCATCGGTAACATTCTTGCTCTCACTTTCTTGAACCGTAAGTTTCATCAACTTGAATGTTTTTTAACCAAATACATAAAATAAAAGCCTAAAGTATAACTAGTATTAAAATTTGATTATATTGTAGCACTTAAAGAACATCAGGTTGTTAAATCAATTTGGTCGTTGTCTAGGAAGAAACAATCTGTAATGGACAGTGAACATAACAGGAAGAGTGTAATGATTCTTCCTTTTGAACCACGCTGTATCACCTTTGACGACTTGACATATTCAGTCAATATGCCACAGGTAATTTATAAACAAAATAAAGTAATTCGGAAACACTTGTGTTTTTTTAATTTACAGACCGAATATGCGAATCCTAAATTAGTCTAAACTCGCAGTCGCAGGAAAAGATTAATCAAGGAGTTACTGGGGATAGGTTGAACCTTTTGAAGGACGTCAATGGAGCTTTCAGACCGGGTGTTCTCACAGCACTAATGTGTGTCAATGGTGCTGGCAAAACAACTCTAATGGATGTACTGACTGGAAGAAAGACCAAAGGATATATTGGTGGGAACATCACAATTTCTGGCTATCCGAAGAAGCAGGACAGCTTTACTAGAATTTGTGGATATTGTGATCAAAATGATATCCACGCTCCTTATATTACCGTTTATGAATCGCTGCTCTTTTCAGCATGGCTCAGATTGTCTGCAGAAATCAACGACGAAACCAGGAAGGTTGGCATCTGAATCTATGTGTATTTTCATGTCTATCAGTTTTCTCTGCTCTCAAGTTCTATACTTCTATCATTTTTCCACATATGTTATTTCCTTGTAAATTTTCTCAGCACCCGAGTGCGAAGTTAAACACATAATGCAGATATTAGTGTTACAACTTGAAAAAAATGTTAGATGTTTTATCCATGTTAATAATCTCGGAGGTATATAATGATTGCAGATGTTTATTGAGGAAGTTATGGAGCTTGTGGAACTGACCCCACTGAAGGATGCAATTGTGGGATTGCCTGGTGCTAATGGTCTCTCGACACAACAGCACAAAAGGTTGACTATCGCAGTTGAGTTACTGGCTAATCCTTCTATAATATTCATGGACGATCCAACTTCTGGGCTAGATGCAAGATCTGTCTCTATCGTTATGAGAGTAATTAGAACTTTAGTGGACAATGGAAGAACAATTGTCTGTGCCATTCATCAACCCAAAGTTGATATATTTGAATATTTTGATGAGGTTAAGTAAGAATAGTAAAGATTTATAGCAATTTCATTTTAGCCCGTTTTCTTACATTAGAAAACTTCTGAATCCTATCATTATTCGCGACAAAATGTAGTTGTTCTTGATGAAGCAAGGAGGGCGAGTGATATATGCGGGGCCAATTGGACATCATTCTTCCCATTTAATAAGTTACTTCGAGGTAAAATTGTGATGAACCTTTGACAAATGAAATACTATGATCTTAATATGCCCAAAAAAATCATTTGCATACACACTTTTGTCTTGAAGGGGATTGAAGGTGTCAGTAAGATTAAAGATGGTTGTAACTCAGCAACTTGGATGTTGGAAGTCACTTCTTCAGTAAAAGAAATGGAATTGGGGATTGATTTTGCTGAGGTGTACAAAAACTCTGAATTATACAGGTATTTGTAATTCTATGAAGTCTCAACATAGTAGTACAAAATTTCAAAATTCTACTATAGAAAGAATTTTGATGGAAGAAAGTATAACCTTACACTTTTCACCATTACAGTTTTCTAATATGAAATCATTCCTGTGGCATTTGTTTTAGGAGAAACAAAGCTCTTATAGCAGAACTGAGTGTTCCGGCTCCTGATTCTGAGGATCTTCTCTTTCCTTCAAAGTACTCAAGGCCCCTTTTCACGCAATGCAAGGCTTGCTTATGGAAACAACATTGGTCTTACTGGCGGAATCCGCGATACAATGGATTAAGGTTTCTCTTCACAGTTGCTGCCTCCATCTTTTTCGGGTGCATGTTTTATGGCATTGGTTCCAAAATGTAAGCCGAAAACTAGAAAAATGCTATACCTTTAACACAGTCGTTTGGTTCTATTTTTTTGGTTTAAAAAAGCTGACATCAATAAATTGCAGTGAAAAGCGACAAGATCTCTCGAACACCATAGGCTCAATGTTGATTACTGTTCTACTTATTGGTATTAAGAATGCTAATTCTGTGCAAGGAGTAGTGGGTATTGAGAGAAGAGTCTCATATAGGGAAATTGCTGCTGGAATGTATTCTTCCCTTGCCTATTCTGTTGCTCAGGCAAGTGATTTTCTTTAGTCTTTATTCTATGCAAGTGCTTTTTTTAATCCAATCTTCATATTTTCATGCAGGCTCTAATTGAAATCCCTTATGTTCTAATACAAACATTGATATATGGAACCATAGTTTATGCAATGGTTGGTTTCGAGTGGAGTCTGACTAAATTTTTTTGGTACATATTTTTTATGTTCTTCACCTCTCTATACTTTACGTACTACGGCATGATGTTACTAGCCATAACACCAAACCAAAACGCAACCACTTTCCTTACTCGTCTTTCCTATGTATTATGGAACCTTTTCTCAGGATTCGTAGTCTCACCACCGGTAAATTTTTAAGCTAAGTTTTACTTTTTAAGTATTTGTATATATAGTTCCTCAATTAATTCTTTCATTTTTTTTGGCATGTGGTAAAAGAAAATTCCGATATGGTGGAGATGGTTCTATTGGACGAATCCAATAGCATGGAGTTTGAATGGATTGGTGAGTTCACAATTTGGAGATATACAAGATCATATTGAATTCAACGGAACAAGTGTTTCAATACAAGACTTTTTGGAAAGTTACTATGGTTTCAAGCATGATTTTCTGGGAGTAGTTGCCGCTGTAGTAGTTGGATTCACATTGGCTTTTGTGTTGGTTTTTGTCATGTCTATCCGGATGTTTAATTTCCAGTCGCGCTAAGTGCACCGTTGTGAATTATTGTTGTAGAGAGACTTTTGTGTTTTATATATTCTAGGTTGAATAAAAATTACACCTGGTTCAACACTGTTTAATATTATTAGTTTAAATTCTATTTGAATTTTTTTGTTGATGTAAAGAACTTAAAAACATTATGTAATACAAATTCTACAAAATAAAATAAATAAGTGAAACAATCAGTTGTAATACAGTTAGAATCTATCAGTAACAAACAACACTTGAGTTAGTTAATCAGTTTGGCAATTAATTGGTTGAACAGAATCCAAACACACTTCCTAACTAACTAACCAACTAACTAACTAACTAACTAACTAACTAACAAACTAACAAACTAACAAACTTTTTGCTTCCTTTTCATATTCATTATCATTCATATATATTTAGATAGCATGGCTTGAAAATTCTTACGATTAAAGTCTCAGCATTCATATTCATTCTACAGTTACTTTGTTTCTTCACTCACTCACTCCCACAGAATCAAGACTTCTCCACAAGGCAAGTGCTACTGCAAATTATTACTTCATCATCTTGATATATAGCTTAATCAAGTGAAGCATCTTTATCATGAATAACTCAGTTTCTTTTATTTCTTTAGACAGCCATCCATATTTCCCTCTATTCGTCTGAGAATTTTCCAGGAGAAGAAGAAGAAGAAAGAAAGCAAAATCTCAATCTCATATTGAGCAAGGTTAGTGCTACCACACAATATTAAGAAATGTGCGCATATATGTTTATATTTCATTCTTGTACATATGATGAAATAATGATTTTCTTTTTTATATATGTAACAGACTGATGTGGTAATTAATAAAGGAGATATATCATCAATTGGGAAGAAAGATGGACAATGCAATGAAAGACGGATCCGAAGTCATAACGTTCACTGATATTGACGCTGATCGTCAAACGGGCCCTCGAATAATAAGAGCACTTGTTGTGGACAATGATGACCACATTCGAAAGACTCATGAAGATATTTTGAAAACACTTGATGTAGAAACTCGTTCAGTGAAAACTGGCCAAGAAGCCTTAGAAATAATTTCTTATGATCGGATCTATGACCTAATCCTCATTCGTAGGACTTTGCCCGTCAAAGATGGAATTGAGGTAACTACATTTGTCTCTATATATTATATTAATTTTATGTGGCATATGCATAATATGATTCATTCATGTGTTTTATGCAGGTGACAAAGATGCTGCGAGCCATGGAGTACCCTGGAACTATTATTGGTGTGTCACATTATCCCCTTACAGAAGAACAAGCGAAAGAATTTTATGGAGCAGGGCTAGATGGTTGCATTGATTATGAGACACCGTTGAGAGCTAAAACGGTTGAATCACTGGTTAGCAATATTCCACCTCCCCAACCCTGGCAGAAAAGAGTTAATTATAATGTAGAATACAATTCTTTTTTCCGTCCTGATTCTCCTTTTCGTTTCGGCCAGATTTATCATTCAAGTTCTGGTCCTGGTTCAGGTTCAAGTTCTTGCAAATCTCGCAAATAGTTGATTGTGTGTATTGTTAGCGATGTGAATTGTATCAATAAAGTCAGACACGTGTTTTCAGAAACATGATCTATATTACTTTACAGTATCGTTGTATGTTAGTGTTAACCATGAATACAGAGACTATATATACAAGTTGTTAGATATCTATAGGCTGATCACAACCTTAAACTTTTGACTGAAAATTGTGAAGATTAAGTTAAAGTTTAAGTTGAAATAGTAAAAAAAAGAAAGAAAAAAAAGTGTGCAATTGTGTCAAGTGAATACGTAGAAAGACAATGTGTGAATGTGTTGTGCAAAGCAGTGACATGGAATGAATAAGTTTAATTTTTCTGCTTCAGACATTTTTCCTTTTCTTTAGTTGACAATATCACCTTATTCAACTATTTTTCACTCATTGAGATTAGCTATGATCTCAAAACAAAGCTTGTTGTCTCTAAAATAAGATTTTTCAACTGATTGACTGTCAGTTGTTGGCCTATAATAACGAAAAATAGATGTGTTATATGCCTTATCCATATTATTTTAACCATAATAATACTATGCACGTGCAGTGTCTTTTTTAAGCCAAATAAACTTTTATAACACATCATATTGATATCATATGGCATAACAATGGGTTGGGCTTGGACCTAATATAGTACATGTACTCATATCATATATGTGACTTAAAAAATTGAAGTGGTTGCTTATTAGATCTAAGTATTTATTTCAAATCTTAATAGGATTTGTGGACAGGCATTAATGAGCTTAGCTCTAAATTATATTGGTAAGGTATATATAACGATAGATAACTTGCAGTGCAAGCAAATAGAAATACGTAACAAACTATCAAACTAACCTAACGACTAAAAGCCCTAACGGTCAACTGTTAAACCAGTTATTAAGCTGAAGCGTATTTAATCGATGCAAGAAAAAAGATGAGGATCAAGAGGCTTAGTCAAAATATCTAAAATTTGTGCATAGCTCGGGATAGGTAGTAGTTGAAAGAGTTTGGCGATGAGTTTTCTCGTACGACATGAAAATCAATCTCAATATGTTTTGATCGTTCATGAAATGTTGCATTAGCGGCAATATGACGTGCAGACTGGTTATCACAATATAAGACTGCAGGAGAGATGAAGTCGACATTAAAGTCACATAATAGATATGTTAACCATTGTAATTCGCATACTGTGGATAGCCAGTTTTTAAATTAAATTCTAATTGATTTATTTGTTGTTATAAACATAATACAATTTACAGTCAAGAAAAGCCCTATAGAGTAGGTGATACACAATCAGTTTCAATAGAATTAGAATGTATCAGTAGCAAACAAAACATGAGTTAGTTTGGCAGTTAATTGGTTCAACAGAATCCAAACACACTTTCTAACTGACCAACTAACTTTTTTTTTCTTCCTTTCATATTCATTCATTTATATTTAGATATCATGACTTAAAATTCTCACAATTACATTCTCAGCATTCCTATCAAGTAATACATTCTTCTCACTCACTCCCACAGAATCAAGACTTCTCCACAAGGCAAGTGCTACTACAAACTTCATCATCTTGAGTTCTTCTAATTATTACATATATAGCTTTAGCAAGTGAAGCATCTTTATCATGAATAACTCACATTCTTTTATTTCTTTACACAGCCATGCATTCATCCCTCTTTTAGTGTGAGAATTGTCAGGGAGAAGAAGAAGAGGAAAGAAGCCAAATTCTCAGTCTCACATTGAGCAAGGTTAGTGCAATTTCAAAATATTACGAAATTGTGCTATTTCAAATTATACATCTTTCTTGTTTAGAAAAGGAAATAATGATTTTCTTTTTATATATGTAACAGATTGAAGTGATAATTAATATAATTAATTGAATTGATATATCATCAATTGTGTAGAAAGATGGTCAGTATAAGTGATCATAAAGGTAAACAAATAATGTTATCTGATAGTGAAGATAGTGAAGATGATGATCTTTCACCAAGCCCCCATCGAAGAATAATAAGAGCACTTGTTGTGCACCATGATGACTGCATTGGAAAGGTTCATGAAGTTATGTTGAATAGACTTGGTGTGGAAACTCGTTCAGTGAAAACTAGCCAAGAAGCTATAAAAATAATTTGTGTTGAGGAAGTCTATGACTTAATTCTCCTTGGTAGGTATTTACCTGTCATTGATGGGCTTCAGGTAACTACATTTGTCTCTATATATTCATTTCTTGTGGCATATGCATAATATATATTGATAATGCAATTCATTCACGTGTTTTATGCAGATGACGAAGATGCTGCGAGACATGGAGTACCCTACAACGATTGTTGGCGTGACGCGTTTCCTTACAGAAGTACAACGGGAAGAATTTTTCAGTGCAGGGCTAGACGGTTGCATTGATAACGAGGCACCCTTGACCGATAAAACGCTTGCATGCATTGTTGAAAGTATTCCCCGTCGCCAAACCTGGAAGAAAAGAAATTTTTATAGTACAATTTACAAATCTTTTCGTCGTCCTAGTGTTTCTTTTGGTCCTGGTTCAACCTCTACTTCTAGAGACATTTCTAAAAAAGATTAAGCAGCATGCATCTGCATGGCCTTTTCAGGATGATACATTCATATTGTACAAAAATAATCACTTGGTTGGGGTCCTTTTATCTTTTAAGTTTTCTCTGTTCAACTTTGATACAGTTGTAAATAACTTTAAAATAATTGATTGTGTGTATATTGTTAGCTCTGTGAATTGTATATTACTTTACAGTATAGTATATTCTCATATAATTATATGTTTCTGTTCATGATGAATGTGGAGACTATACAAATTATTTCTAAAATGTGATACTTATAAAGGTATTTGTAGGCTGGCCACAACCTTAGTCTTTTGACATGAAAAATATGAAGTTTAAGTTTAGGTAACTTGAGCAGCAAATTAAAGTAACAATGAGAAAATGTTTCGAATCTATAGATACAGTGGAGTTGTTGGTTGGACCAGTATTCATGGATGAAATATCTACTGGTTTGGATAGCTCAACAACTTATCAAGCTGTGAAATCAGTGAGGCAATATGTCCAACTTCTCAAGGGAACTGCTGTGATCTCACTCTTGCAGCCACCACCTGAGACTTACGACGACATTCTGCGGCGAATATTGTGTATCAGGGTTCTTGTGAGCATGTGCTTGATTTTTTTTACTTCAATGGATTTCAACTTTCATATGCTTTGAGAGGAATGCTGTGATTTCTCACTCCTGCTGAATTGATCATTTTCAATAAATCGAGTATTAACAAACTCAATTATTCTCGTACTATGATCGGGACAATAAAATATATACCCTTTTGATTTTTCAAGATACCCAATGAAAAAACCACTAATTATTCTTGCATCAAACTTTTTTTCATGTGGATTTATACGCTCTTATTTCAGCTTGGCATTCCCAAACAAGAAGATGCCTTAAACTAGGTTTTCTAGATTTGTAGAAGACATAATCAAGATGTTGAAATGTCTAGAATCATCTAGCAATATCTAAGTTTTGTTAATTAGTATTATTTTGGTAAGTTATGTATTTGTCTGAGTTAATTTATGCTAACACATGTGTTAAGTTATGTTAATCGTTATATGTTAACTTATGTTAATCATGCAATCATGAAAATGATAATTTGTTATCTAATAAAATATAAAGATCAAATTTTTGAGTAATAATACAAATAATATATGAATAATACAAAAAATAATAAAACTTGCACATGCCCCCCACGGGCTATGTGTGATGCATGCGATACCAAAGTATAAACGCCATCATTTGGGTATAGCAAACCCATGAGGTTATCAATAATGACTATTATCATCTGCATATGCTACTGGTAAGCTAGAGCATGTGGAGATGGTAGAGGCGGTGGCACATCATCAGAAGGTCCCTCCAGCATCAGAAGTTCCGTCATCACATGCATACTTAACTTGTGGGGTGTGCCAGGGTGTGATACAATACGTTACCACTCTAAGTAACCATCCACACACTACGCAGGGAATTGAACCTCCACTGCATGATCTGTAATGCCATGGGTAGAGCTGACAACATTACGCACAAACCATCTATCTATTCTCTCAGCTGGAATATAAGGGATTGGTCTGGGATGTCTTGGACATGCCCAAACTGGCACAAACACCTATTAGGTAAGTGTATAGTCACTAAGGTCTCTCGTCGTAAATAACTAGAAAAAGGGAAGTGTCATCAAACTTCGGATGCACTATATGTTCTACGTAGGGTGACCGCATGACATCGTCTATAGTTAGTGCATTGATACTCTTTCTATACTCCATAAGACCACATGGGTGTGCATGACTGGCCTTTCATCTCTTGGCCCGTGTGGAGCCAATACTGGTAGGAATAAAATGCCTTTCACAAATGGATGAGAAATGAGGAAGAAGAAGGGTCTTGCACATTTTTTATTAAACAACGTCCGGAGATGCATCTCCATAAGTTGCATTACAATGCATCTCCGTAAGTTAAATGGATATGCATTTCCGTATTTTTTAGTTGCATAACCTTATGGTTTGATTCAAGAACGAACGTGTTTACGATTTTGCATAACATTTTTGCATAAACTTAAGGCTAATAGGGATGTTTACTTTCACCTATCGTGGCTCCGGGACACGTATGTGGAGAAGGTGCAATTGACTTGGTTTATATTTTTAATTATATTTTTGTTTATTTCAATATAATAACGTTTCAAAATTTAATTTTTTATTTGTCAAAATAATAAATAATTTTTTTATTAATTTATTTTAGTTTTAAATGATTTGTTGGTCCTTATAGCGCTATATTTGTGAACGTCCTGAATTAGGCCGTCCCCGCTTAAGAGTGTTATTGTCTAGGCGGGGATATAAAGGCTCGTTTTGGGTACTGATGACATGTAATACTATTAGTTAGAGGAGAGGGGGTCCTCCAATATCCTTTGAAGAATAGGTTGTCAATAACCTCTCCTGGTCAGGAGGGAGTGGTTGTCGTCCCTCAGGGTTACTTAAAACCTAGGGCCAAAAGGTCTCTATAAATAATCCTCCCTCTATATGAAGGGAGACAAATCATTACACCCCAATGCATAACTATACCATAAATCATACCGATCACAACCCTCAGAAGCTTATACCTAAGCAAGTTTTTTCATCAACAAAGCATCTCACCTCACGTGTGTAACACCCTTCTAAAAACCCCGCGGAATATCAATTAAAATTCAGAGTCAAACATGAAAAGGGTATTACAACTTCAAAATATTCAAACATTGAGCCATGTCATGCCTTATGAGGAACTTCAAACACATTATTCAGTAATCATGTTAACACAGCGGAATTTATCTCAAACTGAATAAATATAAAACATCGGGATTCACATCCAAATTCACCGATCCAAACCAACAAAACATTATTCCACATAAGAAATAATTCATCAATCAAATACTAAAACAGACGTTTCCCCCCAGTGTTACAAGACCAGAGCATGACACCGACACAACCGTACTAACGAAGTAACTCTACGAGTTATCCTCACCCAGCACAAGCCGCTAATCTTTAATCTGAAAAGTAGTCAACAGTAAGGGTGAGTTTCATTCGCATTAACAAATGTTATAGGAATATAAACAATACAACTTCATCCATACATTATTCACCCAAATCAATTATATTCAGATAGCATAGCAACATTCATCAATACAATCATCCATATCAATGCACACAAATTATAACATTGGACAACTTCCATTCATGTTATAATTATACACGACAACCTAATGCAATGCAACTAAATGCATGTGGTACCAAACATGGGATAACCCATCTCACCGATCCACCACCATAAAGATTCAGCTACTTCTCTCACTAATTCCACACAATGGGAATTAGCTACCGTTGTCCCACCACCATAAGGGATACAACCCACAACATGATTATGAAATGCATGCATCACATACAGCATGCTAATCATCAACACCAATCAACTGAATAATCATAATCATCAACCAATGCAACCACAATAGCCACACATAGGTATGCTATTTTTCAACCATCTCAACATACATTTTACATCAACAATACATGTATATTAATCATTAATCACAACCACTACGATTCATAATCATTTATCCACAACATACAAGCATAATAATATCACAACCGTTTGATATTCACCACGACATAATACATTTAACACAACAATATATTATCACCTCAGCAATCATACTAGCTAAAACCCCGCATAGCATGTTCGTACTGTTACTCAATCTACCACCAAATACAATCCACAAAACCAACAAAATGATTTTTAAAATTATAATCCCCTAATATACATCATAAAATAGGGAATTAATTCATCTACCAGGTACTCGAAACGGCGTACAAAAAGGATTAACGGTTTAAAAGTTACGGATATTTAGAATGATTATTTTTCCAAAACGCTTCAGTGGTAACCGGTTACTCCAATTCAAGTAACCGGTTACTACCTTACGGAGTAACCAACAAGTCTATTCGTAACAGCGGTAACCGGTTACTTCAAAACCAATAACCGGTTACTGCCTCCCAGCAGAACCACAGAACACAAATTCCAACAGTGGTAACCGGTTACCCCAACTCAAGTAACCGGTTACTTCACAACGAATAGGCCATCTCAGTGACGTAACCTCAGGTAATCGGTTACCACTCCCCAGGTAACCGGTTACCTCGTACCAGAAACCCCAAAACTCCATTTTTCAGCACCTGCAACAATTCCAATCCATACCAGAACGTACCACAACGTATTGCAACATCAAATAGCACCAACAAACACGAAAATACACATTTACACATACTTCTAATCATGCTTTAACATCATTATTCAACACCAATCATCATTCACAACATAAATTGAACCAAAGTTCTATAAACCCCAAAACCCCAAACACCGACACATAATCCAATTCAGAATCCTAACATACGAATTCAATCGAATCATTCCTAATACCCATAATAGAGGTTAATGAGAAGAATCCCCCCTTACCTCGATGTCGAATTCTTGGATGCTCTTGCTCTTCGCACTTGCCCTTCTCCCAATTTCACGTTCAACCTTCTCTTCTCCTTTTTGGTTCCCTTTTCACAAAATCTTCCTCTTTTTTATTTTATGGAAAATATAACCTTAGTTTAGTAAAAGGCTTTGCAACTGACACACCCCCCAATTGCTACTTGCGACACTGGCCCATTAGCCTCATTTTCCATAATTCTCTAATAAATCCAATAAAATGCCAAATAAATCCAATAAATAATTTAATTTCAATTTAAATTAATTAAGGGAAAACATGGGGTGTCACAACTCTCCCCCACTAAAAGAGTTTTCGTCCTCGAAAGCATACCTCAAGCAACCAGCTCGTATAAGAATCCTCCATATGATTCTCCAGCTCCAAATTAACATTACCACTTGATGGTTCTCCCCAAGCTACTCTGACCAATGCTATCTATTTACCGCACAATTACTTCAACTTCTTATTTTTGATCCTCAAAATTCATCTGATATAACCAACAGAAAGCATGTCCCATGCATTCAAATTCCAACTCTTACGTCATATTTGACCATCCAAAGATGTACCACTCGTCATACCTCCAAAATTTTAACAACAATGGGACATTGAGGTACAACTCACACAATGCACCCAATAATTGAATAAGACATGAATGGTCACCCAACACGTAATCACAGTTGTAAACTATTCTTCATCGTACTACCTTAGAATCAAATTCATCCTCAAACTGAAAGAGAATTCCACCCACGTCAGCAAGATGTATAACATTGCTCTTACCTCTCCATCTTAGAAGGTTATACATACGCACTAGGATCCCATCCTAGAAAGCGAGATCACAACCTTATTTAGGACAAGAACCTTCCCACCATCCTATCCGCCCTTCTCAATATCCTACTACTTAATATCACTTTCATTAGGACATTAACTTATCTGCATCTGTGAACAAGGTTTTCATTAAACACTTATATAGATTCCCGTGGCACACGTTGTGCAAAATAATTCCTTACCCATAGCATGATCACACCTGATCAACACTGCAGTAATACATTCCATCTAACGAACGTGCCAACCTTAAACATAATTTTCCATTTGAGCGATAACATAATACTAACACTTTTCACCAACTACTTTCTTCAAGAAAACTCAATAATCGTATTCCTCATATCATTAAATTTCAACTATCTGACTCCTCTCAAGTCAGACCAACAATCATCCAACACGTTACATTCCGCTTTTGCTGCACTACTCTGATTACTCATTACAGCCATCATTACCAATTAGACTTCTGAGTTATACCCAACTCTGGCCCTCTTTACTCATTCGTTCAAAAATAATTCTTTACCATCCATGGTACTAACCCACCACTCATCAATACTTACTCGCATTCAAAACAAAATCCTGATTTACTCTATCTATTAAACATTCCAACTATCAGAATGAATGCACACAAGTAATTATAATCACACTCATCAGCCTTGAGATATCATTGCTTATAAAATAGCTCAAACTGAGTCCCACTCTTCTTTAAGAATTAAATCAACTTCATCCTTCCTAAAGTATAATTCTTCATTATATTTGGAAATCTAAAATAACGCTTTACAACAACACAAAATTGTTATAGCATCATATAGTATCAACTCATCGTCTTCACTTCGCCGAATACATACTCGTTAACTACGTACAACCACAATAACATACTCATCATCTCGGAAATTATTCAAAAGAGTCACAATTCTTCGACATGACATCCTTGCATCCACTAGATTCTAAATCCAACATATAGATCAATACATATTCTCCACGCAGGCTTCCAACATATTAATTCCTCACTGCCCACGAGTAGTACTCATAACACTACTCCACATCACACTTTCGCTGCGCGACCCTGATTACCCGTCTTAAGTCATTGTCCATTATATTGCACTCTTTCATATTCATCTCTTCATAAGTTCACACAACATGATGAGTGATTATTCTCACGGCTTAGTATTCATCACATCTTATACCATTAAGGTAACAAAACAAGCTTATCTTATCGATATGATTTCACCTACTACCAACAAGAGATTAAGGGTGATCAAGTCCTCAATTTGTCAATAGATGGCCGACAACCATATTTAAGCATAAACTGTCGTTACTACATAATAGTGTCCCTTCCGAGTTTGCACCCAAACTCATTAACATCGTCATAGTCCAATAATTCACTTTGAGTCTTTACAACTCGCACACTTCCCTCTTATTGGCTCTTATCGGTGAGACACCAACGTCCAAACATTTCACACAATCCGTTTCATAGTCACTTAGCATTACACACTTGTTAAGTACCTCCCAACTTCATAATCGCTAATATACTCGTACATTACTATTCATCTCGTTCCAAATCAAAATCCTCGTCTTAGCAAAAGACCGCGACAACATTCATAACTCGTAGTTTTACTCCCAATCCTGTGACGTCTTTCACATCCCAATATCATTCCACTCGAAATCTCAACAAGTCTTCCTCGCACCAATAGATGTTAGAAATTCTCTACAATTCTTCTTTTATAATTGTCGTTACTTTGGCATCACAAATACGACTCCAACCGTTCTAAAGTTTATTTCACCTATACTACTAATTCACTTCTCACTAAAATCCATCGGCACTCAAATCATCTTTATTACCGAACAGTTCATCAACTTATTTATCAACAACATGTTCTACTCAACTTCGTTTTCAAACATTTGCAGTAGTAGGCATTCCTATTCAACAAGTTTCACGCTTCCTTAACCAACTTCGAAATCTCTCCTCATAGGATCACTCTACTGTATTTATAACTCTCCCATAAGGTAGAACATCATCTCACCTTTTCTGTAGGTTCAAACGGCACAGTAATCCAATAATTGAAACTCAAGATATGAATTTTCCAACGTCACCTGAAATGCAACATCGACATCATGCAGCGACACTCTATACGATATATCCAAAACTCCTCAATTGGTACATTTACTTCCTAAAGTTGCTTCTCAACAAACCTTTTAATTATTCCTTCAATCCGTTCAACTCTGACACTGACATCTCGTGTCGTACCAACAAACAAGTCTAGTTCTAAGAACAAGTGTAATCGCAACCTCGCCTCTTTCCAACACCACTCTGTCACAATTAAATATGTTACAGCGGCTGCAACCATTTTTATAACAAAGTTCATCTCAATAGCTTTCTGCCGCTTCAAACGGAACTCAAATCGGATGTCCAGAGCTCCAGTTATGAATTTTCGAAGTTCTGCAGCTATTCAGCAGTTTTCCTGCGTTTTGCTTACGAAAATCTCACTCCAAAACTCATTCTCTTCAACTCGATCACATTCCAAACAGCCCCTTATCATATCTCTTCACTTCCAAAAATTCTTATAACTTGAGCAACATATCCCATCACCGAAGTGCGGTTTCTGAAACATTACGACAACAATCCTCTTTGCAACTTGCAGCTGAACCTCTTCCGAAACGCAAGGCTACTCAACTGGCAACTTCGCAGCCTCTCAGCAGAGCTGATACATTGCAACTTCTTAATTTCCCTCTCCTACAACTAATCATCAATTACTTCTAATCATCTTCTTTCAAGATGTTCCAACTTAATTACCAGTCAAGTCTTAATTTCAAGTCACCTTCGATTCGGAAAACAACAACTCCAATAACGCTTGCACTCTTGCCAACAACAGTCTACTGAACCAATCATCTTACAACCGATGCATAACCGAGAAGCGAAGCTTCTCCCCCACTTGTTTCAAACCAACTTCCGCAACAAACAACCAAGTACCGACAGTGATTCACTCACATGTCGCGTACCAAGGGATATTATGCCGATAGTATTCAACTGTCGTGCAACTCAATTGACTCGACAATTGGCCGGACGGACCGACCTGCTCTGATACCACTATTGTAACACCCTTCTAAAAACCCCGTGGAATATCAATTAAAATTCAGAGTCAAACATGAAAAGGGTATTACAACTTCAAAATATTCAAACATTGAGCCATGTCATGCCTTATGAGGAACTTCAAACACATTATTCAGTAATCATGTTAACACAGCGGAATTTATCTCAAACTGAATAAATATAAAACATCGGGATTCACATCCAAATTCACCGATCCAAACCAACAAAACATTATTCCACATAAGAAATAATTCATCAATCAAATACTAAAACAGACGTTTCCCCCCAGTGTTACAAGACCAGAGCATGACACCGACACAACCGTACTAACGAAGTAACTCTACGAGTTATCCTCACCCAGCACAAGCCGCTAATCTTTAATCTGAAAAGTAGTCAACAGTAAGGGTGAGTTTCATTCGCATTAACAAATGTTATAGGAATATAAACAATACAACTTCATCCATACATTATTCACCCAAATCAATTATATTCAGATAGCATAGCAACATTCATCAATACAATCATCCATATCAATGCACACAAATTATAACATTGGACAACTTCCATTCATGTTATAATTATACACGACAACCTAATGCAATGCAACTAAATGCATGTGGTACCAAACATGGGATAACCCATCTCACCGATCCACCACCATAAAGATTCGGCTACTTCTCTCACTAATTCCACACAATGGGAATTAGCTACCGCTGTCCCACCACCATAAGGGATACAGCCCACAACATGATTATGAAATGCATGCATCACATATAGCATGTTAATCATCAACACCAATCAACTGAATAATCATAATCATCAACCAATGCAACAACAATAGCCACACATAGGTATGCTATTTTTCAACCATCTCAACATACATTTTACATCAACAATACATGTATATTAATCATTAATCACAACCACTACGATTCATAATCATTTATCCACAACATACAAGCATAATAATATCACAACCGTTTGATATTCACCACGACATAATACATTTAACACGACAATATATTATCACCTCAGCAATCATACTAGCTAAAACCCCGCATAGCATGTTCGTACTGTTACTCAATCTACCACCAAATACAATCCACAAAACCAACAAAATGATTTTTAAAATTATAATCCCCTAATATACATCATAAAATAGGGAATTAATTCATCTACCAGGTACTCGAAACGGCGTACATAAAGGATTAACGGTTTAAAAGTTACGGATATTTAGAATGAGTATTTTTCCAAAACGCTTCAGTGGTAACCGGTTACTCCAATTCAAGTAACCGGTTACTACCTTACGGAGTAACCAACAAGTCTATTCGTAACAGCGGTAACCGGTTACTTCAAAACCAGTAATCGGTTACTGCCTCCCAGCAGAACCACAGAACACAAATTCCAACAGTGGTAACCGGTTACCCCAACTCAAGTAACCGGTTACTTCACAACGAATAGGCCATCTCAGTGACGTAACCTCAGGTAATCGGTTACCACTCCCCAGGTAACCGGTTACCTCGTACCAGAAACCCCAAAACTCCATTTTTCAGCACCTGCAACAATTCCAATCCATACCAGAACGTACCACAACGTATTGCAACATCAAATAGCACCAACAAACACGAAAATACACATTTACACATACTTCTAATCATGCTTTAACATCATTATTCAACACCAATCATCATTCACAACATAAATTGAACCAAAGTTCTATAAACCCCAAAACCCCAAACACCGACACATAATCCAATTCAGAATCCTAACATACGAATTCAATCGAATCATTCATAATACCCATAATAGAGGTTAATGAGAAGAATCCCCCCTTACCTCGATGTCGAATTCTTGGATGCTCTTGCTCTTCGCACTTGCCCTTCTCCCAATTTCACGTTCAACCTTCTCTTCTCCTTTTTGGTTCCCTTTTCACAAAATCTTCCTCTTTTTTATTTTATGGAAAATATAACCTTAGTTTAGTAAAAGGCTTTGCAACTGACACACCCCCCAATTGCTACTTGCGACACTGGCCCATTAGCCTCATTTTCCATAATTCTCTAATAAATCCAATAAAATGCCAAATAAATCCAATAAATAATTTAATTTCAATTTAAATTAATTAAGGGAAAACATGGGGTGTCACAACGTGAGCATGACTCATAAAACCACCACAAAACACCGTCATACAAGACTTCTCCCCATCATGGGAAAACCCTAATCACTATATAGGATAATATACCTACAAATGTGTAATACGGTGGGAGAACTGACTTTTTTTGAAATGTTGCGGATAGCAAGAGTCGCCACCGACTTTTATTTTAGCCAATTTATAGAAAGGCTAAAAGAACATGAAAAGACCTTTAAAAAAGATTTTGAGTTCGGGGGGTAGGTTATACAAAGGGAAGGTGTAAGCATCCTTTATATCCATGGTTATCCACGGGCTCTTAATTGCTTAGCTCACTTTGTTTTCAAAAATGTTTGAAATGTAGTGCGTGAATAGTAAAAACTTTGAAGAAGAACTTTAGCTTGTAAATAAGCGAGTCTTTTGAATTTGATTTTGAAAAAGGAGTAGGAAAAGATTTTTTGAATTTAGAGCAAGCAATTAGTAGCAACTACCCTAAGTTTTAAAATTTGTTCTTTTAGCCTTTAATGGGAAAGGGCTATCCATACCATAAAGAGTGCAGGTAGTCCTTTCATTGGATTTTGAAGGGTCATCGAGTTATCTTTCGCCATAAGACTGTCCCTGCCATAAAGAGGGCAGGTAGTCTAAGGGAAGGATATAATAGTCATTTAATCTTTTTAGGCAACAGGCGAGGATACCATAGCAATTGGGACAATCATCATTTACAAGGCAACCTCGAGGGACAAAATTGATGATGATAATGAACTGAGGGCAACATTTGTTTTGCTTTAGGTATCCTCGGGATCGAGGGACTTGACTATTTCGGATTGATAAAATGGCAACAGGCAACAAGGCAACAAGACAACAAGAGAGATTACCCTAAAGGTGTGTGTGTGTGCCACAATCAAGTGATTCAGTTCAGATATATTTATCTTATAATTTAGGCAAATTAAATTTATTAGCAGGCTTGTCACTCCCTAGATTACTAACCACGCAATTAATATAAGCAAAATTAAAGGCAGATCCTACGCTATTACAATAAACACCCGTGGGTAGAAAAATAAAGACGGAAGGAAAAAACCTAAACTATTACAATAAAAACCTGCAGATGAAAATATAAAGGCAGAATAATAGAAACCCTAAGCTATTACAAGGCTTTGGGGCAGATACAATATAGAGGAAGAATTAGGCGCGAAAATAAAAATAAAGGCAAACCCCAAATGGAGAACAAGTTAACCATAATTAATAGAATAAATCAGCAAGGCAAGCCAAAAAGGAAAAGGTAAAAGGCAAATCTCGATCGAAAAAAGTTAACCATGGTTAATAGAAAGAAACAGGTAAAAAACCTAGGCCAGGGTTAGTGCTAATTATCTTGATCAAAGCCCTTAATTAATTAATTATTGGTTGGGAACCTAATTAATTAAAAACCCTAGTCTTGATTAAATTATTTAACTCTAATCCTGATTAAATTAACAAACCTACTTATTTGACCCAATTGACCTAATTAACTAATTAATCCTAAATTAAATTAAGCATCTAATTTTTAACCTAAATTATTTATCTAATTATTTAAACTAAATTAAATTAATTATCTAATCTAAAAACTCAATTTTATTGATAAAAAAGAAAAAAAGTTTTATTATTTTTACAAAGTTAAAAGAAAAAAAAGAATTACTTAAAAAAAGTTTTTAGTTAAAAAGTAACTAAAATCAATTAAAAGAAAGAATAAAAACATTAAAAAACCTGGTGCAGTGATCTGGTACGGCAAGGTCTTGTGAGAGTCTATGGTGTGCTGCACCTCCAAAAGCGTTCGATCTAGTGCCATGAGGATCTGATGGCTGAGGAGCGAGAGTGTATGGTGGGCTACACATGCTGTGCGTGTTGGATCTGCAAGGAACTGAAGAATTAAAAAAAAAACAAATATGTCTCTGTAATACGGTGAATTGACTTTATGTGCGGATAGCAAGAGTCGCCACCGACTTTTATTTTATCTAATTGAAAAGGCTAAAAGAACAGGAAAAACCTTTTAAATAAAATAAATTATAAAAACATATTAAAATATAAAAATAAATAAAACAAACCGAAGAAATGCTTGAATACAAACATAGAATAACGTGCATCAAAATGCACTGATCAGAGCCTCGAATAATAGGAGCACTTGTTGTGGATAATGATGACCACATTCGAAAGACTCATGAAGATATTTTGAAAACACTTGGTGTGGAAACTCGTTTAGTGAAAACTGGCCAAGAAGCCTTAGAAATAATTTCTTATGATCGGATCTATGATCTATGACCTAAATCTCGCAAATCTCGCAAATAGTAGATTGTGTGTATTGTATAAATAAAGTTAGACATGTGTGTTTCAGAAACATGATCTATATTACTTTACAGTATAGTTGTATGTTAGTGTTATTGATGAATATTGAGACTATATATACAAGTTGTTAAATATGTGTAGGCTGATTACAACCTTAAACTTTTGATTGAAAATTGTGAAGATTAAGTTAAAGTTAAAGTTGAAATAGTAAAAAGAAAGAAAGGAAAAAAGTGTGCAATTGTGTCAAGTGAATATGTTGAAAGACAATGTGTGAATGTGTTGTACAAGGCAGTGACATGGAATGAATGAGTTTATGTGTTCATGTAAGGTCAGGTACACAAGTAATTAGGGGAGCAATGTTTTAAAATCCTAAGTCATCCAGCCGGTCAGACTAGTCGGATCTGGAATAGGAGAATAGAGCGGACTAGAAAAATAAAAATTGAAAAGTGTAATTTATTTCGTGATAATGATGTGATTCGATTAATTTATTTGAATAGGCTAAAGTTTTGTTTCTTGAATAAAGAGCAAAAATATTTTCACAATTGAAACATACAATCTTGGCAAAATCCTATTTATTTATTTATTTTGTTTTGTTTTGAGTAAGACAATCCTATTTATTTATTTATTTATTTTCTTTTGTTTTGAGTAAGACGTCCGTTTTTTAATTAATTTAAAAATAAAAAAATGTTTACCATTATGGTTGTGAAATCCAACCACAAAAAAAAAATAGCTTGTTTTTAATTTAAAAATTGACACTGAGACTCGAACCCATGTTCAGTTGAAGTTTTTTTCACAATTGGAAATTCCAATTATGAGGAAATATAAATTGTTTTCTATTTAAAAAAGAAAGAAGGTACCAGATTTTAAAGATTCATAACAGTCTTTTTACAACTGTGGTAAAACTCCACCATAGAATGTATTATTTATTGTACTGTCTTGATCAACAAACATGCTTATGTATAACAAATTTCACTTCAGCTCTGGTGCATACCTAACGTTGTGAAGAAGAAATTCACGATCTTCGGACATTTTAGTGTGGACCGTACTAATACCATGAACCTTTTGGAAGCCTTATTGTCACCAAAGTGAACTACTCCACTTTCCTCTGACTTCAAAGTCTCAAATTTCTTCTTCTTAAGTACAAGTGATAAGAGCAACCCGAGTATGTTACCTAACCCTCTGCAGTCTCCAAACTCGAGACTACAAATACATCAACACTCTCATAAATACCATAAACTGAGGCAACTGTAATCCGAATAAAATTATCATTGTCCCTCTTCCCAGGACAATCACTCCTGAAATGGCCCGTTTTTTTATAAGTGAAACATTTTATCCTTAACTTGTCAAACCTCTTTGATTTGGACATCCATTTACACTCGCTTTCTCCTCTTGAGACACTTAAGCTTTCATCACTATTATAAATCTTTAAAATTTTCACCTTCGAAATTCTTTAAATCTCACAATTTTCCAAACTACTTCTAAACTAATAGTAACTTCTTTACCATAAAAAAACATCCTTAAAGTGCTCAAAAGATTCAAATAATGGGTTCGACAAGAATAGAACATTATTCTCATATTCAATGATCTTAACCTCAATATTATTAAAATCATCAGAATTAATTATTACACTTTTTAGTAGTTTAATGCAA